>NC_091076.1:14280984-14584015 GCF_032405125.1 Capricornis sumatraensis
TGCCCATCCCAGCACATATCCTATCAACTGAGGCAGAAGAGTCCACTCGCCACACACTCCTCCCCAGTCTTTTAAGTTCCCCAGCAGAATCTCAAGCGGAATGTTCCAGCAGAGGCCTGGCTTTAATTTTCAGAGATAAAGAGAGCCAAGTGGTGGAGAAATGCCTTATCCGGGTTTCCAAGCCTTTTCTCCTTATTCTCTCAAGACGCCCACTCCAGCCTCCCTCCCAGGCCCCTCCCAGGCTGTCTCCACCCCTGGGCAGCCCTCCTTTCCCACACAGCCTGGGACACGCTGCCTGCTCACAGGGACACGGAGCAAACCAGCCACCTCAGAGCAGGGAGGGAGGGTGCCATTCCCACACCCGTGGCCCCTCAACACCCGCTAGCTCCGCTGGAAGCACGGCCTCCAACACCCAGAGTGCCACCCAAACCCCAGCCTCCATGCCCCGCAAGGCTGGAGGGACCACACACAGCAGGACATGCACACCCCCCACCACCCTTGGGCCTCATCCCCCCCAGGCCTCACACAGACACCCACCTCATGCACTGCACCCCTCTGCACTTCTCAGGGGTACCCTGTCACCTCCGCCCTGGATGCAGACAACGCTGCCAAGGACATGGTACCCTTAACACTGTCACTCCCTGTGTCTGCACCACCTCCTGTCTGCCGTTCATCACCAGCAGAGCAGAAAGGAGGCAGGAGCCCTGAGCACAATACCGCCTTTAGGCTCTATGATCTCAGAGAGAAATGTGAAATGTAAATGAGCCCCACACATCAGGTCCTACACATGCCAGGCACTTTCTACAAATGAGAAAGACACTGCTATTCCTCCTTTATATGGCAAGAAAAATGAGGTTTATAGTAAAAGTTTTGACAATGTTCTTGGTCGAGCATCCTTGAGCCCAAATTTGGGTTCCCCCAGGGCAGCTTCACCTTGGTGTGCTTTGTATACAGACTCTAAATCAACTTTAGATTGAAGAAAGGATGCCACGGCAGGACTCCCCTGGCAGTCCAGTGGCTAAGACGCCAAGCTCTCAATGCAGGGGGCCCGGGTTTAACCCTTGTGGGGAACTAGATCCCCTATGCCACAATAAAGATCTCTCATGCCACAGTGAAAACCCAGCACAGCCAAATAAAAACCTAAAAGAGAAAAAGATTGTCATGGCTATAAACCCATGTTCATGCAGTTCCTATATCTATTGTACATCTGAATATATGGGGTCAACCTGGATAAAGTTTCAGCCCCACCTTCTCCCCACTTCTTCAACCCTCTCTACATGCTCTCTACATGTACACATGCATGCAGACACACACACACATGCGTGCACACACACAGCAGTCCTCCCAAGACCAGGCTTGATGTTCTTGGCGAGTAATGGGCTATTTGGAGATACCATGCTGATATGGCAAAATAAGCCAGGGTGGCCATCAGCTTTGGCTCTGGGAGCAACACTTTCACTGGGAAGGATGTTCATGCTTCCAGCATCAGTCTCCTGGCTTAGCTGAACCACAGCATTCTGCAACCCCCTCAAGCCTGGGGTCACTCCATCCTTGGGTGTCCGCTACACACCCAGAAGTCCATGCTGGGAAATGAGGGTGGATGGGAGAACAGATGCAATCCCGAGGATATTGTTGGGAAATAAAGAAATCTGTGGCATAAACACTTCACGGTTCTCAAGTTCGTCTTCCCATAAAAGCCCAGTACTAAAGAGGGGGGTGCATCTGACATCCTGTAAGCTGTTATTAGACCCCACTACATGCAGAAGCCAGCACTTTTACCCAGAGGGCATACAAAAGAAAGCTTTCCCATCTACAAGGACCTGACCGTCTCATTGGAGAGATAAGACCACAGCTGTCCACAGAGGTGCACGTGGCAACCCAAAGCAGCGTGTGGTCAATACCAAGGGAAGGAAGGAACTCAGAGGAGAGATAGAGACCTCAGGAAGCCATCATGGTTAGATGGGACTTCATGAGCTCATAAAACACTCAGGCAGGAAAAGGGTGGATGGGAAGCATTTCAGGGGGCAAAAAGAAGCCTCGATGAGGCTAGGTTAGGGATGAGGGAGAAGTGGTCAGAGGACGCTGAGAAGAGTCCCAGAGCTGCCTTTGGTGGGGGCACTGAGAATAAACACCAGCATCCCCAAGAGTGTTTCCAAGTGATGACTTAGTGTCAGGCAACTGTCAATTTACATAAAGGATTTATATAAAGAATATCTCCCTACCTCTAATCATCCTGTGAGGCAGGTGGTGTCATCCTGGTTTTACAGAGGAGGAAGGTGAGGTCCAGTAGTCATGTATGCATGTGAGAGTTGCACCATAAAGAAGGCTGAGTGCCAAAGAACTGATGCTTTTGAACTCTGGTGCTGGAGAAGCCTCTTGAGAGTCTCTTGGACAGCAAGGAGATCAAACCAGTCAATCCTAAAGGAAATCAACCCTGAGTTGGAAGGACTGCTGCTAAAGCTGAAACTCCAATACTTTGGCCACCTGATGTGAAGAGCCAGGTCACTGGAAAAGACCCTGATGCTGGAAAAGATTGAAGGCAGGAGGAGAAGATGGCAACAGAAAATGAGATGGGAGGATGGCATGCCCAATTCAGTGAACATAAACTTGGGCAAACTGTGGGAACTGGTGATGAACAGGGAAACCTGGCACGCTGCAGTCCACGGGGTGACAAAGAGTCAGACACGATTTGGTGACTGAACACCAAGCTTAGTTCGGAGAGCTGAAGTCACCTGCTGAAGGCTCCATTCCTGCCCCTCTCCTCCCCCTAAACAAAACCTGAGCTTTCTCTTCCCAATTCCCTGTGTTATTTGAGCCCAAACATCATAGTTTCCACGGCAGCCAGAGGAATATTCTCATGAAGGCAAACTTAATGCTAAGATTCATCCTAATTGTTTTCCCACAGTCAAATTTACCTAAGCTACTCCTTTCTCCATCCATCTCATTCACTCATTCATGCAGTAAACCCATGACCTGAAGGAAATATGTGTTAAAAGTCTTGGATTTCAGTTAACTGTTGACTTAAGTTACAGTCCTCAAAGAAAGTGTCAGATGGAGCCAAAACTAAATTAAGCCAATGGACTTGAGGTACGAGAAGGAGATGAAGACAGAAGTGCAGCCCCAGACTGCGGCTGGGCAACACCACGAGCCCAGGTGAGCGAAGGTGGGGCTGCAGTGGGCACTGAGCCACGGTGGGTACTGATCCACAGTGGCCGTGTTTCCCAGACCCATCGGGGTGGGGTGGGGCTGGGGGAGGGGGAGAGGGGAGGTGTCAGAAGAACAGGAACACCTGGCAGGAATTTTCCTGGAATTCCCGGAAGCAGTTGGGCCCTGGGACGGGGACACTTAGTCTGGTTTTCTCCCTGTTTCAGAACCAGACCTTGATGCGCAACCTGTTCCCTCCCCTCCCTCCAGCTTGGTGACTGAGAGGAAGAGGGGAGGAGGTGGGGCCACAGGGAATCCAAGCAGCCCCCCTCCTCTGCCCTCAGCTCCACCCTCCTCACCTGCAAGAGCAATTCAAGGCTGAGCTAAAGGCCAAGCGACCTTACCATCTGGCCTCCAAACCAGTGTCCTCCTGAGATGGCAAGGAGGCATCGTTAATAATTATCCAAGGCGACGGCTGTAACTGGAGCTGGGGGACGAGGCCATGTGGTCCCCCTGGTTACAGGGCTCCCGGCAAAGTCTATGCATGGCTGGCTTCGAAGAATGTACCTTTTAAGGAAAATCAGTTGGTTCCACATATAACAGAGAAGTTCTCCCAGGGACATTTTGGGAGCCCCTAAATGTATAAGGTTTACCGTCAGAGAAAGCAGGTAGAGGAAGGCGGGGATTGAGCTAGCTGCCTGCTCACTGAGAAACTCAGAAACATATCATGGCAATGGTTCTATTGACAGCTGGGTCACACTGGAGCCATCTCCCAGAAACCCCTCCCCTGGATGGTTCTGGGTTAGAATTGGCCCAAAGTGGGGCTTCGGGAGCTTAGGAGGCAGAAATGGAGCCTCTGCCCCATCAAGCCTGTCACAGAATCCTGGTTCTGTCTCCATCAGGGGCCTGGCCATCAGATACTTGGCTTCCAGTGGACTTGCCCACACCTCCTGCTTCATGGGGCTGTTTCAGCAACTGGGCTTCTCCAACTGGCCACACTTCCAGCTCTTCCTGGTGCCTCTCATGTCATGCAAGAATCCATTCCTTTGCCAAATCTCTTCTCTCATAACTCCCAAAACGGTGGATCTGCTTCTCTGCTTAAACCCTGACTGGCACATAGAGAGAGCAGACTTTTTAAATATCTGGACAGATGGCAGTTTACATGCCAAGGCACACTTGCCTCTTGTTATTCCCGCAAATAGCGGTGACTCTAAGGCTAGCCTCAGAGGAGCACTCACACGACGGGGCTCCGAGGAGAGAAAACCAGTCCAGGCTCAGGAGCACGGGTTCCTGGAACCAAAACCAGTTCTGCCAACTCATCACTGCCACGGGCCAGTGGACAACCTTCCTGAGTCTCAGTTTTCTCCTCTGTAGCTCCTGTTGTTCTGCAACACTCAGCTGCACCAAATGGCCAGCACATAACTGGACATCACTGCCCCTCCTCTGAACCCACAGCCCCTGTGACTCTCCATGCCGGCCACCAACCCCACATCCAAGGGGCAGCAGCTGGGAAAGGAAGACCCACCAAAGCCAGACAGGCAAGGGCTGAGCGGGTGGAGGAGGCATCAGAAGGAGCCAGAAAGGTGATGCGCGGGGAAGAGCGTCTGCAGGAGAGAGGCAGCCTAACATGGCCCTTCCCAGGCTGCCTGCCAGGAAACACCCAACGATGGACTTTGGAGCAGAGGGTCACATTTTGAGATGTCCATTTCATTCGGGGCCAGCCTCCTGTGCACCACTGTGGTTTCAGGGAGCTAACACACTGCCCACCACCCTGCGTGCCTGCTCCTCCAGCCTGACGGGTGGCCTGTCTGCCCAGGTTCCTTCAGATCCCTACGGGATTCCGTCAGCCCCAGCCTACACCCTGCATTTCCCTAAACAGGAACCAAGACCACGTGGGTCTCCTGAGAGCTGGGGCTCTGAGCAGACATGCATGCATGGAGACTCCTAAAGCCCCGAGGACGATGCTGGAGCTCAGGTTCTGAGCAGGTGCCATTCATTGTCGGGGGAAGTGGGCAGGGGACGGGGACAAGGCGTCCAAAGGCAGAGTCCTGCAGGAGTCAAGCTGGAGAGGCCATGTTGGGCGTCCCTCGGCCTCCCTAGAGAACAGTCCTTCCACTAGGTGGACTGCAACATGGACTCTTCGCAGGACACTCTCTGGGTGGACCATGCTTCTCAGCAGACACCCAGACAGATTGAGGGAGGCCAGCACTGTGCCCACAGATCAAACTCATCAGGCTCTCTACCCCGATTCTGACTCTGAGTTCTGAGACGCATCTGCAGCTGATTAAATCAACAAGTGTGATTTGCCTCAGGACCCTTGAGAGATCTCCACTCCAGAACAACACGGCATTTGGTCAACTGAGTCCCTACACTCTCTGCTTTGAACTCAACACCTCAAGGTTTTCCCACCCAAATCTATCTTCCGTCAACATGGAGTCAAGCAAATCAAGACTCCACTCAGCCCTGGTGCCCTTTTAACCCTCCTAGAGAGGTGACTGGTCAAGACCAGTGGTTCATGGGGCTCCCAGACCAACAGCATCACACACCCTGGGAACTTGTGTGAAAGGCAAGTTATTGGCTCCCACCCCAGACCTGCTGTTTCAGAAATTCTGGGAGTGGGCCCACCACTCTGTCGTTTAAGAATCACTGCTCTATTTGATAGTTCTCCTTCTCTGTTTGGCTTCCTTCACTCACTATGACATTCTCTGAATCCATCCATGTTGCTGCAAATATGTGGAATCTAAAAAGAAATTATACAAGTGAATTTACATACAAAACAGACAGACTTTGAGAACAAGCTTATGGTGACCCAGGGGAAGACTAGGGGGAAGGATGTTAGAGAGTTTGGGATGACATGCACACACTGCCATATTTAAAAAGGACCAACAAGAACCTACTTTAGAGCACAGGGAACTCTGCTCAATGTTATGTTGCATGGATGAGAGGGCGATTTGGGGGAGAATGGGTACGTGTGTGTATATATGGCTGAGTCCCTTTGCTGTCCACCTGAAACTATCGTGACATTGTTCATTGGCTATACCCCAACACAAAATTGAAAGTTGTTTTTTCAAAAAAAAAAAAAAAAAACCACTGGTCTAGACTTATGATTTCTTCTCTTCCAGTCAGAGGGAGAATAGGAGGGCGGGTACACGAGACAAGAGGGCTGGGCAGAGAGCCCTGGGACCCTGCTGCCGTCTGGGGCACTGGACAGAAGAAAGGAGAAGTATAGCTTTCTCTCTGATAAGCGAGGAGGGAGCGTGGCTTTCCCCCAGCAGCAGAAGCTCGGGCATCGGTCCCTCTGTGAGCCTAATCCAACCCCAGAAGAGCCTGACCATATGTCCCTGCAAACACAGCTTGCTCTGCTGCGGAGCAGACGTTCCCATGAGCTGAGCCGCTTGACTAGAGTTAATGGGCAGCCATAAATCATCAGCTGGAGCCACGCGGAGGCTGCAGGGGAGATGAGGCCACTTGGCCTGAGCTCCAGCCTGAGAACTAGGTGTGTGCTCCGCTGGAGCCAGCGTGCAGGGCAGCAGCCAAGCAGGGGAAGGATGGCAGAGCTGGTCCCTGTGCCTGCTCGGAGCTCACGCTGCAGTCACTCACATTACTGGGGAGACCCTGAGTGTGGAGCACAGAACCCAACTGGCCAGGGCCCTACTCAGATGCTCACCCAGCTGCCTACCCCGGGGATCAGGAAGGGCACTTTACACCCCGCTTCCCTTCTCTGCTTGCCAAGGTTCTCACGGAGGTTTTTCCCCAGGAGGTCATGAGCGAGTAGGAGAGGTGGACGAGGAAGGGAGCCCAGACAGGAAAAGGTCCTGGGAAGCTCCAGGACACCAGCAGCCTGGAGGGGAGCCTTCTCCATTATCACCCCTTTGTCCTCCGAAGTGCAGCCTCCCCCAGCTCTAAGCTGAACCTGACACTGGATACACCACTGACTTCCAGCCTGAGACTCCTCCTGCCCCCCAGCCTGGGGCAGCAGGGCCAGGGCAGAGCCCCGGCCACAGTCCACTCATCAGTTCAGCACTGAAGACCATCAGTGCCATCAGCTGGGACTGGTTCTCCAAAACTACGGAGAGGAGGGTAAACTTGATGGGGTAACCATGCCCAGCCATTTGTCAGGAGGGCACAGAGGGAAGAAATCAGCCAGGATTTAGCAGGTAGGGAATGTAACTCAAATTAAAAGATTTTAATTCTGGGCCAATTAAGTGTATGAAAGGGTCCTGAAATTAGAGTTTCAGCAGAAGAATCCATACCACCAAGAGTGTGAGACAACTCCTCTGTGTGCAATTTCCAGGACAAACTGCACCCCTCTGGGCTGCTTGGGCAGATCAGTGATTTGGAAGAAGGACCGAGAGTTGTGGGAAAAGATGCCGGAAGAAATTTCTGCAGGGAGGGGTGTGGCTGAGCTACGAGTCTCACCCTTTCCTTACTTGGCTGAACTTCTAACCCCAAAGCTAGTGAGAAGCGGCTGCTAGGAGATTCCTCAGAAAACCTATACTGTGTTTCATGCCACTACTGTAAAGGTAAGGGCTTCCCAGGGGGTGCCAGTGGGAAAGAACCTGCCGGCCAATGCAGGAGATACAAGAGATGCGGGTTTGATCCCTGGGTTGGGAAGATCCCCTGGAGGAGGGCACGGCAACCCACTCCAGTATCCTTGCCTGGAGAACCCCATGGACAGAGGTGGGATCTCCTGCCAAGAATACTGAAGCGGGTTGCCGTGCCCTCTTCCAGGGGATCTTCCCAACCCAGGAATTGAACCCCAGACTCACACATCGCAAGCAGATTCTTCACCGTCTGAGCCACCAGGGAAGCCCATTTTGAGAAGATAAAGAGACCTGGTGCAGGGTCGCTTCTGAGAAAGTGAAAATTGAGGTGCACGCACATGTCTGTTTACATGTGGCTATATTTCCCTGAAACCTACAACTTCTATTTCTTTGATGCCCAACCTTCCCCTTCCCCTGTGGCTGCTTCCTCAGAAGCAGCAGGTCCCATGCAGGAAAGAGGGTTAAAAGTGGGTTTTCAGTTCCGGCCAGAGGTGGAGATGTGATGCGTGAAGGGTGTTCATTTTTTTTCTTCACCACATACTTTGCAGTCATGACTGCACTTTAAAGAGAATATCAGGTTGGTGGAGTTGGTTAAGATCCAAGACAAATGTTAGCTGTTTGTTTTAAAACCAGGCCTCCTGAGCCACAACCCTAGCAAGCTTTTGACAGGGAAAACCTCCTCTTACAGACATGGGGACAGCCAGAGGCTTCCTTAGGCTGAGGAAGACTTTCTTTTCTAGTTAGAGACTCAGGGGTACAAACAAAGCTAGGCACTAGTTAAATAACTGGTCGAACTTCTAAAACAAATGCAAGGTCCTACGAGGAAGTAGACTCTTTATAAGGTTTGGAGACTGTAAAAAAAGGGAGAAACATCCCTGAGATCCTGGGCCCAACCCTTGAGTCTCTAAGAATTGTCCCCAGTACCCTCCTGGGTCAGTGAGAGTCCTAAAAGGCACCAATGACCACAGCAATAAGATTCTGGCCAAACAGACATATAACTCCTTCGGTCAACAGCCATCAACAAGCCAGCAGCCGGCCAAGAGACCTCGCAGACAGCACAGAGGTCAGCATCTCAGGAGAAGCTTTGAAATCAGGTGCTGGTTCAGAGCCCAGCCCTAAACTTACCACCTGAGAAACTCCTGGTAAACTACTTACCAGGCCCCAGTTTCCTGATCTGTGTGTGTGTATTTGGGAATGTCGCTCAGTCGTGTCTAGCTCTGCGACATGGAATGTAATCCATGGAATTCTGCAGGACAGAACACTGAAGTGAGTAGCCTTTCCCTTCTTCAGGGGATCTTCCCAACCCTGGGATCGAACCCAGATCTCCTGCATTGCAGGCGATTCTTTACCAGCTGAGCCACAATGTAAAGCCAGTGTCCAAACAAAGGGTGACCATGAGGACTAAATGAGATGATATTTGTAAAGCAGCTTGCACTTTTCCCAGCTGTTAAATCTTAATACACGTGTATGTGTGTGTGCCAGCATGCTCAGTTGAATCCGACTCTTTGTGACCCCGCAGACTGAAGCCCACCAGGCTCCTCTGTCTGTAGAATTATCCAGGTAAGAGTACTGGAGTGGGTTGACATTTCCTACTCCAGGGGATCTTCCTAACCCAGGGATCGAACCCATGTCTCTTTTATTTCCTGCACTGGCAGGCAGACTCTTGTGTTAAATACATTTTTAATATACATTTTAAATACATTTAGAGTATAAAAAAGTTTAAATTTAAAAATTGTAAAAGCCACTCCTCCCCAGAATCCCAGCCCCCAATTTAGACTATTTGTGATAACTTTTGTGAGGGTTCAAAGAGAAAGCTGAACCTTCATTTCTGGGAAGATGGAGTAGACATAGTTTTCCTGTCCCATCCACCATATACAACTAAAAGCCCTGGATAGAATGTACAAAACAAACACAAAAAGACTCTGAAAGGTGAAAAGAAAAAGGCAGAATGGTGAGGGGCCTCAGGACCTGACGATAACGCAACAGTCGGTTCTCTGGGCTTATTTTTTGCCTCATATGCAGCAGACTTGGAGCAGAAGATGGCAAATAGGCCAAAAGACCAACTCCCAGCAAAACTCTTCTCTCTTTGGCTAAAGAACAAGGAAAAGGGAGCCTAGCAAGACAGAAAACTTGCAGACAATGAGTACTCCACTCCAGCCATCTGCAAAAGGGCTGTGATACAGAGGGCTGGGTGGGTGGCTACCCTGCACCTTCTCATTCATGCTGCAACAAGACACCCCCAATGTCACTGCCTGGTACTGTCACAGGAGGTCAGGCAGGAAGCTGGGAGCTTCATGCCCACCAGGCTATGAGATCACCCTCCCTCGGGGTACAGGTGGGAGCCAATGGAGACCTTGACTTCAGGTTCATGGGGAAATAACAAGGCGACCCCCACCTTGCAGAGAGTCTGTGTCAGGAGACAGGTCTCACTGTCACTCAGCAGTAATGAACTCGACACACACCCCCTTCCCTGACGTCAGTGGAGCCACGCGGGGAGCAAAACAAGGCACTCCTCCCCCTGCCGATCAGGACATTTTAGTGAAGGCCTAGCGAGGACCCAGCAACACACCTCCCCACCCGCTGCCCAGCAGTAATGAGGAGCCCCCTCAGGTGTCACTGGATGTCCAGTGAGGGACTCAGAATTCTACTGCCACCTGGCAGCAGCAGGTAGCCTTCCCCTGTAATCCTAAATGTGCGTGTACCAAACCACAAAGCTGCAAAATATTGAAGCAAAAACTGATGGAACTGAGAGGAAAAAACAAACAGACCCACAGCTACGGCTGAGGACTTCAACGCCCCATGTGCTCAGTCACCCCGTCGTGTCCGACTCTTTGTGACCCCATGGAGTGTAGCTTGCCAGGCTCCTCTGTCCATGGGATTTCCCAGGCAAGAATACTGGAGTGGGTTTACCCCTATTCGACAATTAAAAGAAAAATTAGACAATTAGCAACGGTATCAGTTCAGTTCAGTTCAGTTCAGTTGTTCAGTTGTGTCCAACTCTTTGCCACCCCATGAATCACAGCACGCCAGGCCTCCCTGTCCATCACCAACCCCCAGAGTTCACCCAGATTCATGTCCATCGAGTCAGTGATGCCATCCAGCCATCTCATCCTCTGTCGTCCCCTTCTCCTCCTGCCCTCAATCCCTCCCAGCATCAAAGGCTTTTCCAATGAGTCAACTCTTCACATGAGGTGGCCAAAGTACTGGAGTTTCAGCTTTAGCATCATTCTCTCCAAAGAAATCCCAGGGCTGATCTTCAGAATGGACTAGGTGGATCTCCTTGCAGTCCAAGGGACTCTCAAGAGTCTTCTCCAACACCACCATTCAAAAGCATCAATTCTTCGGCACTCAGCCTTCTTCACAGTCCAACTCTCACATCCATACATGACCACAGGAAAAACCATAGCCTTGACTAGACGGACCTTAGTCGGCCAAGTAATGTCTCTGCTTTTTAATATGCTATCTAAGTTGGTCTTAACTTTTCTTCCAAGGAGTAAACGTCTTTTAATTTCATGGCTGCAGTCACCATCTGCAGTGATTTTGGAGCCCCCAAAAAATAAAGTCTGACACTGTTTCCACTGTTTCCCCATCTATTTTCCATGAAGTGATGGGACCAGATGCCATGATCTTCGTTTTCTGAATGTTGAGCTTTAAGCCAACTTTTTCACTCTCCTCTTTCACTTTCATCAAGAGACTTTTGAGTTCCTCTTCACTTTCTGCCATAAGGGTGGTGTCATCTGCATATCTGAGGTGATTGATATTTCTCCTGGCAATCTTGATTCCAGCTTGTGTTTCTTCCAGTCCAGCGTTTCTCATGATGTACTCTGCATAGAAGTTAAATAAGCAGGGTGACAATATACAGCCTTGACGCACTCCTTTTCCTATTTGGAACCAGTCTGTTGTTCCATGTCCAGTTCTAACTGTTGCTTCCTGACCTGCATACAGATTTCTCAAGAGGCAGGTCAGGTGGTCTGGTATTCCCATCTCTCTCAGAATTTTCCACAGTTTATTGTGATCCACACAGTCAAAAGCTTTGGCATAGTCAATAAAGCAGAAATAGATGTTTTTCTGGAACTCTCTTGCAGGGTATAGAAACACTTAAAACCATCACCATCATCAACCAGCGGAATCTCTTTGGTATTTACGGAACACTCTACCCAATGACAGCAGAATACATAGTCTTTTCAAGTTCCCTCAGAACATACACCAAAATAAGCCATATCCTGGGCCATAAAACAAGCCTCAACAAATTTAACAGAACTGAAATCATATAGTGTGTTCTCCAACCACAATGGAGTCAAAGTAGAAATCAATAACAGAAAGATAACAAGGAAATTGACAACAGACTTCTAAATAATCCATCGGTCAAAGAAGAACTCTCAAGAGAAATCAGCAAAGGCACTGAACTGGATGAAAATGGTAATACAGCATATAAACATTTGTAGAACACAAATAAAGCTGTACTTCAGTAGAAATTTAGAGAATGAAATGATACGTTAGAAAATAGTGTGAGTCATATCTATCATCTAGGCTCCCACTGCAATAACCGGGGCGGGGCGGGGGGGGGGGGCGCGGAGAACAAAATAAACCCAAAGAAAGCAGAGGGAAGGAAACAAAATGTGTATACAAATGTTTATAGCAGGGTTTTTTACTTGAGTGCAGTTGCTGAAACACACCGCAGCACAGCCATACCGTGGACTGTAACTCATAACAAAGAGGAACAAACTCTGATGAGCGGTCCCAGTGGCTAAGGAGGGGGTGGACCTTCCCTGGTGGCTCAGCGGTAAAGAATCTGCTTCCCAATGCAGGAGATGCGGGTTCAGTCCCCAAGTTGGGAAGATCCCCTGAATACTGAAGAAACTGGCAACCCTCAGTATTCTTTCCTGAGAAATCCCGTGGACAGAGGAGCCTTGCAGCCAACAGTTCAGTTCAGTTCAGTTCAGTCACTCAGTTGTGTCCGACTCTTTGAGAACCCCATGGACTGCAGCACGCCAGGCTTCCCTGTCCATCACCAACTCCTGGAGTTCACTCAGACTCATGTCCATTGAGTCAGTGATGCCATCCAACTATCTCGTCCTCTGTCGTCCCCTTCTCCTCCCCCCTTCAAAAGACCAGCTTCAGGGTCTTTTCAAATGAGTCAGCTCTTCACATCAGGTGGCCAAAGTATTGGAGTTTCAGCATCAACATCAGTCCTTCCAATGAATATTCAGGACTGATTTCCTTTAGGATGGACTGGTTGGATCTCCTTGCTGTCCAAAGGACTCTCAAGAGTCCTCTCCAACACCACAGTTCAAAAGCATCAATTCTTCTGCACTCAGCTTTCTTTATAGTCCAACTCTCACATCCATACATGACTATTGGAAAAACCATAGCCTTGACTAGACAGACCTTTGTTGGCAAAGTAATGTCTCTACTTTTTAATATGCTGTCTAGGGTGGTCATAACTTTTCTTCCAAGGAGGAAGCGTCTTTTAATTTACAGTATGAAAAGGCAAAAAGACGCCTGCAGTTCCTGGGGTCGCAAAGAGTTGGACATGATTTTTTGACGACACAACAACAAAAGAGGGGGTGAGAGTGAGATGAAGCCACATAAAAGGCCAGCATGAAGATGCTCAGTGATGCTGGACATGCTCTGTATCACGGTCAGTATCCTGGCTGTGATATTAGAGTTTTGTGGGATGTTGTCATTGGGGAAACTAGGTAAAGGGCATATGAGCTTTCTCTGTATGATTTCTTACAGCTACCTGAAATCTACATCTATCTAAGAATAAAAATATAGAGAAAGGAGAGCTGAGATATCCAGAAATGGCTTCTAGAGGATCCTAAAGTCATTGTGGCAGGGGATGCTAAACACCAGCTGTCTGAGCCACCTTGTCTTGCCCCGTCCAAAGAACCGACTGAAGCCAGTTCTGCCTCAGGACTGCAAGGGGCATGGAGGGTCAGGCTGAAGGGATGGTGTACATACAACTTTTGCTTTCAAAGGAACCAGACGAAGAATAAGTTCTGTATCAGACTACATCAAGGGCAGACATCCAAGGAGAAAAGACACCCATGTTCAAAAGTTCCTAATTCAAGTTCAGCCCTTAAGGATATGCACAGGTTGGAGACAGCAGGAAAGTTGAGGGGAGGTAGGCTGACACTCTGAAAGCCATGGATACAAACAGCAGCTCCTTGTGACATGCTCTGCCTTGTACCAGCTGTCCCTGAGCCCTCGCTGGTTCCTCAGCACCGCCTTAAATGATCTGAGATGCTTGGTGGCCTCCATGCATTGCCACTTTTTACCCTAAGTTAGCTCAAGATAAAAAAAAAGCACTGCCCCCAAATACCGAGGCTTGGACTCTGGCAATTTAAATACCATGAATTAAATAGCTGGCACCTAAGGACAAATTCAATCCCTCCTTCAGTTGCCATAAAGCCCCAGAACCTGCTTCAACACAGAGAGACAGAAGAGTGGATTACAACAGTAATAATGACTTCCACCTGGGTGATGTGGGGACCCTGCCTTCCTCTCTCTGCACAGATTTCATCCTCTGTTACGTGGAGGTCATAGAGAGATAGGAGGGTCTATCTCTATGCCTCCCCTTCCCTTCGAGAATCAACTGAAATGCCAACCACCCATACAAAGTCTCCCCTTGATCATCTTCAAATACCTTCTCCCTCCTCTCAACCCTTAAAAACTTTATCTAAAATACTCCCTTTTAAATTAATTTTTATTGGAGTACAGCTGCTTTACAAGGTTGTGTTAATTTCTACAGTACAGCAAAGTGAATCAGGCATGCATGTACATACATCCACTCCCTTTTGGATTTCCTTGCCGTTTAGCCACAGAGCACTGAGCAGAGTTCCCTGAGCTGCACAGTATATTCTCATTGATTATCTATTTTATACATAGTCTCAGCAGTGTGTATGCGTCAGTCCCAATCTCCCAATTCCTCCCACCCTCCCTCTCCACTTGGTGTCCATATATTCATTCTCTACCTCTGTGTCACTATTCCAGCTTTGCAAATAAGATCACCCATACCATTTTTGCACACTTCTTATCTTGTGTTAGAAGAACATGTCTGATATTCCCTACTAAAGTGGAAATTCCTTGAGGACATGTGTTTGTTTTGCCTGTATTTGTCCACCCATAGTGCCCAGTATGACACAGATAAAGTAGGCAGTGAGTATTTGCTGAAAGAAAAAACCAAGGACAAATTGAGATCATTTGTTCCAGATGAGGAAGTTCTTCTAAAAGGATAAAATAAAAAAAATTATAGAGTGTAAAGTCATGGCATATATCTAAGGTCCGGTCATTTCTCCCCTCCTACTTACCATGGGATCCGAGCCTATTACTTTCACCTCTTTGGCATCTCACAGACAAGGCTCTGTGAACAGGGATCATAGGAATGGTGAGATTGCTTCGTTTGCTTTTGTTTTTAATTTCTACCACTCCTAATTTCAAAAGAATGAAATTGAAGGTTGGGTACAATAAAACCCAGGTATATAAAGATAAAATTGAGAAATCGGAAATGTATTGAGGAAATGGGGGAGATAAACTAACTAGTACCTTGGGTGAAAGTCACTGAGATTGGGCTCTAAATTGAGTGCTAAGCTTCCTGGTAGCCAAGGCAAAAAGGCAAAGTGGTAGTGTTCTTAGTTCTCATTGTCATAAAAAAAGATCCTACCAGATATTGGCAAAGATAAACCCTTTCCGGGAGCTGCCTTTGGCAGGAATGACGGTGTCCTTCCCTTTAAAAGGCTGAAGAAAAACATTGTAGGCAACATCCTCTACTGCCCCCTCCCCAAGTCAGCAATGCTGAGGACCAGCCTCCCACCCTGGGAGGCCCTGCTTCTGGGTGAGCATCAGAAAGGGTTGCAGTAAAGAGCAGGGCCCCAGCCGACCCACCAGCCCCAAGCAGCTGCAAAATTGGCCAGTCACGTCATTATTTAATGCTGTCTGACGGGGTGTAGGAAAATGCCTGCCTGAAACAACTATTTCGCATTTGGCATGAGGTTCGGCTGTCCTCTCTGACAATAAATTGCCATTGGATTAAGTTCTCTACTAAAATACATTGTGTCTCCTGAGTGTAAAAAATAAGCTATGATAATAAACCATGATAATCACTGTGTCAGGAGAGCATGTGCCAAGTTCATTTTAAAAGTCATCAAGTGCTTGCAAGTTAAAGAGAAGAATGTTGCAAAGAGACAGGTGAGAAATGGGGCGGCGGCTGGGGGTTGGGGGCACTGGGGGCAGAAAGAGCTCAGGAAACAACAGCAGCCAAAAGTCAGGGCTCTTTGAATCTTGGTGACAGGTTACCTGGCCATTCATTGTTCTATTCACTCTGCTTTTGTGTGTTTGAAAATACCCATATTTAAAAAGAAAACAACTATAAACCTAAGAGCATTGCAATTTATACTGCAATATTCTGGCCATGAATAGTGGTGTGAACCCTGAAAAGCCCTCCCTGGGTTATCCACTATCCACTCACTAACACTGCTGCGACTCAGCTCCAGAACACCCCAATTGGCTTTCCCAAGTTCACACGCCGGCCTGGCCCCAGTCCTGGCTGAGGACACCCGGGGACCCACTGGACTCTGAGTGCTCCAAAAGGCATCTCAAACAATGAACTGTCTGTTCCCAGTCCAGTGGTGGCCTGGGAGAGCTGGTCTCTGCTCCTTCGATGGCTGCAGTAAGAAACTTTAACCCTCAGTGGAGGCGGAGGAACACGGGGAACCCTGAGCCTCCCTGGAGGGGGAGAGGGAAAACGTGGCCTTGGCCCCAGCACTGGTCGCCCTGGGATGGGAGGAAGGAAAGAGAAGGAGCAGGAATCAGAGGAGGGCACGTAACTCCTGTCCAGCCAAGGCCTCTCTGTCTGCAAGCTCCTGACCTAGAAACTAGAGTCAAGAGGGCTGATCCAGCAAAGAGGAGCCCAGGGCAGAGGAGGGGACCCCGCAGAGGGACGAGAGGGCTGAGACCTGGAAACCAAGAGGTCCTCAGACGTGGGTGAACTCCGTGCAGCCTCGTCTCCCAGAGCTGGATGCAGAGAGACTGGTGGATGCGCGGCTGGCCGGAGCCTGGGGCCTCTGACGCAATCTGATGCCATCAGTGCAGGGAAGGGGCACACGGGCAAGCAGTGGGGGACAGAGAAGAGGGGAGCTCCAGGCTGACCCCTCTGCACCCCAAAGCAGTCCCCCTGCCCCAGCAGCAGCCAACTCACTCCTGCTCTGTTTGAAGCGAGCAGAAGGGGACCGTGCTTTGATTTTTCCTAAAACAAACATCAGGCTGAGGAAGGAGATAAGCTGCGCCCAGGCTGGCTCAGGCTCCCGGGTGTGCGGGAAGTCACACTTCATATTTCCACCACGAGGGCCCCGGGGAGCCCCCCCACCCGCCCCTTCTCCTCCAGGAAGGGTGGGAAGGAGGCTCTGCTGCGATCCGGGGACAGTGTCGGCTGAGGCGTACTTCACTGCCAGCCGGACCCACGAGATCCAACAAGGACGGAGGGACCTTGGTGCCTGCCTCCTCCCGACCCTGGAGGCTTGGAAAAGTGACCTTGTGGGGAGGGGGACGTTTCCCTAGGAATCTGCCTGAGTCACACCTTCTGTGAGAGGCAGGGACCTGACCTTGCCTCCCTGCCCCACAGGCCTCGAGCCCCCATCTGCACCCCTTGAGCTCAGGGTGGCAAGAAGTCCGCCAGCCAGGCACTCAGGGTTCCAAGTGCTTCTCACAGGTCGTCTCACCTGGTCCCCTCCGCAAACCTCCCAGGCAGGTACTGCTATCACCTCCAGGTACAGATAAGGAGCCAAGGTCACCAGTAGTTCTCGGACAACCCGCCTTGAACCTGACCCTTGGCTCTGGGACCCAAGGGAAAGCTGGTTTGCCTAAGGTCCCGCACTCCAGGGCAGCTCAGCTGCCCTGTTGCCCAGAGACTGGGGTTCCACCAGCACTTGGCACTGCCTTCAGCCCTTCTTCCTCCGCTGGCTCCCTGGGCTTCTTCCTGCAGCCCCTTGTCCAGCCTCTCCCAGCTCCCCGTATGCGTATATGCCCAAATACTCAGGGCCCCAAAGCCTCTGCATATATACGCATATACACAATCGTACCTGCACACACACAGACTCATACGTTTCTCCCACTGAAAGGCCAATTCCACACAACTTCTCTCAAAAGAAAGGAAGACATGAATTGCTCCCCTTTTCTAAGCAAATAACATTTTTTTTTTATTTTCCAGTCACGTGGGCCTTGATAAGCCAGTCCCTTAGGGTTACATGGAGGATTCCAAAGGAGCCAATGTGGGTGGGCACATGGGGAGCCCAAGGGGCAGGATGGATGCTGACCCCCGCTCGCTGGGAGATGAAGAGCCCGGGCCTGTTAATGAGCCCAAGAGGGCGAAGCCCCGGTGCCAGATGTCACTCCTGAGCAGCGATCAGATCAGGCAGTGCACCTGACCAAGGGCCAGCGGCCAGGAGACCACTAACAGAACAGTGCTCCAAGGTTCAGGGTGAGTGAGCAACAAGAGTCCGCAGGAAGCTCTCGGAACGCCTCCACGCCTCGTGGAGGAAGTGTCAGGAAAAGGCCAGGCTCTATCTTGTCTCTGCCATGCAGCTATAGAAAGACGCTCTTGGTGACCAGAAAGGACCCTTGGGAGTTTGGGATTGACATGCACACAGTAGGTTTAAAATAGATAACCAACAAGGACCTACTGTTTAAAAAAAAATTAAGTTTATAGAAATAAAGTCTAAAGAATAAAGAGAAAAAAAGAAATATTGAAAAGGAAATGGGTCAGCACCCCAAGCCCTGCCCCCACGTGGGGGAGACCGCAGGCTGACCAGCCATTGCCCATGTTTCTGTCTGCTTCTAAACGTGCCTGGGTTGGGCCGGAACATCCATGGCTCGGTGTCACCTCTCTTGAGTAATTTCCCTGAGTCTGTCCTTCATGAGCTGCCTCCTAAATTTAATTTTCTAAGCAGATTTTACTACAAGAGAGGACGATAATAACAATAATAATGGCTACCTTATTCTGAATTCTGACCAAACAGTTTATAGGTGTATCCCCTTACACAGTCACAAGACTCGCATGCCTTGGGGTTGTTTCCTCAACACGGCCCTTCTGCCTGTCGTGAACCGCTCACCGGCAGGCAGTGACCTGACCGACGCTGTTGCTCTGCGTGTTTCATCCCAGCGCCTCATTTTCAGTTATGTATTCCACTAAACCAGATTCAATGAGCAACCCTCTAGGAGGAGGACACAGCTCTTCACCCCAAGTTGCAAGTGAGAGCTTTTCTTCTTTATTAACACAGTAATAAAGATAGCTAACACTCATTGCTCCTAGTAGGTGCCAAGCACTCTGCCTCATGTGCCATGTTCATCATCTAATGTGACTGTCTGAAAAACCTGTTATTACTTTCCCCATTACAAAGAGAGCCCCAGAGGTTTAGAGAAGCGGTAACAAAGAGGCAAAGCCAGGATCTGAGCCTGGACTCAAACCATGAGGCAAACAACCCTGGTCTAAGGATTTGGGCTCTTTATCACTAACCTAATCTCCAAAATCAAACATATTAAAAATGAAACTCATACAATAAATAAATGGGGGGGGGGAGTCCCCATAATCCACTGTTACACAGCTATATCCCCTTCACCACGATGCCCCTCTCTTTCCCACAAATTTCCACTGCTAAAGGTTTGACACACAGCCTTCCAAATGCTTTTCGGTATACGTATGTACTGTGCTGTGCTTAGCTGCTTCAGTCCTGTCTGTCTCTGCAACCCCACGGACTATAGGCCGCCAGGTTCCTCTGTCCATGGGCTTCTCCAGCCAAGAGTACTGGAGTGAGTTGACACTTGCTCCTCCAGGTGATCTTCCAGACCCAGGGATCGAACCAGTGTCTCCTGCGTCTCCTGCCTTGCAGGCAGATTCTTTACCACTGAGCCACAGGGGAAGCCCAGAATTCCCTGTAGTTGCTTTCAAAAAGTTCAACTCATTAACACAGAGACTCACTTCTGGCACAAAGCATATGAGTAGGTATTCTCCCCTCCTCTCTTCATTTTTCTTTCTTAAAAAGAAGACAATGCCATGTGATTTCAGAATGCCAGTCCCTGTTTAGAAACCAACGTGCCGCGTCACTCAGCGTGAAGCCCCAACTCTCTGGGCTGGGGCTCAAGGCCTGGGTTGCGTTCACCGGCACCCACCAGCCCGCTCCCCAGTGCTCCTCTGCACCAGGCCAGCTCCCTTGTCATGTCGCAGAGAAGCCTCACTGCCCGTCCACTGCCTCTGCTCCGGCTGATTTCACAGTCTCTCCCTTCGACTGCGAGCCCCCTGGGTGCAGAAACCATGTCTCCTAGTCCACATTCCTGGATTCTAGTGAGAAAATGATAACTATAGAAAAGGTGGGAAAGGGAGAACTATCACGAGGAAGGACGCAGTGCCTGCCTCCAGAGACGAACTTCCCCTCCATCCACACTCTGCCCTCACCCATCCACCCTCTGCCCTCACCCATCCACCCTCTCCAGCTTTCAGATTCACCTGTGCCATCCACACCCACCTCAACTCCTCCTCCTCCAGAAACTTTCTGGACTGCTCTGCTCTATTCATTTATTTCCTAAGAATATGCAAAAAAAAAACCCTCCGCACTAGACTCTTCACTCTCTTGAGGGCAAGGACCATTTCTTGGGCTTCCTTCTTAGAAAGCTCTAAGCACATGCTGCAATCGAAAGTTATCGGACTGAACAAAAGATACTGTCCACAAATAAATGCATTCTCTTTTGATGTCGTTGAGACAGAAACTCAACTGTTGAGAATTTCTGTGAGATCAGAGGCCCAGGAGGAACCATTCGAACCATTCTCACCGTTTCTAGCCCTAAATTCTACCAAGCTGGTTGTCACTTAATCAATGTCAGTTTTCTAACCTGCAAAATGGGATTAATAATAGAACTCTATTGTTCTGTTATTAGCCATCAAGCTCCTGTGAGGACAGATGACAATGTAACATATAAATAATTATAACCTATAAATACATACAACATACAGAGACTTAACAGTGCCCAGATGGGACGTAGAAAATCTCCCATTATTAGCAGCAGCCGTTGTATTATTATAACACCTTCCAAAACGTGTCCAGGTTTCTCTCCCCAAGGCCCAGTGTAAAGAGAATGCAGTGATGAGAGCTACCCACTGGGCGGCAGCGCAGAGTTCAAAACAGATTTTGGTGTCTAAGTACTGGCTTGGTAAGCAGAGGGAAGAAATGGAAATATTTAATATCACTTTTCTGGTCCATGACATCCAAAACTACTTTAACAGTCAAGAAGGGCTACTTCCCAGAGGCAGTAGCAAACCTATGTTTGCAGTGAGATTTTTTAGAGAGCTGTTCTCCTTCCAGGGCTACCTGCAGATAGAAGAAGGGATGGGCATGCTTTGAGTAGGAAAACTCCCCCCAAAATGGAGAAGCAAGGGCATTTCCAATGTATAAAGCCCAAAAGATACATCTTCTTTTGTTTCAGAAAAAGTAACAGGCAAAATCTTTTGAAAATCCACTTGGAGTTGTAATTTCCAGTTTATGGAATTGGTGAGTCTTAAGGGCTTCCCTGGTGGCTCAGAGGTTAAAGCGTCTGCATGGAATGCAGGAGACCCGGGTTCAATCCCTGGGTCGGGAAGATCCCCTGAAGAGGGAAATGGCAAATCACTCCAGTATTCTTGCCTGGAGAATCCCATGGAGGGAGGAGCCTGGTAGGCTACAGTCCATGGGGTTGCAGAGTCGGACACGACTGAGCGACTTCACTTCACTTTAAAGTTTAAAAGGGACCATGAAAGTAATGGTCAAGTCTAATGCATCATCTAAAAAGGAATTGGACTCTGAGAAAAAACGAGTCCCCTGCAGAAGGTCACCTGGTGGTAGCAGAGCCTAAAAAGTTTAGCTCTTCTGACCCCCAGGCCATGATTGTCCAGGCCACTGGTGTGTCTAAGTTGCTCAGTCATGTCCAGCTCTTTGTAACCCCTTGGACTGTAGCCCACCAGGCTCCTCTGTCCATGGGATTCTCCAGGCAAGAATACTGGAGTGGGTTGCCATTCCCTTCTCCAGGGGATCTTCCCAACCTGAGGACAGAACCCGGGTCTCCTGCATTACAGCCAGATTCTTTACCATCTGAGCCACCACCCGTGCATGTATAAATAGGTGACTTTTGAAGGAATAAGAGCAAAGTGACTCAGACATAGTGCCCTGGGCTCATAAGAGCTAGGAGAGACTTACCCATTACGCAGTCAGGTATTTATCTAATTATCTCAAAGGCAATATGTGTCAGCCTTTCCCAGGATGGTGGGGAGAGAATATAGCCCAACCATTGGAATCTTCATTTAGACAGAGATTGGACAACAAGGAAATTTACCCAGTATGCTTTTAAGGTTTTCTTGCCCAGAACAGTACATAAACTTTCTTGTCCGGAAGATCTTCATTTTTTCTCAGCCTGACTCCAATCCATTTGCCAATCCAAAGCAGAGTGTGTTACACATTAAAGCCACAGGAGTCTTTATGGGTAACATATGGAGCCATAATAGCTTGTAACCCAGTAGTACTGTCCCTAGAGTTAATATAACTCTGTTAACATATGTTTCTGCTATTCCCATCCTGAGAGATGTGTATTGAAATATGCTACCCACAATGTATGGTTAATTGAAAGATACAGTGGGTATATTAAAAAATAAATCTGTTTATATGACCTATGCTGGAATACATCTGAAATACCATACAGTTGCTTTCAACTATTTATAGAAGAAAAGATAGTGAACAATCTCTCTGTCTTTTCCTCTAATTGCTCTGTCCTTTTCCTTTCAACCTCCCATGTCTCCTTATATGTTTTGTTGGTGCCAAGCGAACCACAGCATTTAAGATTAGAGGGAATGGGTTGTGATTCCGGGAACTAAGGCAGTTAGTAAGAAGGTGTGGTAGGCAGTAAGGAGTGACAGAAGGAAAGAAAGCTACCGGCCATCCCATCCCTCTGAATTCTGGCAGGCCTATATTTCAGAAACTTAATCCAGAGAGGCGATCAAGCATATTCGCTTTCACAGACACAGAGCACAGACCGGCGGTTGCCAACGGGGCAGGGGGAAGGAGAGGGCTGGGCTGGGAGTCTGAGGCTGGTAGATGCAAACTATTACATTAAGTTTGAATGAATGAACAACAAGGGCTTACTGTAGAGCACCGGGAAATACACTCAATATCCTGTGATAAACCAGAATGGAAAAGAATATGAAAAAGAATGTGTATATATAGGAGTGTGTATCAGTGTATAACTGGGTCACTTTGCTATACAGCAGAGTTTTGACACAACATTGGAAATCAACTATACCTCGGTTTTTTAAAAGATAAAAAAAAAACAAAGAAGAATATCCCCTTTCCTCTCCCTTTATTCCATGGTCATATCCACGTGTCAACGAATGACCTAACCCTACATTTCCTTCGTAAAGCACGGACGTCACTGATGGGGGAAAACCTTCGTCCACACTTTCCTCTGACACTTCTTTCACGGCACTGTTCTGTACACAGTTTTCAAGACTGGCTCTATAAACCCTTAACTCTACACATTTCTAGAATTTGTCATCTCATTACCACTGCCCTTATCTATGTTTCATGGCCTTGAATCTAGATTATTGCAGGAACCTCTTACTTACAGAACTGTCTTCCTGCCAACAGTCTTGTCCTAGTCAATCTAGGCTTGCTCAAGCTCACCACACTTGTGAGCTGATTAAAATCGAATCTGAGTTAAATATCTGATTTTAAATCCTTCCATGGCTGCCTATTACTTACCAGACAAAATACAAAGTCCTTAACATATATGGAAGGCCCTTCATGATAAGACCCCCCCACCCAACCTTCCAGCCTCATCTCCCACCCAAAACTGAAAGTGAAAGTCATTCAGTCGTGTCGACTCCTTGCAACCCCATGGACTGTATCCCACCAGGCTCCTCTGTCCGTAGGATTTCCCAGGCAAGGGTACTGGAGTTGGGGTACCATTTCCTTCTCCAGGGGATCTTCCTGACCCAGTACACTTGTAATTCAGCCGCAGCAAGTACTTCATTTCTAATTCTCTTGTGCCATTGTCCACACTGGCCCCACAGTGAAGAATGCCTTCCCTTCTTATCTACTGACAAATTCTAGTCATTCTTCAAGACCCAGCTTGCGCAACATTTCCTCTGTGAGGTCATCGCACATCCTCTGAAGGTTATCACCACAGCTGCTAATTCTATC
This sequence comes from Capricornis sumatraensis, assembly GCF_032405125.1. NCBI lineage: Eukaryota > Metazoa > Chordata > Mammalia > Artiodactyla > Bovidae > Capricornis > Capricornis sumatraensis. The sequence continues at coordinate 14,304,887 of NC_091076.1, forward strand.
ATCCCATAGACATAACACATGCCTGGAGCCCAGCACTTCCCCCACCACATCACAGCCATCTGCCTGTCCCTCCATAGAAGGTGAGCCTCCTGAGAACCTGGACAAGAGGTTTCAGTCTATAACTCATTTAATAACTACGGAGTTTGGAGACCACACTCTGCAACTTAGTAGCTGGGAGAACACATACTGTAAAATAGGCCCTTTACATCTCTGGCCCCCGGCTTCTTGACACCCAAGAGGAGACAATACTTTAATACCATCCATAATGTTGGGATGTCTATGTCCTTAGAGTTGGACCATAAGGAAGGTTGAGTGCCAAAGAATTGATGCTTTCACACTGTGGTGCTAGAGAAGACTCTTGAGAATACTTTGGACAGCAAGAAGATCAAACCAATCTCACTTTCTGCCTACTCTCTCAGTCCTCAGAGTACAACCATTAGCTGTACTAAGCGACAGACAAACCATTAGTGCAATGTCAGAAGGACATGGAGGCTGCACACGAAATGGGCTGGAAGTCATTCCTGGAGGAAGGACTGAAAGGGGATGAATTTGAAACCAGAGAGAATAGGAATGGGCTACTGACATTCCCCACGTGACACCAGGCTGCACCAAGGCAGCAGCCGTGCACAGGAATGGAGGGGGACAACTTTCAAGACATTTGGGAGGTGGAATGAATTCGTGTGACTAGTGAATGATGAGATGTGGGGTCCCTGCCAGGGAGAGTCTGGCCTGCTCAGGCCTGGGGGAAGTTGAGAATGCAGACGCAGGAGCCATCCCCGTGCTGGTTTTAACTGAAGTAACAGGAGAGCACGTGATGGGGCGCCGGGGGAGGGAGGCGTGAGAAATGAGCTGTGCAGAGAGCCTCATGGAGCAGCATGGAAGGGCTGGAGGAAGAAGGGGAGCTCATGAGGGCAACTGAGCGGTAACAGCCAGGCAGAGCTGAGGAGCCCAGCACAGAAACAGCAAGGAAGCAGTGAAAGGAACATTGTGGATATTCTTAGTCCCTGGTACCTGGCAGATGGGTAGATTTATTTGTAGAATAAATTAGTGAATCATTGATTTCAAATGACGCACTTAAAGCTGGAAGGTCTTTCACAGAAGTAGGAGCACACCTATTATTTTACCCTAATAGAGTCTTCTGGGTGTTGACGATCAAGGAGAGAGCGACCTTGGACTTCAGAGGAAGAGCAGGGAACCCAAGGAATGATGGCGGGCTGAAGTCCACTCGAGGATGAAAGAGAGCGTGCATGTCCTCAAGGTGTTTACAACAGAGTCAGGGAGAACAAATAACCCCACAGTTTCACCAATAGTGGAACATCCAGTGCTATGAACCTGCAGATGTGAGACGATGTGAGAGCCACACGGGAAGTACAGGGGGAGAAGGGACAAGTCAATGGAACCAGGAGGAAACAACCAGAGAAAGGAATTTAAGGCAAGAATCTTGACTGAATCCTATAAGTTAGAATCTTGGGACAATTGGGGAATTATGAATAAGGACTGGATATCTGATGCTGTCACAGAATTGTCCATTTTCTTAGGTATGAGCATGGTACCATGTTTATGTAGAAGACGGTCTTTATTCTTAGGAAATGCAACCGAAGTACTTAGGAGTGAAGTGACAGGGTGCAGCTCCCAAATGCGTTGGCAAAAATGGTCTCTCTGTGAAAGAGACAAAGAAAATACAGTGAAATAGCCATTACACTTTCTAAGTGAGTTGGCTTCCCTGGTGGCTCAGCAGTAAAGAATCTACCTGCCAATGTAGCAGATGCGAGTTCGATCCCTGGGGCAGGAAGATTCCCTGGAGAAAGAAATGGTGACCCACTCCAGTATTTTTGCCTGGGAAATCCCATGGACAGAGGAGTCTGGTGGGCTGCAGTCCTTGGGATCGCAAACAGTTAGACACAACTTAGTAACTAAATAGCAACAAGAAAAAGCAGAGGATGACTCTATTCTTTCCAATTCTGTATGTCTGATATATTTAAGAATAAAAAATTGAGGGAAAGATTAAGAAACTTATTCTTCTGAACCTTGGAGATTCGTCTTGCAAAAACAGTTCTGCTATATACAGGGGGTAGGAGCCACACTGACCCCGGAACAGTTAGAGAAAAAAGAGTAGGCAGAGTCCCAGCAAAGTGCAGAAAATGGAGACAGCATATTTCTTATTTTTTAAAAAAGGTCAGAGGCACAACTATGAAAGGAGTAACCTTAACCCACTTCTCTTTCAACACAGATTGGGAAATAACAACTATGAAAATTCTTTGAGAATTCTTGAGGCTGTGTAACTTACTCCCAGTTTGAGGTAATAATTAACTGGCATTTGTGGAGTGTTTGCACATCCCCAGCACTGCACACGTCAGTCCACTGAGTCACGCAGAAGCTGCAGGAGGTGAATGCTAGTATTTCCTCTTTCAGAGTTAAAGCAGTGGAAGCTGTGTTCCCCATCAAAAGTCTCAGCGCCTGTCTGGCTCCCTGGCCACCTAGACCTTCCTAACTCAGGCCTTCACCACTTTCTCAGCTCTCCTTTTAGGGAGTGTGCAAACTAAACCCAACAGTTACCTCCTGGGGTGATGCACCAGCCCTTGGGGCTTCCTTACCCCAGCCCACTCTTTTGTAATATGTTCTTTATTTAACTCTCTGCTCAAACCATCCGAAGTTGAGTGTGCCCATCTCCTGCTGGAATCCTGGGAGCGAGAGGGTGAGAATAAGAGAAAGAAACTGGAGACAGCGTGAACCCTACCCAGCGAATAAGCGGGTCAGAAAATAACCCTGGTTGGTGGATAAGGCAGCCCCTTAAAGAAAGTAAAACAGTTTGGGAAAACTCTAGGCGTGGTAGAATCACTCTGGAGAACAACTTGGAAATAGCTCGTCATGAAGTTGAATGTGCAAATTCTCCATGCCCAGAAATTCCACCCGTAACATCTCTCACGCTCTGGAGAACATGTACAGGAATCTCCCCAGCAGAACTGTTTATATCAGGAAAATTCTGGAAACAATATAAATGTCCATCATTCCTATCTAAGTAATGAAATAATACACCAGACTGAAAAGTGAGCAAACTAGAATTACGTGTACCCACGTGAATGACTCCTACCGACAGAACGTTCAGCAAGGAATATAAGAAGTCAAAGAACACCATTTCCTGCCGGTAAATGCAGGTGCTACCCTGCATGTGTGGTTGAAAAGCAGGCCAAGCAAACTAGGCATCGTTTAGGAATACAGACATATGTAGTGAGAGAGGAAGGAATGGCTGGGGATACTAAACACCAAATTCAAGGTCATGGTAACCCCTCCCCCACCCCAAGCAGAGGAGGAGGGGCGCAAAGGAGGAGGCATCCACAGAGGGCCTCAACTCTGCTGGTGATGTGTTATTTCTTACACTGGGTGATTAGCATCTAGGCTTTACTTTATTAATCCTTGTTCCTTATATGTGACAAATATTTAATAAATATTTTAAGGAAACAACAAAACAACTTATGGAGGTTTCCAGGGAAAAGGAAGAGTCATGGGGTTGCTGGACTCCCTGGGCACACGAGGATGGTTTGCTCACATCTCCTCATTCTTTTCTGCTTCTTTGACTCAAAGTAGCACAAACCGTCTAAGGTTTCTGGGGCCTCTCTGAACTCGAGGTTCATTTGGCTGCAGAGTGGTTCCAAGAGTCAAATGCCAGCCCTAAAAACCTCAGAAGAAGCTTCCCTGGGAAACATATCAAGAGAGCACTCAAGTGCATCAGCTTCCTATCAGGAGAGGTTATAGGAGGATTTCTTTTCATTGTGCTTCAATGTACGTTGCTTCACAGATACTGCGTTTTTTGCAGAGTGATGGTTTGCAGTGACCCTGTGTTGAGCAAGTCTATGGGCACCGCTTTTCCAATGGCATTTGCTCATTCATGTCTCTGTGTCCCATTTCAGGAACTCTCTCAGTGCTCCAGATTGTTTTACTATGATGACGATATTTGCTGCAGTCATCTGTGATCAGTGGTCTTTGATGTTAGTACTACAAAGAGATTATGATTCACTGGAGGATCAAATAATGGTTAACATTTTTTAGCAATAAAGTATTTTTTAATCAAGGTATGCATATTTTTCAGACATATTACTATTGCACCTTTAATAGACTATGGAATCGTGTAAATATAAGTTTTATAGGCACTGAGATGGAGAAGGCAATGGCAACCCACTCCAGGGTTCTTGCTTGGAGAATCCCAGGGACGACGGAGCCTGGTGGGCTGGCGTCTATGGTGTCGCACAGAGTCGGACACGACTGACACCACTTAGCAGCAGCAGCAGCAGCAAGCAGTAAGACTGAAGAACTCAAGCAACTCGACTTATTACAATATTCACTTTATTGCAGTGAACTGGAACAGAGTCTGCAGGATTCTCCAGGCCTGCTATACAGGGCTCAGGGCATGTCTGGGTTGTGTTAGGGAGTCCTTTAGAAACCACATAACATTGCCTCAAGAAATGCTCCCAGTCATTCCAAGAACTCTTTCAGGGCAGAAGAAAGGAACATTGGTCACTGAAGAAAGGACATTGTCTTCCCTGCCATAGCAAAAGGCTGACGAGGCCTCCTAGAGCCCAGCAGAGCAGGGAGGAGCCTAGTTCTGGAAGGGAGCAAACTTGGGCTTGAATCTTGGCTCCACCACTTGCCAGGGTGACCGCACAATTCACTTCACATTCTGAAAGCTCGGTTTCAGCATCTGGAAGGCTGGATCAGTGCACCTGCAGAGGGTGGCTGTGAAGGTCAAGCAGGATCATGTTTGTAGGTTAATCAGCACCTGCACGGAGCAGGATCTTCAGAGACCCGGAAGGGACCAGCTCCCTCACCCTCTTGGTCTGACGCTCGTTCCCAGGGAAGCCTCTGCCTGGAGTCACTCTCTGATGGTCGCATGGCCCCAGGCCCTCCGCTCCGTGTGTGGGTACAGGCTGGCGGGGCCATATCCCCTTGCTCTGCAGACCCAGGCCCATGAGGGTGTGTGACAGGGTCATGGCAGCAGAAAGGAGCATTGGTCACTGAAGAAAAGTCATTGTCTCCCTGAATACACTTCCTTAGGCCTCCCAAAGGCTCTTTCCTCAACATCCCCCAGCACCACCACATCTGTTGGGGGAACCTCTGACTGAAACCTGGGCTGGCACCACAGTAACCATTTGTATGAGTTACTTTTTCCCCAGGAGATCCTAGTAAAGAACTCAGAACTAATAAGCCACCACCAACTGGACAAATCTGGTAAAGGTCGTAAGGAAAGAGGAGATTCCAGTCCATGCGCCCTCCCAGAGTCCTCCTCGCTGGAATCTGTCTTGGCTGAGCAATACACACACCACCAGGAAGGACCCTGAGTCAGTGTGATTGGCCAGAGACAAGCGGGAAATTAATCCCATCACCATAAAACCCAGAGACTGCCAGCCTCATGGCAGAGCAGTCCTCCTGGGTCCCCTCACCCTGCTGCTCTGCACCCGGGCGCCCCTTCCCAATGAAATATCTTGCCTTGTCAGCACTTTCGTCTCCTCAGACAATTCATTTCCAAATGTTGGACAAGAGCCCCCTTGTTAGGAAGCGTGTCCCTTCCTGCAACACCAGAAGTCTCTGCCGGATGAGCCATGGTGAAAGGGACAGGTCCTCTCTGCCGAGTCTAGAAGTCCAGTCCATGGGGTCAGAAGTCCCAAACAGCGGGGGCCTAAACCCCGGCATATACCAGCTAGGACTGTGGCCTGTGGAGCAGGGGAGGGCATGTGCATAGGGGACTGTGTGTAGCAATTGTCAGCTACATATGGGCACTTGCCATCTACCTCAGTAAGGATTAGACCACGTGCTGCTGCAGCTGCTGACCTTCAGCACCTGCTGAAGGAGTTCAGGGCTGAGAGCAGAAATGAGACACTCTGTGTTTGGGAGAAACTGGCAGAACAGGTCTTCAGATAGTTAAATATTTTCATGTGCCGATTTTATGAGCCCAATTCTTGTATCTCCTCAAATCAAGAAAAGCACTAAAACTCTTCGTGGTGACTGCTATTTCTCAGGACTAGCAGAAAGCTTCACGAGACCCGCAGAAACCTTCTGGAAAAACATATGTGCTCAATTGCAAGTACTCCCACTTCATCAGAATCACATATACACTGTCGTTTCCCAGGGCCTCTTCAGAGCAGTTTCTCGGAGCTATCTGAGGGGCTATGCCCTGGGCTGCAGTCCTCATGCTGCCCCAGTACAATTTGACTCGCACCTCTCAAGTTGTGCTTTTCCTTTTTACGTCAACACAATTCAGGGGTGCAGCAACAGCCTCATCAGCCTCCAAGCCTTGGCCGTCACAGCATCTGCATCGTTGTCCCAAAACCCGCTGTCCTCAGGCAGACTCCCTGCCTCTCGCTCTGTCTTGCCCTTTCTGCCAAGATCACTCTCCCTTGGAAAGAACTAGCTCTGCGTCTTCCTTGGAATGCCTCTGGAAGCCAGGAACTGTTACCTCCCTCGGCAACTTTCTGGCCCGTGTTTGGAATGTGATTTACGGTACTGACCGCGAGTACAAGAGAAGAAGGCAAGGCCAGGCCCTCCCAGCTGAGCACAGGGCTGGGTGGTTCCGGGTCCCCGCGACGATGCAGGCATGGAGGGCCCCCTTCCGGGGAGGAGTGAGGGGTCTCTGCCTCTAGGGCCCCACAGTGCGGCGGTGGCAGGGGAATCTCTTCCCGCGATGGTACAGTGTGGATACCACTGCAATGCCCTCCCAACCCAATGGGCTGGCGGGTGAGGGTCTGTCTGGGGAGCTTGAAGGAGACGCTGGGTTTGCTGGGACTTGCTGCTGGGACTGCGGGCTTCAGGCCTGACTCAGCCAGCAGGGCTGGGCGCAGGCCAAGGGCCATGGAAAGACTTGGGGTCACACACGCGGCCACGGGCTGCGCTAGCTCAACCGCTGGGGCAGCCAGGGCTCACTGGGCAGGAGAGCGCGGCCCAGGGAGTCAAGACCTTTATGCAATTATAGAGGCTTTTTCTCCACTTTGGCAAAAAGACATTCCTCTCCCGAGGAGGAATTACGAAGCAAATTGTTCCTGACTCTCTTCAAAGGCCAGGGAGGTTAGGACACTCCATCCTTCTCCAGGAAGCCTAAAAACACAGGCAGATTGGTCTACTCTCCGTGCTTCAGTGTAAGTCGCTGCCTCTGGCACCTTGACAGGCGCCTCCGAGCCCCCAGTCTGGCTACCGGTGGGACGCAGACTTCTGCTCTCCCTCTTTTCTTGGACTTTTTTCCCTGTGGACCATTTTTCATGAGTTTACTGAGTTTGTTAAAATATTGCTTCTGTCGTCTTTTACGTTTTTGGTTTTTTGGCCTCTAAGGCACCTGGGATCTTAGTTCCCTAACCAAGGATCAAACCCGCAGCCCCTGCATTGGAAGGCAAAGTCTTAACCACTGGACCACGGGGGAAGTCCCTCCGCTTCCTCTTTTATTTGCTGCAACACAATAAGAAATACATGTGCTGGTCCTTGTCGCCTGGTTCCTGATACAGAATTCCTAAAACAGTCGTGATTTCCTGGGTGACAGATGCTAGAGGCATCCTTCTGTTCTGTCATTTGATGCTGGTTTCTGGTTCAGAGCTCCTAAATCCTTGGCGTTTCCCATGTGAGGAAACCGCCATAAAAACCCCTCAGCTGTGCAGATAGGAGCACACTGTATGGTTGGGAAACTATTCTGGACTGGTGGACACACCCACACGCTGAGAACGACAAGCCCCAAGCCCACATGCCTGGGGATCCTCCTGGACCTTGCTCTGTGTGCCTCCTGGCCTGTTTGCCTATGTCCTTCATCATGTCCTCTGTGGTCAACCAGGAAACGTAAGCTAACATTTCCCTCACTTCCGTGAGCCATTCCAGCTCAGGACTGAGAGGGAATCATGCTTTGTAGCCAAGTAAGTCAGAAGTATGGGGGCCCTGGGGGCCCATTACTTGTGATTGGTTCTGAAGTGTGGGCAGTCTTGTGAGACAGAGCTCTTAACCTGTGGAAACTGATGCTAATTCCCAAAATGACTTTAACTAGAGGACACCCTGTTGGTATCCAGAGAGCTAGAAATTGGTTGGTAAGGGGGGAGAAAAAAAAAAACATAAATTTGGTGTCAAAAGTGTTGCAGGTAGAGAAACAGCTTTTCCCTTACCCTCCAACCCATGGGAACTTTTCCTCTCAGAGCTTTTACTGGCAATTGCTGCAATGGAAAACAGGAGGGACAACAAAAATAACAACCCCAAAAATGTGACAACATTTTGGGTAATTTTACAAAGATCTTACAGTTGCTGACTGCCAGCTGAGACATCAACCCCAACAACCCCTTCTGAATCCTGTCCAGGCTCCCAGTAGCTTGGAGAGCCAGGCAGGCTCTTCTGGCCCCCTGCTCCTTCCACCAGAAATTTCTGTCAAGTGCCAAAGCTTTGTCCAAGCCCCCTTCCTGGCCCCTCACCCTGGACCCCTCTCCAGAAGAAGCCCACCCATCTCTGAATCCCAAATTAAAACCAAATAGTCACCCAGCAAAGTTGACTGCTTAACTGTGCCTGGAAACGCAGACTATAAACTTGAACACACTCTGAAGAAATAGGAAATCTACCTTCCTCCTAAATCTCATGGACCCCCTCCCTCACTGGGCAGATTAGGAAATGGGGCTCCAGAGACCGTCTCAGATCTGAGATCACTGCAAGTTTCTCAACTCTTAGTTGGATGTTCTTTAAAATATGTCACGCCTCTGCCCCGTCTGGAAATCTAGCATCGTCCGACCAAACCGGAACTAGGAAGAAGCAAATGCTCTCCAGACGGAATGAAGCTTTCCCTCTGGAAATCTGGGATCCCTCCTAAGGCAGGTAGCGTATTGGGCCCCCTGACCTCAGTCTAGCCCCAGAGGCCACACCCCTCAGGCTGCCCGCATAGCTATTCCTTCTGGCGCCCACCCCCAGCCCCCGCTCAGCAGAGGATGCCCCTCCCCATCAGCCCTCCTCCCTTGATCCCTCCCCTACGCCCCACTCCCCCAGACGCAGTGCTCCTGCTCTGCCCAGGCCGACCCCGCTTAGCACTCACTGCATCGATCACCACCTGGATCTTTTCCAGCCTGGGCGCTCACTGCACGGGGCAGGGACCCAAGGTCTGGCCCTCAGCGGGTGCTGAGAGAAGGTATGTAGAGAGAAGATGAAGGCATGGAGGCAGGACATGGGTCTTAAATACAACTTTATTGGGAGCAGGCCGTCGTCCCCGCAGCAGCCAGCTCCCACGTATACACAGTATACACAGCCCCGCCAGCACCCAGGTCCTTCCATCCTACAGCACCCGGAATGCAAAAGAACCAAACACATGAGGGGCTCTGTCAGTGACAGTGTCTAGCGCCTTTGAGAGCCAGCACCCAGGCCGAGGACATTCAGGACCTTCCACTCGTCCTCAGCTCCCCACCCCTGCCCCAACATGGCAAGACCCGCGAGGATGGGCTCCTCCAGTCAGTGCACGTGACGGGCAGATCCTTACTGGTGCATGCCCCACCCAAGTGCAGCCCCCAGCACGTTCCTCTTCTTCCACAGACACAAGAGATCACCGAAACTTTTTGCTCCGTCACCAGAAACCTGTGCCTTGAGGCTTCTCTCTGCTCATAAAGAGTATGTTCTTGGAGAGCATGGTTGAATTAGTGATATGGTCCCAGATAAGACATAACCTCCCAACTTGTCTCGCTCGTGCTTCTTTTCAAAGGGGGAAAAAAAAAATAAGGTAAAAGAAAAACATCACAACAGAAAAGAGCTTTGAGACCCAGCTTGTGTCAGGAAAAAGATTGGTTATCCCTCCTTAAAACGATTCCTCAAGCCGCTCTGCTAGGGGCCAGACGCCCCCACAGACGGCCTCTCCCTTCCCACCCACCTTTCTGCACACCCCCACGCCACCTCGGCTCTCCTCACCAGGGAGGGGTGCACTGAGCGCGGGGCGCGGTGCTATCGTCAGCTAGCGGGGGTCCACCTCTGCCCTGCAGCCCCCCAGCGTTCACTCAGGCGGGAAGGGGGTTCATCCTCTCTGCCTTCTTCAAGGGTGAGAGCAGCCCAGCCTAAGACACCCGCCTGCCCTCTGCCCCCAGTAGGAGCTTGTTCAAGGGCTCAGCCAGGGTTAGACCAGGGTTGGAACACCGTCCCAGGCTCACCGGCTGGCCCGCTGGTCTGCAGACTCTGACTTGCAGGGAAACCCAATAAAAGTGCTGACTGCCTGTCACCTCACTGGGGTCCAGGACTCGCCACCTGCACTCAGAACCAGAATCTCTGGTGTCCGTGCTAGCGCAGCCGCACCCTCAAGAAATACCCTGCTCAGCCAAAGAAGCTCTAAGCCCAAAGCATCTTCCCACTCGGAGCTGTAGGAAATATCCTGGTTTCCATTCCCCTACCGTATCTCTGAGACAGAGAAGTCTCCAGCAGCACCAAGGGCCCCTGGGTCAGCTAACTGATTGTTGCTGCCTCCTGAAACCTGTCCCCAAGGCACCTGAAGAGAGAGACCCTGTCGCATTTGGGGGCCCAGGGGATGGCCAGGCTGTGGGAGGCAGGAAGCAGGCACCCTAGTTCATCTCTGTATCTGGGCAGCTCAGTCTATGGAGGATGACAGCCGGGGCTGCTGGAAGCACCAGGGTCACCACTGCCCTGGGAAGAGAAGGGTGTGTACTCAGAGAGCAGACCTGAGGTAGCAAACAGTGAACCCCGTTATCCAACTGCAGAAACTGTGGCCTGCGACGCAGTGGGACGGTTCCCAGGTCAGACCACTTGCGGCTCTTCAGACAACGTCCTCCTGGATGTTCGACACCTGGCCCTTCTGGGCGTGTCCCACGTCCCCCCAGTGGGGTCAGCACCATGGCAATGCTGGTTTAAGATAACAGCCTTATTTATACCTGCCTCCCTGGAGGAAGAAGTCATCAGAACTGGGGCCTTCTGCTCCCTCCCTAGGGTGACATGCCTTCAAAGCTTAGCCCCCAAGACAGCAGACCCTCCCAGATCACCCTTCAAAGTCACTGCTTCAGCAACAGAACCTGTCACCCCTCGAAAGTTTCAGCATCTCTTTAGGATGGTCGGATCCCTCGTGAAGAAGACGACAATCTCCATGCTGACCACCTGCCTCCACCTGCAAAGCCTCAGAGGACACCAGCACACAAGCCCTCCCACTAGTGTGGTGGCCAGATGACACTGGGAGGAGAGGGAGCCCTCGGACGGACAGCTGAGAGAGGAAGGAAGATGCACCCAGGCCACTCCCCGCCCCGGCACACACCTCATTCCACATGGAGTGGCCCAGGCTCCAGTTACACCTGCCCTGCCCCCGCCCCTCAGCTCTGCCCACCCTCCAGCCAGTTTTCACTGTTCAGTCCAGGTCGGGCAGGAAAGAAAGTGGTTGAAAGCACCAAAAAGACCTGCCTTGTTCAGAGATGGCTCAGAGCCCTGGGGCCCCCTGAGGGTGCCACGCTGCTGGGCCGTGGCTCTTCCAGCAGCCTGCGACCTCCCTGTAGGGAGCGTGGTCCCTGAAGTTCTGCTGGGAGGCGCCTGTCCATCCTCCTGTCCCTGGGAGGCTGGGTCCGCGCCTCCTGCCCAGCTCTGCACCCCTGTGAGCTTCGCCGTGAGGCTGGCCCCGGAGGAGCCGGGCGTGAGGTAGACTGTGCCTTCGTGACTTCGCTTCCCCACCCAGGTCCTTGTCCCTGGATGTGGGTGACCTCATGGCCTGGGCCCTGGGCCACTGCCTTGTGTGGGCAGCTAGCAGGGAGGCGGCAGCATGATGGGCCTGACAGTGGGCAGGAGGGCCACCGGCTCAGCACGGCCTCAGGATGCAGAAGTCCAGCTCCTGGGGCTTCCGGCGCAGGTCGCACTGGTCGCGCGCCAGCAGCCGCCCTCCGTGGCCCATGCACTTGAGTGGACGCCTCTTGAACCCCCGGCCACAGCTCTTGGAGCAGGGCGACCAGGCGCCCAGCTCCCAGGTTGGACAGGGCTCCCCGCAGCTGCGCGTCTCCACCGGGCGGTGTGCAGCATCGCAAGTGGATGCCCCGCGCTGCCCTGGGGACCCGCGACAGTCCACTGGCCGCCGCTGCAGGCCGCCCCCACAGCTGGCCGAGCACGGCCCCCAGCTGCCCGCCACCCAGCGCGCGGGGGCCTGGGCGTCTGGCTGCTCCACCTGGTTGGAGAGGCTAAGGACGCTGTTGTGGTGTACGGAGGGCGCCCGGGGCTCCTTGGGCAGGTAGAAGGAGTAGCGGACCCGCGGCGGCGTCATCTTGCCCACAGAGAGCACCTCCACAGTCAGGGGCTCCAGGATGGGCCGTGAGGCCTGCAGGCTCTCCACCGCGGTCCCCGTGCCGCTGTAGCGCAGCAAGCTGCCCTTCACCACCAGGTCCCGCTCCACGGCCGACACCACGAAGTGCCCATTGAGCAGGTATTTGCCTTGACTGTTCTTCAAGGCCAGATAGTTGTCGTCTCCGATCAGCCCCTTGTAGCCGCGCTGGCGGATGTCGATGCTGGAGGCGCCCGCTGGGATGGCCACCACGAAATTGTAGCCATGCCTGCGGTGGAAGGATGCGTGTTAGAGGGCTGCAGGCCTCATGACCCTGCTTCCCACCTCATGACCCCTCTGCTCTCCGCCCCGAGATAGGTTCCTCTTCCTCAAACCCCCCGGCGGCTCATGCAGGTGGCAGAGTCCATAGCCTGGCCCCGTCCAGGGTCACACACACCAAGTGGTGGTGAGGCTGCCTCACCCACCACCAGATCCTCCAGAGACAGTGGAGAGGAAGGAGGAGGAGCAGGCTGGGGGGAGGCTGGGGCTCTGTGCGTGGAGGTGTGTGTGCGTGCTCAGTTACTTCAGTTGTGTCCCGACTCTATGCAAGTCCATGAACTGCAGCCTGCCAGGCTCCTCTGTCCGTGGGATTCTCCAGGCAAGAATAATGGAGTGGGTTGCCGTGCCCTCCTCCAGGGGATCTTCAGCCCAGGGATTCAACCCAGGTCTCCTACATCTCCTGCATTGACAGGCTGGTTCTTTACCACTAGCACCACCTGAGTGCAGGAAGGTATATGGCCCCAGAGTCAGGGGCCCAGACCAAGCCTTGGCTGGGGTGTCAGCTCCCTGGTGACTTCAAGTGAATCAGACTCTCTGGGCTCCACAGCTCACCTACACAATGAGCAGGTTAAAAGAACTGATGTCTTAGGCTCCTTCTGGCTCCACTAGTCTATCAAAGGGACACCTGCCATTTAGCTAGTGAAACAAGTCAGGGGGTCTACCTTTAATTCCCCTCCCCGGGTCTCCCCTGCAGGTCCCTGAGACTGCAACGCCATTGGCTCTCAGTGTCTGAGCACCCAGAGAGGTTGCACCCAGGGCTCGACAGAGGGCACTGTGTCTGGGGGGACAGTGGAGGCTCCTGGACAGCCATCAAGGCCTTCCCACCAGCAGCATGTGGACCCCCAAGTTCTCAGAGCCAACCATACCCCCTCACCTGAGACAGCAGGAGCTCTGCTTGCCTCCTCTTCTTCCAGAGAGTGGGTCTGGACTTTCCAAGGAGCACAGTCCCCTGAAGAAAAGGGGCTGTGCTGGACCTTGGAAAGCCAGGAGCCCAGGCTCTGCTGGGACAATTCTCCAGATGATCCAGGCACCCATGTCCAAGGGAGAGGGCTCCCTCACACCAGCTGCTCACTCCCCGGTCTCCCTAAAGTTTATTGCTATTCTTGCCTTCATCCCATCCCCAAGGCCAGGGCCTCATGCTCAGGAATCAGGGAGACTGTCACATCTATCCCCAGGTAGTTTTTTTTTTTTTTTTTAATCAATATCAAGAACATTTAGTGAGCATTTATTATGCACCAGGTACTATGCTCGGAGAAAGCAATGGCAACCCACTCCAGTACTCTTGCCTGGAACAGTCCATGGCGTCGCTAAGAGTCAGACATGACTGAGCGACTTCACTTTCACTTTTCACTTTCATGCATTGGAGAAGGAAATGGCAACCCACTCCAGTGTTCTTGCCTGGAGACTCCCAGGGATGGCGGAGCCTGGTAGGCTGCCATCTATGGGGTCTCACAGAGTCAGACACGACTGAAGCGACTTAGCAGCAGCAGCAGCAGCAGGTACTATGCTAAGCATGTTACTCGAATTAATTCCCTTAACCTTCACAATAGTAGACTGGAGATACACTAGCACCAGACTCACTTTACAAGTGGGGAAATCTGAAAGCCTAGAGATTGCATCACTGGACCAGGGTCATCAAGAAAGTGGGAAATGGGATCTGAACATAGGTCAGTCTCACTCTAGGACCCGAGACGGGCCCTAATGACTTTACTGTCTCCCTAAATATCATCTCCCGCTAAGCAGGGTCCTACTCAAGACTCCATCTTTGTTGGATGAATGAATGAATGAACATCACTCTCATGGGCAAGCATGAGTGGCCTCCACAGCAAGGGTGCTGGCCAGGATCTGACATTTACCCCATCTAACCCGGGAGTTGGTGATGGACAGGAAGGCCTGGCATGCTGCGATTCATGGGGTCGCAAAGAGTCGGACACGACTGAGCTACTGAACTGAACTGAACTGAACCCAAGGTTCCAGGGCCTGGGGGGTAACTCCTCCCCTCCCGCCCCCATCCATCCTCTCCCTGTCCTGGACACACCCCCAGGGCCCAGAACTCACATGGGCTTGGTGAAGAGTCCTGACACCTTCTTGCAGCTCTTATTGTCTCCTCCACATACCCCACACTTGTCGAACTTCTTTTTGGAGCCCAGGTTCCCATCGCAGCCTGCCTTGATGCATTTGCCCTGGACGCAGACTGAGGTGGAGTCTGGGGTACAAGGCGTGCCGTCCACCACCTGCAGGGCCCCCCGGACAGGGAGAAGAGGAACAGGGGCAGCTCAGCCCGATGCTCCCTAAGACTGTGTACGCCCGTCCCCCGGCCTCCTGCCCGGGCTCACCCACCTTGGGAGCCAGCACGTAGAAGTAGCCGGTGCCGTTGGCTCGGCAGATGAGCTTGCACTTGTCCCGTGGGGAGACGCCTGAGTACTTGGGCACCCAGGCCACGGCCAGGGTGAGCCGGTTGGTGCTGTGGTTGTAGCCGTTGAAGGCCTCACACTGCTCCTCCCGGAAACTCTTGCCAGAGGCTGGGGAGGAAGGAAGCACACGCAGGAAGCTAAAGGGAGGGGCAGTGGGGGAGAGGGCAAAGAATAGGAGCCCGCCCCGTATGGTTGCTCAGCCTCCCTCGGCTCTAAACAGCCCTCTCCACCCTTGGCTGAGTGGTCCTCATCACCAAAACCACCCCATTTCAAAGAACCAGTGCAGACTGGCACCAAAGGAGGCAGGATACAAATGATCATGCATCCCCCAGGCAATGTGCCGCCTTCCCCAGTGGTCCAGCCTTAAATTCCCTCGACAACAGGAATCCTAAATAGAAGCCTTCAGTGACCTAGTGAGACTGTTTACGGAATGTTCCTAAATGCATAAAATACATACATAGATTACAAAGAATACCAATTATATATTAACACACAACAATCAATATATTTTGAAACATATTTGTGATGCATGTGCTTCCTTGTTAACTCATTATATAACAAAATTCAATGATGAGTCTAAAAAACAACCAGGAGGTCTTCCCTGGAGGTCCAGGCGTTAAGACTCCAGCTTCCACTGCAAGGGGCAAGGGTTAGTTCCCTGATGGGAAGCTAAAGGTCCTACAAGCCATGCCACACAGCCAAAAAATAAAGTAAAATATTTTTTAAAAGCTTTAAAAAAAATCTAAGTGTGAAGTGGTGATGAGCACAAATGGCATTTTGAGAAATCTGCCACAACTGGAAATATGTAACATATGAAAATACCTGGGATTTCTAGCAGTGGCAGAGCCACAGACCAGCATTACAGTTTATTGCCTAACTAAGAGAAATACTAAATTTTAGGTGGAAAGGTTAGGAAAAGCAAACAAACAAAAATACTAAATTTCTAACTGAAAATATTATTAAATTTTAGATTAAAAAGTTAATAAATATAGAGATGTCATCTTCCCCCACCCAAGTTCAAGAGGCTTGGATGAAGAATTCCTGCTCATATGTAAGACCCATCTCTGAGTTCTAAGCTGGGCTGTATCTATTCCAGTCTCATAAAAATAGCAAGAAACTGAGAATGTGGAAAAGATGTAATTTACTTTTATCCCAGCAAATTACAGAGAGCTGATCATGGTCTATAGGAAAGTCAAACAAGGGATATGTAACAGTTTTTTTTTTTTTCTAAACCATTTTATTTTCATTCTGCTATTGTTATTACAAAGAATTATTCTCAGAAAACACATAAATTAAAAGCTAACCTGTTTAAAAGAATTCCTGCTTATGAAGATGGGCTTGTCAGTGCTTAACTAAGAGGGTTCTAGTGTCCTGTCCCCCTTGGACCATTTAGCCTTCCAGCCTCGGCCTCAGAGGATAACAGCCCTGGCAGAGGTGAGCGGGCAGAGAAATGATACCATGAGGTACCTCTGCGCCTGCAGACTCTGCCCCAGGGGCGAGGGCCTCTGCTGAAGTAGCTCTGTGGCCTCCAGCCCACCTTCCCAGCTGCACCACGGGCACCCCCTCCTCACCTGAGCTGGGGCAGGACTCCAGGTTGCAAGAGCGGTACTTCACCCTCACCCCTTCACAGTACTTGCCGCCATTGGCAGGGGTGGGGTTGCTGCACTGCCTCCGGGCCAGCTGCACGCCCCCTCCACAGGTGCGCGAGCAGGGGCCGTAGGGCTCCCACTTGGCCCAGGAGCCGTCCACCTGCGAGGAAGGGACTATTACACTCTTGAGGGGTCCAGGCACCACACGCACACCGGGATCCTACAGGAGAGCTTCACGGGGACGGTCTCCACCATCCCACCCCATCAGAACAAAAAATGCTTTGTTTCCGGGCCCGGGACACACACCACACTGTAGCCTGGAGATAAGCAAATGGCCACCGCTCCCAGTTACAAGCCAGGCCGCACGGGAGGACGGGGCTCCTGGCTGTAGTCGGTCAGGGACGCTCCACCTGTGCCCTCACCGCATGGGTGGTCTTGAGCAAAGCAGAAAAGCTTCCTTAAGTTCCAGGGGTTTCATGTGCAACACTGGAGCCAGCACATCTGACCTCAGGTCAAGGTCAAGTGGAAGGCTGAAATGATGCACCCTGTGTGATATTTCCTAGGCCAATGCTGGCCACCTCCCAGGAGCGCATGGCTCCTCTTCACATATTGTTAGTGTCCTTACAAGAGTCTCTGGGCCTAAAGTGGCCAGTAAACGGTGTCACGACAGATGTCCGAATAGTCTCATCTGTGAGGTTTCTAAAATTCCGACTTTTCACCAAACCAGACTGGTTGTCACCTCAGTCTGGGGCTGTATTTGTGAAAGTTTTGCTACAAGCAGATGTAATGTTTGTGTTCAGAGGAGATAAAGAGAGGAGACTACCAAGCAATCCTCAAAGTCTATTTGGCTTTGGGGTGAATTATGCAGTGTTGTTTTACTTTTCAAGAGGGTGGAGAGAGGGTAGAGAATTTGTAGTCTTCATTATGTTTTTCTTGGGATGACAGTAAAGTTAAGTTCTCGGCATTGAAAACTCATGAGGTGGGCGACAGGGGGTGAGGCCCTGCTGTCCAGGCTGGGGTGGAGACACGGCCACAGATCATCCCAAGCCACCAGCCCAGGAGGAGCCTGCCACTGTGACTGCTGTAGGTGCTCAGAGCATTGCTCCCAACTGTTCTCTGTCAGAAAGTTTCTGTTTCATTGTTGCCAGCGTGTGTTTCATCCTGCAGAAGAACACTTTCCCTTAACCCTGCTTTGTCCTCAAATCAGAGCCCACCCCAACTCAGCCCTTCCCTTCCTCAGCAAGTCAGCTACACCTGCTTTTTCTACCTGCTGCCTCTGCTGTGCCTTGCACCACAGGAGCCCCCTGGCCAAGGCAGCAGTGACCCCCTAAAGACTGAAAGAGACCGTGCCCAGGCCTGTGGTCCCCAGTCTTCAATATTTAACTTTGCTCCTGTGGCTTCTGAGATGATGCTACTTTGTTTTACCTGGCATCACTTCTTCTTGCATGCTCCTACAGGAAACACTTCTGCCATGCACCATCCAATCATTCATTTGCCCAGTATTTGTTGAATTGTTACTAGAAGCAAATCTCTGCCTTCAAAGCAAATGCATCCCAGCAGGGAAGACAAACAATAAAAAGAAGCCTGTGCACCTGCTGTCAAATGGGATTAAAGCAGGTGGGGGAGAAGGAGGTGGAGCTGGTCCCGGCAAGGTAGGCCGGCACCACTGGGGATGGGAGAGAGTCAGATGCCATTGGGGCCTGGCTGAGCCCTGTGAATACACTGAATAGGGATGGGGCAGGGGAGTGTCTGTGAAGGAGTGATTCCAATGCTGGACCACCACGTCTCCACTCAGTAACAGGCTGGTGAGGATCTGAGTTGCGTGAGAGACGATGGAAAGATGGTCAGATCAGTGGATGGACTGTACATAAAAGGGACTTGAAGAATTGCTGGAGTTCAGAAACTAGAGGCAGTTAAACTGGGGGAAATGGGGCCTCAGTGGACAGAGTGGGATTCCTGAACTAGGTCACTGGGGTGATTAATAAGCTTTGTGCTTTGACCTTGACTGTTGAGGCAGTGACTCCCTGAAGGGCCAAGGTAAGGAAGCAACAGTCTGCTCAGAAATGAGGTTGGGGACGGAGTGGATTTGGCTGCTGATGGACTGAGAGGTCCAGAGTGCCTCTCACATCACATTTCCTATACCCAACATCCTCTTCACTTATCTCTTTACCCTCCAGATTCTTCTTCCCAAGGAAAGGAGCTGGCCGTGACTGGCCTGTCTTCAAGAACTCCCAGCCTCTGTGCAGCAGACTAGGAGTCCAGGCAGCCTCTGGCTGGTTCCAAACCACCCTCTCAAAGATATCCCCAATGGAGCACTGATCCCCACAAGCCTCCAGCTCAGCCTACCTCCCGGACTCTGCCCCATCTCTGCCCGTTGAGACCCTACTTATCCCTCATGACTCTCTTCCAGTTCACCCTCCTCATCAGGGCTTTTTCTGGCCCCTGCAATCATCAGTGGTCTCTCATCCTTGTTCTCCGCAACATGTGTCATGCTCTGTCTCAACACACAGCGTACGCTCTCCCACTCCTCCGATGACAGTCACATTTCTAATTTCCCCACTAGACTGTGTGCTTTCTGACGTGGCCCATGTTTTCTTTGTTTTTCTGACCACCCAGAACCCTGAATACAGTGGGTTGTTGCCTAATGAGTGAAGTTTTAATTAAATGTATATTCCCAAAACAGAAGATTTTACAGAATTCTGTAACACACCCATCTCAGGGAAATTGATAAAGTATTTGATGAATGCTTTTTCATCATGTTGCCTCTGAGCACATAAAAACCCCAAGGCAAGATCTCTTGTGGCCAGGGCTGAGGCAGAAGATGGACGGACAGTCCCCACAAGGATCTAGGGATCTAGGGTGGACCTCCTGCCTGGAAAAGTGCCAATCCTTTTGCTATCCCAACCCAAGATCTGAAGAATATAAAACTCTTATTATTCAGAGAATATCTGGGTTTTGAATTTGTTCTGGTTTGGTTGGTATTCCTATTTATCAGGAAAAAAATAACTTTCATTCATTTATGTTTCAACTTCAAAAACGACAAATCACAATAGAAACTGAAGCTAAGTCCAGGATGTAACAAGTGAGCCTGGTGCACCTTAGGCTCCCTGGCCATGAACTACCCAAAGAAGGTAGAAATGAAGAGCAGGTCACGAGCCAGTCGGAGCTTCAGGGGCTGGAGTCTAGGTCCTGAGCCCTTCCCAAAGAGATGGGGTGCAGCTCAGGGCTTGCCAGCTTCCCTGACTGGCCACATGATTTTTCTCCAGTCTCAGAATCAAGGAGGGGACAGGACCACCGCCAGTCGTGGAGACACACGCAGCCCTGACGCAGTTACAGCCACGCAGCAGTCTGTGCTGGGCTGGTCCCCTGGGGAGGCTCCCGGGCACCCCCACCCCCACCCCTCCGCGCCGCTGCAGCCCACTCACCCGGTATTTGTTGAGGTTGTGTCTCTCCACGCAGGCCCCCTTGAGGCAGAACCGGCCCTCGCCGCAGCCCGTGCCGTCTGCCCAGGGGAAGTGGCGCGTCTGGCACACCATCTGGCCCTTGGCCTTGCCCGTGCACCACAGCTTGGTGCAGGACTGCATGTAGGGGCAGGGCTTGGAGCCCACACCGAAGGCCAGCTCACACTGCTGGCTCAGCGGGTAGCTGGCGCCCGGCAGGTCCTCAGGCAGGGAGACGGGCTTGCTGGGCTGGTCCAGGAGGCAGTCTCCTGCGGGAGCCGAGGATGTTCATCAGGGACGGGCCCAGAAAGGCAGCCATGGCCGGCGTGGGGTCTCGAAGGCAGGGAGAGGATGAAGCCAGGGACACAGAACGGGCCCCGCCAGAGCCTGGCTCCTCGGGTCGAGAGTGAGGTGGGTGACAGAAGACAGATGGGCCCGGCGGCCCGCCTCCCCAGGCCCCGCTCACCGTGCCCACTGTCCAGGAAGTCGGTGACGATGGCCGCGCTGCAGGCCGACCAGGGGTTGGCACGGTCAATTTGGATGAGTGTTGGGGACATCATATGGTTGCCCCGGAGCTTCCCGAACACCTCTTCGCACACCTTCACATTGTCATGGGGCATGTTGAACACGTGGCCTGCAGGGGAGACGAGCGGTCTCAGAGGGGGCCATGGCATGGGGGACCCATGGGGCAGGCCCACCCAGAAGAGGTAGCCCCTGCTACAGGGCCTCGAGGGAAAAAAGACAAATGTCCACCCCTGCACAGAGCACACCCAGAGGGAGCAGAAGGGAGCCCTGCCCTTTCCACCCCCACCCTGAGAGCCCTGCGTACCCAGCTCGTGGGCGGTGGTGAAGGCCGACGGCAGCCCATCGTCCTCGATCACGGAGCAGCTCCTCTTGGGGTCGCACATGGTGCCCACGTCGGCCATGCCCAGGGTGTCACAGGTGGTGGCCCCACACAGGTCCTGCCCAGAACGGGGAGAAGCAGAGGCCGGTGGGAGTTAGAGATGTAACGTGGGGACCCATTGAGAAAGAAGGACACTCAACCCACTCCCAGACCACGGGGACCCATCACCTCCCAGCCAGGCCCTTTGCCCAGGGGGTTATGAGCTGCTCTTTCTGGAATGAGCCCAGGCCTCGGAAGGAGGCCTCGGGAGGAAAGCTTGCTGGCTTGCGAGCTGAGAAGATGCTGCCCAAATCCTACCCAGGGAAGCCCCAGGGAGGAAATCAGGAGGCCATAATTACATGAGAGGGACCACTGCTTCCAAAAGAGACCGCCTTCCAGCCCAGGAAGTGGGGGCTCCCCAGCTGGGTGAGGTTCTGGTCATGGCTAACTGGGCAGGAGGGGGTGGAAAGCCAGCGCTCTCCCAGCGGAGTCGGCTCTGGGAGCCTGGGTCCTCAATGGGGGATGGCCTTCAGACAACCATGAATTAAGCTCAGACTCTCAGCCAGCGGGTCACTGGCCAAGGGCCCGCCCTGCCCAAGGCCCAGCTGCTACGTCTGGGAGGGGCAGAGCGAGGCAGATGCAGGCCCAGATCCAAACCCCACTCCACTGGCCACAGAGCTCAGGGGACCACAGGCTTGACAGCCACTACAAAGACTATACATTACAGGGAACGAGACCTGAGCAGAAAGGGCTGTCCCTCTTTTTGTACTGAAACAAGCTGCAGTGGGCCAGGGCCTCCAGCAGCCCTCAGGGAGCACATCCCACAGGGCTTGGGAGCACTGTGGGCCAGCGACATGCCAGGAACCTTGGCGCCCTGAGCAGGATGAGAACAGGACCCCTGTGCACATTCTGCTCCTCCTGAAAAGTCGCTTTAAACAGGTGACACTGATGCTATCTGCACCCTATTCCCGCCTGCACTGTGGAAGGCATTGGGCTGTTTACAAGAAGTTTACGGGCAGCATCTCACGTGCCCCAGCACAGGCTGAAGAAGCAGAGGTGTTATCACACGCATCTGTTGAGGGTGGAGGCTGTGACTCGTGATCACATCTCATCATGGTGGTGACCTTGGGTCTGCACCTAACACGCAGAGTCCTGGGAATCCTCCAACCCAGCCCAGAGTAGGGCTTTCAGCACCACCCTCCCCACAGACGCCCTCTTTAGACTACCCTGAAGCTCGGAGATGCTCAAGCCCCAGCCAGGATCTGCAGTCTGGACACTCAGGCTCTCTCAGCCTCATCGCTGCTGTTTACCCAGCGTCTCTGGAGGCCCCTGGGGAGAAAGCACTACTGGTGTTTCCCTGGGGAGCCCAGCAGCTCCCACAGCACACACAGAGCTGTGCTCAGCTGTATGTCTCTAGGGGTGTGTGCACGTGTGTGAGCATGCACACCCATGCCGACGTGGGGAAAATGCAGGCAGCCAGGAGGCGTAAGTGGGGCCAGGGGGCACGGGAGGAAATGCAGTCATAGTACAGAAAATCAGCAAAATTTAATCTCAGGCACTCAGAGGTTTACCACCTGAGCAGTCAGGCTTGGCTTCCCACGGTCAGGTGACAGGCACAGCTCCTCACAAGTTCACAGGGCTTCTGGCCAGAGAACCCCCAGGGGATCAGACCAAACCGGAGGACACCCGAGTCACTGGTGGGTGAAATGCCGTCTCACCCTCGCTCACAGCACCTCTGCCCCTTCTTCAAGCCCCCCAGGCACACCTCAGATTCCATCTCTTTCAAGTACCCTTTCCTCGTCAAAGGCTCAAAAAGCTCTCCTTTCCACCCCACCCCTGACCCCTGAGTTCTGAAACCCAGAAAACATCTGCTGTCAGGACACGGCAGGAAGTAGGGAAAAAGAAGCTCATCAGTGGTTCAAGGACTGTGGCCACCGAGGAGCAGTCTGGGTGGACAGAATGACCTGGGGATAGAGGACGGAAGGGAGACGGGAATGGAAGGGAGGCAGGAAGGCTCGTGCAGGGGCAGAGTGCGGGGGACACAGGAGCACAGGACCCCACAGAGGTGGTCACCCCTGGAAGTTCCAGCCTGGCAATCACAGCCTTCAGGGACAGCCTCTGCCAGACAAGTGTGTCACACTGTCCCCGGGCCGCCATGGGCACCCTGCACTGGCCTGGAGTGGGAGAGGGCAGGACCAAGAAGACTAGAGGCTGGCCCTGGCCCATCACAACACAGACATGTCACGCCGTCCCCAGGTCATCATGGGCACCCAGCACGGGCCTCATGTGGGAGAGGGGAAGACCAAGACCTAGAGGCTGGCCCTGACCCATCAGGACACAGACGTGTCCCTTCAGGCAAGTCAGCCTATTCCCTGGGCCTTGTTCCCCTCCTGGAAGGGCCAGCTCCCACTGAGAACCAAGACAGTCCAAGTGCCGTGAGCCTCTGCCCCTTGTCAGCTCAGGGGAAGGAAACCTAAGGCTGATCTTGTCTGCCGACGCACACTGTGCAGCTGATAAAAGCGACTCACAGAAACGTGAAATCACCCACAAGGAGACTCAGAGGACCAGCCCCTGCCTTGCTCAGTGGAAGAGGCTGGAGCAGAGCGAGAGCTCAGGCCAGGGTCCGGCGGCTGCTGCGAAGCCCGCCTCTGCAGCCCAGAGGCCCTGGAAGCCGAGAGCTTTCTCCTTGCCCTCTCTTCTATCTTGTCCTCCTTTCTCTGGGGAGGCGGGTTTTCTGTGCAGCAGATGTGCCACTGCAGGCCCCTCCTGGCCAGGAGCAACCTGTTCTTGCCATCAAGAAACTGCAGTTTCTCTGGATCAAACAAGAGGAACAAGGCAAGAGCTGGCAACCTTCCTGAGTGTCGGGGTGCAGCCAAGAGTGGCCGTGCCACAAGAGCCAGCCAGTCGCGGGGGGAAGACCAGCTGCTGGGCATCAAGGGCTTGGCCTGGCCCTCAGCCCCGGCTCAGGACTCAGGGACTCTCGCTGGACCTCCTGCTTTCAACCCCCACGGGTGACTGTGCAGGGCCCGCCATGCCTCCCTTGTGGCACTGAGTCCCCACCCTTCTGGAGGGATCTCACACGTACTCCAGTGGCCTTAACTGCTTTACACGAGGTGCTTGTCTCCAGAACCAGAGCTGCTTCTGGGTCCTTCCACCTGCAGGGTGCAGGCACCACCCAGTCCAGTTGCCACCTGCTTCACTATTTCTGGGGACTTGCCAATTCTTGTAGCCACAGCCACTTTTCCAATGGACCCAAGAATCCTCTTGGCCAGGAACCTAATCCTCCTGGATCATTCTTTTCTGTCTCTTTTTATAACAATAATTTAGGATTGGAGCCACAATTTGGAAACAAATAAGGATAGCACCTCACTCAGTTAGGTAAGGAATCCACCTGTCATGCAGGAGACTGTCTACAATGCAAGAGACCCAGGTTTGATCCCTGGGTTGGGACGATCACCTAGAAAAAACAAATGACTACCCACTCCAGTATTCTTGCCTGGGAAATCCCATGGACAGAGGAGCCTGGCAGGCTGAGTCCATGGGGTTGCAAAGAATTGGACGTGACTTAGTAACTGAGCCACACACACACCACCCCTCCCAACCAGCTGTCCTCCTACAGTCCTCCTTCCACCTCGTCTCACTTTCCCCACCATCTACTGAGGCGCTTGATGTTTTCCAGCAGTATGAAGAGAGGGGATGACAGAGGATGAGATGGTTGGATGGCATCACCAACTCAATGGACATGAGTTTGGGTAAACTCCGGGAGTTAGTGATGGACAGGGAGGCCTGGCGTGCTGCGGTTCTCATGGGGTCGCAAAGAGTCGGACACGACTGAGTGACTGAACTGAAAGTGAAATGTATAGCTCAGGAACTCTACTCAGTGACCTGTGGGGACTTATATGGGAAGGAAATCCGAAACTAACAGGATACACATATACCTGTGGCTGACTCACTTCGCTGTACAGCAGAAACTAACACAACCTTGTAAAGCAACTATTCTTCAGTAAAAGTTAATTTAAAACATCAAGCACAGTAAAATTTTTTTTTATGTGGCAGAAGACACATGTTCTGATGGAGACAGCTTTCCTGCTCACACTGAATTTCTGGCCATGAGAGGCCATGCTCATGGTCACAAGCCACATCACAGCTTCCAAGAATCCTACTCACAGTTCTTCACAGCCTCTCTGTCATACTGCAGGTGAGGAAACTGGGGCTCCGAGGGCTATGATGACTCCCCGCCAGAGCCAGGCCACTTTGAAGTAAAGAATGGAGTCAGAATCCACTCCCTTGAACACCCAGGGTAGCATGGCCTTTAGTCTGGAGAGTATCACATGAGCTAGGGCTCAGGTCACCACTGGGGAGACCACTGCACTGGTATTAACATGGCCCCTGTAGTTGGTTGCCCATCTGAATCTCTCTCATGCGTCACTGGAGTTCCTCGTCAAACTCAAAACCCACTTCTGTTTGCAATCCCCAAGGACAAGAAGGCCTTACTTTGCTAGAAGGAAAAAAATCTATCAGTTCAGGGTCTGGGCAGCGTGACTCAGGAAGCCTAGTGAGAAGAGGCTGGCGTGTCCTAGCAGTGTGTATCTGCAGGTTCTGTTCCCCCAGGTCTCCTGCATGGCAGATGAATTATTTACCGCTGAGCCACCAGGGAAGCCTAATTCTGTTCCACCAGAATACAAATCCCTCGAGATGCATGGAATGGTGTCACAGCAAGAGATGGAGGGAATCAGCCAGGAATGCCCTCAGCGAGGAAGCAGGGGAACCCAAAGTTTGCAGGGGACCAGACTCTCTCCAGAAACCATCCCTTCAAGGAGTACCATGTCCAGTGGTCGCTGGCATTCACATGGCAGATGCTATTCTAAGCGCCTCACCTGCTTGTCGGATTCCTCACTGCACCTTTGTGAAGGAGGCGCCACAATCAGGCCCCGTCTGCAGATGAGCCCCGGGAGACCATGCGTAACCAGCCCGGGGTCGGCAGTGAGCTCGAGGAGAGACAGGGAAGGAGGGTCGAGTGAGGGCTGAACCCAGGCCGTGAAGCCATGGAGCCTGATCCTCCCCGGGCCTGTGTGCTGCCTCCGGGGCACGAGCCCTCCAAGAATCAAGGGGCTGGGCAGGGGCTCAAGAGGACAAGGTCATCCACTCTGGACCCCTGCCCCCAGAGCTCAGGCTGGTCACCAGCGGGGAGAGGCCGAGAGAGACCTGGGCAGAGGGGAAGGCAGGCTCAGGGGCCAAGAGTGCTCTGGGAGAGGGGTCTGTGCCTAGCTCCCAACCCCATCCTGACACGCCAAGCCCATCCCTGTGGTGCACCAGGGCAAAGCCAGAGGCAAGGAGCCTCAGTGCGATGCCAAAGAACCTAAGGCTCCCTCTCCTGACTCTGCAGGCAGCAACCTCAAGCGATGGAGGAACGATCCCCCGGAAGGAAGGAGAAACCACCTGAGCACTCAGGGTTCTGTGATCCTCCCACCCCATGAATGACAGCAACGTGCAAGGCCCCATCAGAGGGGCTACACAGACGCAGGGAGGCCCTGCCTGAAGGCAGTTTACACATCACTGGGACTGGCCACTTCAGAGTCCAGAGTCTCCACACGTAGAGGAAGCGTCAGGGCATACCTGCAGGGGGATGGGGCAGAAGGCTTCACAGCAGGGCCATCTTAAACCTAAGCTCCAGCCAGGGGCCCACCCACAATAACTGGACAACGGCAAACACACGGTCAGACTAAGGCAGTGGTGGTAACAGGGCACTGATCCTGGAACACTCAGTAACTCACCCCCTCAGCAGCCCTACACAGCATCATTATCCCTGTTTTATGGATGAGGATAGAGAACTTCAAACAGCTGATACATTCAGTGTCGTGACTAAACATGCAAGCACCAAGATCCCAAGTCAGCTCCGCCCACCGCCATGCCTGTGTTCTTTCCATCACTCCACGCGACCCAGGCAAGTGTCACAGCAAACAGCTGTGAGACGTTCAGAGGCAGGGGCGGGGCAGGACCCATGGGGGACAGATCTCGCTGGCTCTCCTGACTAACCAGTGTCTAAAAATGCAAAGAAAAGTTTCCAGTGCACATTCCTCCCTCCAAACTCCCTCCCCACCCTGGCCCATCACTCTTGGCTTCCTTATGCGCTGTAAGTAAGAAATGGGGCAGAAGAACCATCTCCCTACAGACGGGGAGAACCGTCTCCCCTCCGTGCTGTCTGCCTCCTCCCTCCCAGAAGGAGTGCGGTTGAATTTCCATTTAGTGATCAAGATTTATAAACTGTTAAATACCAAATCTACAGCTGTCTCTGTCTCTCTCTCTGCTAACATCTTCCTCCAAGGCTGACTTCAAAAAAGATCCGGACAAAAGACAAAAATTCTAATTCCAAAAGACACACGCTCCCCAGTGCTCACAGCAGCACTATTTAAGACAGCCAAGGCATGAATGCAACCTAAAATTCCACTGTCAGATGACTGGATAAAGAAGATACAGTCTCTATATACAATGGAATATTACTCAGCTATTAAAAAAAGAATGAAATAATGCCAGTTGCAGCCACATGGATGAATCTAGAAACTGCCATACTGAGAGAAGTGAGCCAAACAGAGAAAGACAAATATCATATGATATCACTTACATGTGGAATCTAAAATATGATACAAATAAACTTATTTACAAAACAGAAATAGAGCAAGAGACATAGAAAAAAAACTTACGGTAACCAAAGGGGGACAGGGTTAAGAAAGGGATAAATTAGAAGTTTGGGATTAACATGTATACACTAAGATATACAAAATAGGTAATTTTACAATAAGGTTTTACTGTATATAATCTATAAGGGAAAAGAATCTGAAAAAGTATACACACACACACACACACATACATATATGTATGGCTTCCCTGCTGGCTTAGCAATAAAGAATCCACTTGCCAGTTCAGGAGCCACAAGTTCTTCCTGGGTCAGGAAGATCCATCCTCTGGAGAAGGAAATGGCAGCCCACTCCAGTATTCTTGTCTGAGAAATCCCATGGACAGAGGAGCCTGGCAGGCTACAGTCAGTCCATGAGGTCGCAGAAGTGTTGAACTTGACTTAGCAACTAAGCAATGACAATAACAACATATGTATATATATAACTGATTCACTTTGCTGTACACCTGAAACTAACACAAGGTAAAACAAAAACAAGCAAAAAAAAGATCTTGACAAAATTGTGATTCTTTTTATTATATTGATAGATATGTATAAGAGACATTTATCATTTTGCTATCAGCATTTTTTGTCTGAACACTAAATTTTACTGTCATGTTGCATCTAATTCATTATGGAAAGAACTGGCCTCTGTTCCAAACGCGACTCCGGAATGCTGATTGATCCTATGTGGTGTAGGATACGGATTTGCTGTTCACTCCCTAAGTCATGCCCGACTCTTTGCAGCCCCAGGGAATGCAGCCCGCCAGGCTCCCCTGTCCTTCACTAACTCCCAGAGTTTGCTCATACTTACGTCCACTGAGTCAGTGATGCTATATATACACATCTATGCTGTACATATACACACGGTATACACACACGTCCCCACAAGACCCAAGGCCAGAATGGGAAGACGAGTGCCAAGCCTGAGCGGTGAAAGGAAGAAAGGCAAGAGCAGGAGTGAGGAGAGGAAGGGGATGACAGAGACCCTGCCTCGAAGACCCTACAAGAGGAAGAAGAGAGCTTGGAGGAAATCAGGGAAGGGAGCGGCTGAGGGAGCAACACGCGCGGTGCTCAGCGCTCTCAGGAAAAACAGGTACATGAAGAAGTAAGCGGGCAAACCCCACAAACTACAAACCCTAAAACCTGTCAGTCCCATGGAGGAGACATCACAGGAGCAAACTAGAGCAGAGACTGGAGGAGCGGGCCTCCCACAAGAAGGAAGAAAGCTTCCTGTCCCATCGACACTACCTGCTTCCTTCTCGCCAGTCCTTCCATCCAGCATCTGTTTGTCCCTCATCCTCGGCTGCTGCACACCAGTGTTAAAGAGAATGATTTGGCCTCCAGCAAAGAGGGATCTTGGTCTTCACCAAGGCAGTCACACCACATTGTATTGGTTGTTTCCTTGTTGGAGGTCCCTGACACGCGGTGAATTCCTGGGGGCCAGAGGCCACATCTTACGAGTATCTGTATCTCCACGCCCAGGAAAGCACTGCAAGTAATAGACGCTCAGCAAGCGTTAAGAGAATGTATGGATAAATGAATGGAAGTCAGCCAACCACAGAGCTACCCAAACTGCAGAGGCATCCAACCTAAAGAAGAGAGAAGACCCAGGGAAGCGTGGACCCTCTGGACCCCTGCCCAGCAGAGCAGAAGCCATAGAAACTTCTCATAGAAATAAAAGTCCACGCAGAACAACTGGCTCTCATTCTCCACAGATCCTGGTTCCAATTCCGTGTGACCTCATCCAGCTGTTATGAGCTGGAAGCTGATCGCTTTGCACAATCCAACATGCACTCTTCCTCCAGGAACTTAGACTCATTCTGAATCTTTAAGGAAACTCCTCAAATTGTCAAAATCCTTGCAGTGTGATCCATGGTTCCTCCTTTGCGGACAGTAAAGGATCCTCCCTGGGTCTCGTCTTCCCAGTGTTTTGATTTCAACACCTCACATCACTCCCTCCGCCTGCCAAGAGGACAGCAGGCTCCCACAGCCTGGCCCAGGCTTGCTGCCACCGCCGCAGCACTGAGGGGTTGGAAGGGAGCTCCAAATCCACCCGTCCAGCCCTTCTCCTGCTCTTTGCCGGGCACCCCAGAGCTGCTCGCCCCTTGTCGTCACAGGAAGAAATACGTCTCGGCCAAGCCCGACCTCTTCCTAACTGCTTCCACCCCGTGAAAAACACAACCATGTGATCAGAGACAATCACACCATTTTTCTAATACCTCCGGGAGATCCAAGAAATAGGTGACTCTAAATGTACCTGTCAGTTCAAGGTCCTTTAAAGACAAAGGTAATTTAAAAAATAAGCGCATTTCTAAAAATGTTTAATCCAAACAAATTATATATGGCTTCCTAGATGGCATTAGTGATAACGAACCTGCCTGCCAGTGCAGGAGATTTAAGAGACTCAGCTTTGACACTGGATTGGGAAGATCTCCTGGAGGAGAGCATGGCAACCTACTCCAGTATTCTTGCCTGGAGAATCCCGTGGACAGAGGAGCTGGGTGGGCTACAGTCCATGGGGTCGCAAAGAGTCAGACATGACTAAAGCAACTTAGCATGCATATATAATTCTTTTCAAATTTTAGTTTGAAAAAGCATTAATTACACCAATATTCTGATAAATATAAGCAGAGAAGCTCACACATCTGATTTAAAGGATTACTCCTGACCCTTACAAAAGTAAAGAATCTACCTGCAATGCAGGAGACCTGTGTTCAATCCCTGGGTTGGGAAGAACCCCTGGAGAAGGAAATGGCAACCCACTACAGTATTCTTGCCTGGAGAATCCCAGGGACAGAGGAACCTGGTGAGCTACAGTCCATGGGGTTCCAAAGAGTCAGACATGACTGAGCGACTAACACACTAACTTACAAACTAAGACAAAAGTCCCTCTTGTGTTGGCGTAGAGAGGTAGCTCCAGAATCCTGGAGCCCACGCCGGCCTCTGTCTAGAAAGCGCAGCTGTATGCTGGCGTTCTCATCTCATACTGTATCTTCCCCCGGGAGCTCAGGAATGAGCCATTCCTAAGACTCTGAGAACGCGGCAGGCCCCGGAGTCTGTGCTGATGAGGAGGTGGGGGAGAGATGTTTGCTCTAAAGCATAAAGCACGTATCTGCTTGACAGGCCTGCCAACCCAGCCTCCCTACTCTCTGGCTTTGCCCTCGCGACGCCTAAGCAAAAGACAGCTTCTAAGGGGTCACACCGCACACACCCCTGCTTGTGACCCAAGTGGCCACACATCTTGTGCCTGATATGCATGGGCAACAAGGCCCCCTGGGAGGGGGGAATCTAACCCACACCAGCAACAGACAGAAGCTGTCACGCTGTTTGATTGCTGCTGCTTCACAAGGCTGATCCTTCCAACAGCGTGACCTATACTCCTGCAGGAGATCTTTTCCCAGGACTGGTTCCAAAAGTGAGGCACACCACGAGGCGGCAGAGACACAAGTCTGTTACATTAGACCAGTGAGCAACCTTCACAGGGCATCCCGGGTAGCAGGTAGGCCAACAGCTGCTCTCCCCATTAAGAGATCCTGTTCACGGCCTCTGCTCTCTCCCCAGCCATCTGACTGCCGAGCTCTCTGTATGCAGAGGTCAAGGCCCCCTCCCTTGCAGCTTCCCTGTGACTCAGGCAGAACTTGGAGGAGTGGGGCAGTGACAGCTCCACAGACCTCAGCTGGAAGAATGAGCACAAGGAAACAGACTCAGGCCAAAGACCTCCCTAGAGGAACCAGGTGGTGGGAGGAGAAGGCTGGGAAAGGAGGAAGTTCAGCCCAGGAAGGACCCAGCTGTGCCAGCTGGGTCAGTGTGGAAGGCTCCTGCCCCAGCCCTGTGCGCACCAGTCCACCTGCAATACAGCAGAGACTCAGGACCGCACAGGTACCCGAGGGCTCCATGCCATCCCCAGAAGGCTGTGGTTATGACATGAACAAAGCGAGAGGCTGGCACTGATTCAAGTCCCAGCTCCCAGGGTCAGAGGAAGCGGGTCACACGGATGCCCTCTTCCCTCTCGGTCTCTCATACCTGAGAAATTTCAAGACTCCGAAAACACAGCACCCAGTCTATGAATCTAAAATGTCAATAGATCCATAGCACCAAAGGCTTCTCTGATGTGTTATTCTGACCTTTCTAATCCCAAGACTCAGTGTCTTTCCAGCCCTGCAGCTGGGATCTGCGGGCGCTCTGTCACTGAGCTGACTCCTTCCTCGCAGCCGGGGGCGGGAGCTGGAGCCCTCACAGGACGTGTCAGTGAGCCTGCTCTGGCGGAGCTATCTCAGGGCGCCCAGGTGCCCCATCCCCCGATCTGCCAACAGGGATACCCGACAACTCAGCTCAGCTCCGAGCAAAGCTCCACTCGGAGCTCCAGACTCCGAACTCTCTGACTACTCTGCCTGCTCTGAACAGGCCAGAAGCCCCCCTCAGGAAGGAGCCAGACCCCGCGCTGCCCGGGGGAGGGAGAAGCAGCAAGGAAGAAGGGAATGCTCCCTGTACTTGAGTCTGTCCTTTCGCTGCAACCCACGAAAAAATCCGAACTAGCCCTCCACCCCAATCCAGACGTCCCAGGCCCAAGACGGACAGAGGACTGCAACGTGCTGCCCTCGAGAAGAACAGCGGGCGCTCAGCTTGCAGGTCCCCGAGCAGAAGGAGGAAGCCTGGGAAGGAGGGTCCGGAAGGACTCGGACGCCCCCTTGAAGGAGGGCTGGACTCTCCAACACCATCCTCGGGGCGCCCCCTATCGGCCGTGCAGACCAACCGCGGCTCCGGGGCGGCAACTTCCTGGGTCCCGGCCCCTCGGCGTCATTGGCCGCGCCGGGCCAACACCTTCCGAAGGAGCGGGCGTTCCTCCCACCGCCCACGTGCGTCCGCATGCACGCGAGTCAGAGCTCCGCCGAGCCTAGCGGCAGTCTTTCCCCCGAAGAGCCCAAGTGGCAGTCGGAAGATATCAACGAAATTCAGACTCGGGGGTGAGGCGGTGACTGCGCGGCATAAAGGACATTCGGAGAGTTAAGGGCGGAGACTCCCGCCACCCAAACAAATGGAGGCTACCTGGATCCAAAGAGATGACGGATCGACTCACCTGCCGGGTGAAGAGGATGGCCGTGTCCCAGTACTCTGGGTGCTTGTCACTCACTTTGTTCAGTTTCTTCTGCCACGCGCAGAAGTTGCGCAGCGTCAAGGCCGCATTGCCCGTGACCTTGGGCCCCGTGTCGCGGTCTCCGAGAAGCAGCACCTTGACCACGACGATGTTGATGGGGTTGAGGATGCTGGGGTGGCGGTAGAGCCGCGCCGCCGTGGCCAGCAGCGTCAGCAGATAGTGCTCCAGGTCCGCGCCGTGGAACTTGACCATCGACTCGTCCGCCACCACCAGCGTCTCCACGTATCGCGGGATAGACACGAAGCGCTTGGCGCGCCCGGACCTGCGTCGGCTGCGAGCCTCCCCTAAGCCGATCCGCCGAGGCGTGTAAGGGTCCAGGGCCCGCAGGATGGCGGGGTTCCAGCCTGAGCCCACCCCGCAGCGAGACGTGGGATCTCCGGGAGGCCCGCCGGGGACGCCCCGGCGCTGGAGGAGGTGCGCGCCCTGGCTGTTGCGCTGCGCCGCCGGCGCGCTGGTGTTGGGCAGCGGGCTAATGACATACTCGGCGCCCCGGTAGCCGAAGGCTCCGCGTAGCCCCCCGCACAGGCTCAGGGCGGCGAACGAGTCTGGCTCGGCATTCACGTCCCCAGAATAGAAGCAACGTCTCAGGTCCGGAGAGCTGCGGATGAGTCCCTGGAGGGGGACGCCCAGGTGCTCAGTGGCGAAGGCGGGTGCCAAGAACTGAGCATCTGGCGTCAGGTGTAGATAAAAGTCCTCCTGAAACGCTGTGATCTGAAAAATGAGTCCCTGATCCCTGGAGTCCTCGGGACCCTCCCAGTAGTAGTGGCGGCCGTTGATGTCCGGGTCTAGTCGGATGGGGACCACCACCTCCCGCTCTGGCTCTGAGCCGCCGGCGGGTGCCCCGGCGAGAAGCAGCGTTAAGATGCCCAGCAGGAGCATGGCGCCGGGCAGCGCACAGCCGCGCTCTCGGAAGGGCCCGGCCCGGCTCCCTGGCCGCCGGCACGGTCTCCTTGCAGCCGGCACACCGGAACCACCGACGCCCCGGGCCGCCCGCAGCTCCCAGAAAGGAGAACCCCAGGGAGGGAGACTCCTCCCAGAGCTGTGAGCATGCACCGGGCAGCTCGCGCCTCCTACCTGTGCCTTTCCAAGCAGAGCGCGCCCTGGGAGCTTAAGTACAATCGCTGTCAAGTGCAAGGACGAAGATTTGCAGCGGAGAGCTAGAGGGAGGTGCCGGCCGCTTCTCCGAACCCCAGCGGTTCACAGCGCAGCAAACCAGGCGCTGGGCGAGCCTATTAAAGGCCCCCTCCTCTTTGGACTGCCCAGTCAGCGCTCTCCCTCCCTCCTCTCCCAGCCTCCCAAAGCTTGCAGCCTCCTGGGGCCACCGAAGAACTCGATCCCGCCTCCCGAGCGCAGAGCCACTTGGCGGGGAGGGAGTGGCGTTGCGCTGAGGCAGGAGGCGTGGGCTGGCCAGAGCAACCGGCGGCGGAGTCTGCATTTGCGTCCGGCCCCAGTGCCCAGAGCATCAGTCCGGACCTTCGGCTGGCTGCGCCCTGGGTCTTAGCCTTTATCTCAAGGCAGTTGGGATCAGGAATGCAATATGAAGACTGGAGGCTAACCCTCTCTCCCAGACCCACCTCAGCCCTCCCGTTGCAATTTCCTCATCACAGTGTCCCCAAAAAAATCCAGAGCCAAGAATTGCCCCTGTACATGTGCTACTGCTGCCAGAAGGGCACATTCTGGGGCCCATGGAGAGCTTGTTTGGAACCCATGGCTGCCCAGGCCACGGGGCAGACGGTGGGCAGGATGGGCTGGTACCGATGGTTAGTTTTCAAGACTTTGCTATTACGCAGTCATCACTAACATTTTAGTTATGTGAACTTATAAACCGTGTCCTAATGATTTGAGCACAATTATCTGTGCTCTGGAGCCTGGGGGATCACCAGTCCTCCAGGACAGACCCCAGCCCGCTGGTGGAGGGGGATGCAGGGAGGAGAGCAGATGATGAGGGTAGGAGGGCATGACTGAGTGGTGCCCATCTCACATCCCACATAATGCAGGGGCATCATGACAGAAGCTTAGACCAGGTCCTGGGGGAGTGTTCACACCGCTCAAGGGGGCAAATGCTGCCACTCAGGACTGGAGGGGTTGGGTGGTGGAGAGCCCTATTTAGCCCTATTTAGCACACCAGTGCCCAGGGATGTGGAGAAAAGGGTGGTCCTCCTGCCAAAGAGGGGCTGAGGCACTGGTGGACTGTGGAAAAAACATCAAGAAAAGGTACTTTCTGGGACTTCCCTGGTGGTCCAGTGGCTAAGACTCCAGGCTCCCAATGCAGGGGGCCCAGGTTCAATCCCTGGTCAGGGAATGAGATTCCACATGCCACAGTGAAGACCAGAGCAGCTAAATAAATAAATGAAAATAAACATTTTTTAAGGGAGCATCCTCAAAGTATTTCTTAGAAAAGAAAGAAAGAGTACTTCCTCCCTGCCTTTCTCTCCTGTGATCCTTGACCAAGTACAGGAAGGACTCTGGAGTGAGAAGCTGAGGGTGTGCAGTGGTGATGCCATCAAGCCACGAGTTCCTGCTGACTTTGAGGGGAGTCTGGGAGCCCTGTTTCAGGCTCTGGGCCCCAAGGTCCTTCCTAGCTCTCAGTAAAATCTACGTCTTTCTTCTGAGAAGGAAAGAGGGCAAGTAGAGCAAGGAGGGCTCTCCTGTCTCTCCTGAGACCTAGAAAATCTTTCCAGAACCAAAGCGCTCTGGGTTGAGCTTGTAAGAGGAGGAGCACGTAGGAGTGGGACTGTGCATGAAGATCTGAAGCACGAGAAGGGGGTGTGCAGAAGAAGTTTGGAATTTTCTTAGGAGAGTGGCTGCTGGAGTCAACAACTCTGCTGTGGAAGGGAAGAGAATGCTGGGACTGGTCCCAGAAAGAGCACTTTCTGCCCATTATTCTCTCCCCATAAAGGATCTGGGTGCAAGAGCTTTGGAGCAGGAAGAGTGCTCCCGTGCCCACTGTTCTGGGGCCCCACTTCAGCTGAGAGTGGGGCTGAAATTCATTATGTGAATGAGTAAGAGATGGTGTTTACGCTCTGGAAATGAAAGGGAGAGTGTGCACGGGGAGATCTGTGAGAGAGAGAGTTCACATTGACAAAGGCCTTCTGTGTCCAAGTGTTTAAAGAGGGGCTGTAATTAAAGAGAAACACAGACAAACAAGGGCGATCATAAGTCACTTCTTTAGGGCAGGCAATTGTTTTCCTACACGCAGCAGTTTTAATGGTGAGTTATAAGGTTTCCAATGACATTTTACGTTCACTGTAATCCACGGGGTTTGGTAGGGACTGTGATGTGTCACTAGTGATCATGGGCTCAGGAGAAGAAACCCTTCCCCACCTGTTGGCCTCGCTTCCCCTTCCCCAGTCACACCTCGAGCACAGAAGTGGGCCACGTGGACATCCCCAAAGGCATTCGCGTACACTGAGCCCTGACTCTGCGCTCAGCACTACACTGATTTCCATGCACATCGTTTTCCATGACCCTGGTCTCTCCCCTCTTGGGAAGCTGCACTTCTGTCCAGTTGCTCTTTCCAGGGGTTCCTAAACAGGGTTGAGGCTCTAGGAGAATGCAGGTTGAGCACACAGAACACTCGAGTAGAAGTCAGGAGAACTCCACGTGGACCCTCCGTTTCCATCACTTATCTGATTCTCTGACTCTGTATACTCTCATCTGTCAAAAGAAGAGGGGCCACCCAGCATCAGAGGTCTTCAGTCAGAAGACTGCATTGGAAATCTCAGGTCTAGATAACATCTAAGATCACTTCCGGATCAAATAGTGAATGACCGCTGGAGGCCTGTGGAAGGCAACAGAGCACGATGACCAAGAGCCAAAGCTCAGAGGACCCCATGTGCATCCTGGCTGCACCCCATCTTAGTTGTGTCTGCTTGGGTAAGTCACTGTACCTCCTGAAGCCTCAGTTTCTTCATTATTAAAATTAGCATACTGATACAACCATATCCTATACTCATTTTGAGGATTGCTGCTGCTACTGCTGCTAAGTCGCTTCAGTCGTGTCCGACTCTATACAACCCCATAGATGGCAGCCCACTAGGCTCCTCTGTCCCTGGGATTCTCCAGGCAAGAATACTGGAGTGGGTTGCCATTTCCTTCTCCAATGCATGAAAGTGAAAAGTGAAAGTGAAGTTGCTCAGTCATGCCGGACTCTTAGCGACCCCATGGACTGCAGCCTACCAGCCTCCTCCATCCATGGGATTTTCCAGGCAAGAGTACTGGAGTGGGTTGCCATTGCCTTCTCCACATTTTGAGGATTAAATAAATGAATTTTTCAAACATGCTCAGAAGTGCTTGATGCATCATAAAAAAGCATTCTTAAAGTTATCTAGCAGTGTTGTTCGTATTTTTATTGTTGCTGTGTTAGTTGCTCAGTCTTTCTGACTCTTTGTGGCCCCATGGACTATAACCCCCCAAGCTCCTCTGTCCATGGGATTCTCCAGGCAAGAATAGTGGAATGGGTAGCCATTCCCTTCTCCAGGGGATCCTCCTGACCCAGGGATCAAAACCAGATCTTGTGAATTTCAGGTGGATTCTTTATTATTATTATTACTACCAAGCCTTAATCGATCCTCCAAGATGCTTCCATCATCACCTTCTGGAGTTTCTGGTGTTTCTAGTGGAAAAAGAGGAAATCTAGCGGGACCACCTTCTCCCAGCTCCCCTCAGGGGCCCTCAGTGTCACTCTGGTGGCGGCCCTGCTTTGGACAGTGCAAGTGTCACCCTCTGAGATCTTAAGATCTTTGGGAAATAAAAAGCACCTCTTCCCCGGAGAAAGACTGGGGCCTGCCCTGCTGCCAGATCTGAAGACCTCGGCTTGGCCATCATGCCCTTCCCCTGTTGAGCTGACCTATTCCTGGCCTTCTGGCCTCAGCCCAAGTGCCACTACTTCAGAGAAGTCTTCCTAAACCACCCAACCTAGCAAGCCCAAATCATGATTATGAGCCTGTATTTTATTTTTCTCCACAGCATGTACTTCTATCTAAACCTATTTTGTTCACTTGGATCTTTACTCTCTAATTGACTATCTGCCTCCCAATCCCTCGACTAGAAAAACAGTCAGACCTCCTCTGTCTCATGCACTGTTACCCATCCAGGGCCTAGCCCACTGCTTGGCCAGTAGGAACTCTCCATAGTGGCTCAGACGGTAAAGAATCTGCCTGCAATGAGGGAGACCCAGGTTCAATCCCTGGGTCAGTCAGGAAGATCCCCTGGAGAAGGGAATGGCTGCCCACTCCAGTATTCTTGCCTGGAGAATTTCATGGACAGAGGAGCCTGGTGGGCTAGAGTCCATGAGGTCACAAAGAGTCAGACACGACTGAGGGACTAACACACACACACACACACACATAAATACAGAGTGAATGAATAAATGCCCCCAAATCTAACCTCAGCTCAGCCTCTCGCAGCAGACAGGGAGCTCCAGACCTAAAATGGGAGTAAGGGACTTCCCTGGCAGTCCGGTGGTTAAGTCTCTGCATTTCCAACGCAGGGAGCATGGGTTTGATCTCTGGTGGGGGAATTAAGATCCCACATGCTGTGCAGTGTGGCCAAAATAAAAAGTAGTAAGAAAAATAAATAAAAATTACAAAAATGCAATGGGGGTCAGGCTAGCTCCTAGGAGGATTGGGAAATTGGGATTGCCTGAAATACTCCTCCCATAATTATCTGTGTCCCTTCTGTGAGGGGACCTCAGCCCAGCACCCTAGTCACCCAGCCCAGGACCCTCATATCATAGTGGAGGCCACTGAGGTCCAGAGAAAATTCCTTGTCTAAGGCTGCCTAGAGAGATGTTTTGCTCATCTCATAACTCATTCTCTTTACCCTTTCCATGAAAACCTGGCTCTGGCTAAATTAATCAATTTGGCTTCTTCTGCTCCAAAGCTGTTGCTTCAGCTCGCCCCCTCCTCAATGCGGGGATGCCCTCTCAACCTCACCTCTGCTTGTCTCCACCTCTGGCCTCCTGTAGGAAACCACTTCATGTAACTCATAAAGCTTTGATGGCTCATTTTGTCTTAGCTCCTTCAGCATTTGTGTATTTCATTTCTAGCAAATGAGTATTTGATTTGAACTTGCTTGTCTTTCATCCAACTCAATGGACATGAGTTTAAGCAAGCTCCGAGAGTTGGTGGTAGACAGGGAAGCCTGGCGTGCTACAGTCCATGGGGTCACAAAGAGTCAGACACGACTGAGTAACTGAACTGAACTGAACTGCTTGCCTTTTGCTAATTAAATGCTACATCTTTTCCTGGGACTGGGTTACAGGCACCCTTGACTGGAAACTCATCAAAACCAGGGCTTCCTTTCCTTTCACATGAGTCTCCATGACAGTCCCCTGAGCAGGTGTGGATGGTATGGCTGAGCCAGGTGGGTGCAGAAGGTTTCAGGTAGGAGATCAGCCCCAGAGGGTGATGCCCTGAGGCTGGAGAGGGGTTCTCTTAGGAGACTCAGAATTCACCCCTTTCAGGTTCTATTCACTAACATCAGGACCAAGGGTGACTTCTGCCTCTTGAAAAAAACCAAGCATCCTGGCATATCTTCTCAAACAGGAAATAAGAATTAAGGAGAAAAGAGTCGGGGAGAAAGGAGGAAGAAGTTCTGTGGTCCAGGCAAGATTTCAGTGGGCAGGGATGTCTCTCAACTCCTCAGACAAGGTATTATTAATTCATTGTGGCTCAGATGGTAAAGAATCTGCCTGCAGTGCAGGAGACCTGGATTCAGTCCCTGGGTCAGGAAGAGTCCCTGGAGAAGGAAATGGCAGGCCACTCCAGTATTCTTGCCTGGAGAATCCCATGAACAGAGGAGCCTGGTGGGCTACAGTCCATGGTATCGCAAAGAATAGACATGACTGAGCACATAATACTTACCATGTTCACATTTAGAGCAGAAAATACATTTAAGAATGCATCATTTTTGTGCTGTATGTCTCTAGCATTCTCTGGCAAAGATCCCTGAAAGTCCCAAGTATGTTTAATCTGCTTTTCATGGACACCATGCCAGAGTTAGGCAAAGCAGACAACATCCACTGAGGCATTTGGGAAGCTTCTTGGAAGGCTTGGGAAGTGTTAAACTATGGAGACATCAGCCACGGGCTCCCAGCAGTGCTGGAGCTCTTGGCCTGTCTTCCCCCAGATGTGGAGACAGCTGAAGCAGCTGGAGATTCATCTAAGGCTCCATGAATTATAGCCCTGGGCCTGGGTCCATTCTTCTCTGCTCAGAGGAAATATTTAACTCTATTTTTTCCCTCTCTGCCACCCACTCTGTTTTCTCTCTGGGGCTCAGTATTTAACAGATGTCCCTTTGGTACTTAAGTCCTGTATCTGTTCTCTTAGATGCTAGGGGGCTAGAATAAAGGGTCCTGACTTGGCCTGGGGACACTCACCGGGCAGTTCCAGGCTGCCTCCTTCTTGTACCCTGAATACCCCTCATACCATCTTGAATAGCAGCCACCACCCTCATATCTCAGGCCCACCAATTTAGTAACGTATTCCATAGATTTACACACACACACATATACACATCAGTGTGAATGACTGGGACTCTATTTAGGATGTCACTGGTGTTTGAACTGGTACAGGAGGAATCCCTAGGATGGAGACAAAATGTGTGCTAAATCCTCAACTCCTGCCTGGGATTTAGAAAGCAACTCGTTCTTTCTGCCAAGCAAGCTTCTCTCTGCTCTATTCCCTCTCAGTGTACAGTATTCTCTTTCCCACCACCATCAACATCCAGAATAGTAGCTTCAAGATCGAGCTTAGACCAGAGCCTCAGGCCCCCTGTGCAGTCAGTGGGAAGCACCACCTTTACACAGGATGTCAGGATATCAGGTGAGGCCCCAAAATAAAATTCATCCTTTCTCCCAAGTGCCATGTTTTCTTTCATCAACCCATTCTCCTTCTTAATAAAAATGCTTTACATATACAAAAACAGCATATCGTTTGTAAATGAGTTCATATATATTATCCGACTTCATCCTCACAAAACGCTGGGGGCAGTGGTGGGACAGGAATTATTAACATCTCCACTTTGGGTTTGAAAAACAATTAACCCGATGGCCCTAATGTATTTGGAGTTTTTACAGAAAGTCAGAGAACTCCCTAACATAGTAGAGGTGTGTTATTTGATTTGTATTCAAAGGGCATTTTTTTCTGTTGTATTTAAATATTTTCCTTCCTTCCTTCTAAGCTATGGCACTAAGGGAACTCAGCTCAGTGGAACTCAGTTAGATTGCAATTTGCTCTGATGCAGCGATCCTGAGCCACTTCGGGCCCACAGAGAATGCTGTAAACACTGAGAAACCCCACCCTTGGAAACACCCAGACACAGACACACACTCAGAGCTTTGCCCGTAACTTTGGGAGATTTGTAGACCCCCCTCAAGCGAGTCCTACCTGTGCCCAAGCAGAAGGAAAAGCCTCCTCTCACACCTGTTGTTAAAAATGCAGAACAGCAGGGAACCTCCCTGGTGGTCAGGTGGCTAAGTCTCTGCACTCCCAATGCAGAAGCCAGTTCCCTGATCAGGGTACTAGATCCTACATGGTGCAACTAAAAGCTTGCATGCCACAGCTAAAGACCCCACATGCCTCAGAGAAGATCGAAGATCCTGCATGCTGCAACTAAGACCCGGTGCAGCCAAATAAATAAATGTTTTAAATACTTGAATATCAAACAGGCCACATGAGACCTGGGCAGAAAACAGCAGCCCTTATGTGACTGAGAGTAGCTCCCTGCTCCAAACTGCAGATCTGCAAGCTGGGGCCCAGCCCCAGCCCTGCTTGGTGGTGGGTTGTTTGGGGGTGCCAGCTAAGTGGCTCCATCTCCTACAGCTTAGAATTCCTTCTGTATGAAAGAGGAGGGATATTTGTACTGTCATTAGTAAGGACACACAGAACCTACAAGTGAAGAGCATCATTTAGAACACTTGCAGTTAGAAAATACAATATAGTTCTCACTTGAGGAGTTTGCAAGAAAAACTGAGGTGAACTGCAGGCTCTGGCTGCCTTCCTGTGGATAAACAGAGGTGGGACATGCGGCCTGCGGAAGCCAGGGCCATCAGCACCCCCTCTTGGTGCCAGGCCCCTCCCTCTTCACCCTCTGCTTCCCCATTCGCCTCACCCTCTCTCCAGTTCCTCTCCTGCACCCTCTCTCCCCTTTCTCAAAGTTTGCTGCTGCCAGTGGTTCCATTTTCACTAAGGCCAAAACAACTCATAACAGCATTATAATGTTTCCCTTCACGTATATTCACACCTTAAAAGAATCCAAGCCTTTTCCAAAACAAAGTAGACAGTAGACTCTCAGACAGCAGCTACCAAGGGAGGTGCTTATACCGGGAGAAAACCATCATTCAGAAAGACACACACAACCCCGTGCTCACTGCAGCAATTTACAGTAGCCAGGACAGGGAAGCAACTTAGATGTCCATCAACAGAGGAATGGATAAAGAAGCTATGGTACATACATACAGTGGAATATTACTCAGCCAGAAAAAGGAATGGAACTGTGCCATTTGCAGAGATGTGAATGGACCTAAAGAGTGTCAGGCAGAGTAAAGTAATCAGAAAGAGAAAAACAAATATTGTGCATTAACACACTTGTGTGGAATCTGGAAAAATGGTCTAGATGATCTTATTTGTAAAGCAGAAGCAGAGACACAGATATAGAGAACAAATGTATGGATATCAAGGCGGGAGGGGTGTGGGATGAATCGGGACTGATGCATATATACACTAGGTATAAAATAGATAACTAATGGGAACCTACTGCATAGCTCGGGGATCTCCACTCAATGAGGAAATCCAAAAAAAAGAGGGGATATGTGTGTGAGTATGGCTGATTTGGGCT
Organism: Capricornis sumatraensis; assembly: GCF_032405125.1. Lineage (NCBI taxonomy): Eukaryota > Metazoa > Chordata > Mammalia > Artiodactyla > Bovidae > Capricornis > Capricornis sumatraensis. Next base: position 14,347,443 of record NC_091076.1, read on the forward strand.
TCTCTCAGCTCAGCTGATATAGAATCTGCCTGCAATGTGGGAGACCTGGGTTCAGTCCCTAGGTGGGGAAGCTCCCCGGAGGAAGGCATGGCAACACACTCCAGTATTCTTGCCTGAGGAATCCCATGGACAGAGGAGCCTGGGGGACGACAGTCCATCAGGCCGCACAGAGTCGGACACAACTGAGTGACGAAGCACATGACATTCATTTTGCTGTAGAGCAGAAACTAACACAACATTGTAAAGCAGCTGTACTCTAAAAAAAATTTTTTTAAAAGAGGGCAGGAAGGTGAAGGAGTGGCACAAAGACCTTTCCAGGCAGGGCCACAGACCTGCTCTCAGGGCATGGCCCTCATGAACCAGAAGTAAACCACCTGTGCAGCATCTGAACCCGCGTCCCCACCCTGCTCTCCCTCATCTCGCTGCTCTCCGGGCCCAGCACTGTAAAGCTGCCTGCCTCGAGTTTTTTTCTCTGGCACCTCATATAGAAATGCTTTGTGAACTGCTTCTCTGGTCCGTCCAGATCGCTGAGTAACCAAGTCCATGCCCTTTGCCTCAGCCCAGGCTTCAGGAACTCTCTGCCTTACCCTGGAAGCGGAGAAGTGAGGGGAAAGGGGCCCGGTATGTGGATGGCCAAGCGCAGAGCAGAAGCCAGAGCAGCAGAAACAATGCCAGCCTGAGCCTCCGTGACCCTGCAGGCACAGCCGTGCTTGCAGGACATCAGAAATCGAAGGGCTGACTGGGAATTTCCTGGCAGTCGAGTGGTTAGGACTCTGTGCATCCAGGGCTCCAGTCCTTGGGTGGGGAACTAAGATCCCCCGGGTTGTGAAGCTTGGCAGAAAGAAATTAAAAGGCAGAAAACCCTGGTGCTTAACTAGAGAAAAATATAGAATGAGCCCCTGACCAGGCCATCAGGAGAAGAAAAGTTACTCTGGCTCACCTGGTCCAGGCCTGCTCCCACTAGAGTGATGGTCCCAGAGCAGAGCCTGCTTGCTCCCACTCTGGGTGCCCCAAAGCTCTTCCGAGGCCAGGCATTCCCCCCTTCATCAGAGCCCTGCATGCTCTGCCTGCCCTTGCCTCCTCCTTGCACCTCTGCATGGCCTCCCTTGTCACCACTGAGAGCCAAGAGGTGATGGGATACAGCTATGTCACTGCTTAGCCAACCTGGCAGGAGCAATCCAGCAAAGCATCCAGTATTTTCCAGCTGGGGTTGGTGAGACTCCAGAAATCAAATCACTCCAAGTAGACATCCGCCTTCCTCTGAAGCTCTCTCCAGGCCAGCCAGGAATCCCCTCCCTCACCAGGACATCCCACCCTGATGTCTGAATCAGGAAAGGACCAACCAGGAGACACCTGCAGGAATTTTCCAGCCAAGAGTACTGGAGTGGGTTGCCAGTTCGTTCTCCAGGGGATCTTCCCGACCCAGGGATTGAACCTGGGTCTCCCGCACTGCAGGCAGACGCTTTACCCTCTGGGCCACCAGGGAAGCCCACTACAGAGCCCAGGTGGGTGCAAATTACCGCATTTCATAAAGGAAGACAGAGGGTGCTGGCTCGTGGGGAGAGACCCCAGACCGGCAGGCTGGCCTCCCCTGTGCTCTGGGAGGGGTGAGAAGGGAGGACGGTGAAAGAATGGGAGATGCTGAGAAGATGAGTAGAAACTCAGGAGGAAGCGAAGAGAGTCCTTGACTGCACATGTACTTGTAGAGCAGGGCACGCACACCGTGTCAGCCACCGTCCTGGCAGCCGGCTCCGCAGCCACATACCAGCGCCATCCCAGCCTGAGCCGCGAGGGTGTGCGTCCATCCACAGCAGCCATCCCAGAAGGTGCTCCACAAGCCTGGACACAAACGCGCTTCTCCCTCCGCGCATGTGCTCAAAGCATCCTGCTTGTACATGTATACCTTCGTCCTTGTACACGGCACCTCCATCCACCTCCCCTCTCCGCAGGCGCCTCAGCCCCATCTCCTCTTTCTCCACGGCCCCAGAGGCCCCAGTGCATTCCTGCCTGTCTCCACCACCCCTTCCCTCAGGCTCATGCCGCCTCTGGAAAGCGTGCGCTAACAGGTCCCTGTCACTCCAATCCCTCCCTTAACGCCACCCCAGGTCTACATAATGGCTGAAAAAGTCATCCTTCTAAAGGAAAAATGCAGCCATGTCGCTTCCCTGCATACAAGTCTTTAATGAGTCTGCACGGCCTGCTGGAAGAAAAGTCAAGTGCCCAGGTCACAAATACACCCCCACACCTGTGCCCAGCCCCTGCTTCACTGCCCACTCTCCGGCATACCCACCTGCAAGGCACACCCAACTCCATTCCTTCTCAAGTGCAAAAGCTACTTTAATGTCCTCTGTGTGTCTGTGTGTATATGTGCTAGAGAGAGAGAGTGGGTATATGGATATAAGTGGGTGTGTGATGCACACACACACACAAGACGTGGAAAAAAGCCTTTGACGTTTCCAAGCTTCAAAGTTAATCAGAAAGTTTTCCCACGCAGGGCACGAGCCCTTCGTTCCCATCCTCTTCCCCTTCCTCCCCGGCCACGCAGCTGCTCTAAGCCCACTTTCTTCCTAAGTTCCCAGGCCTTTCCTATTTCCCCATCTCCTTTTGAGGCATTCGGAAGACACCTCCACATTCTTAGTATCACTTGGGGTGAAGCCCTCCTTTGTAAATCATTATATGTGGCTAAAGTCTAAATACTTGGAATTCTTCCTCAATGGAAGGCTCTTTCACTGAAGAAAAAGCAAATGCCCGTGGAAGAGTCCATGTGGAAGGCGGCATGCGGGGTGATGCAGCCCAGTGAAACATACCAGCTGGGCCTGCGGCAGCGCAGGGACCAGGGCTCTGGGGCCACATCCATCTTAGGGGCTGGGCCTGGCTAGAGCCACAGGACCCGTCTAAGTTCAGGTCTTGCAGGGTAAGACCTGATGGACACATGGCCTCAGACGGACACAGAGCACTGGGCTGAGAATGCACCTTCACACCCTGAATCGCCTCTCCGTCAACCAGCAGTGTGACTCAGGAAGAAGGATGGCCTTGCAGGTCTCAACCTCCCTATCTATAAAGTGGGAGGATGGAGGAAAGACTGCCTGCCATCCTCGTCCAATGTCTACATTCCTCTTTAAATTCTCTAAGGCAGTGAGCTTGATGAGACCGCAAACAGAGAGGACTGCATGGAAGAATATTCTGAAAAAGAGAAATAAGTCCCATACCCTGAGGAAATGGAATCTATGGATGGTTTGCCCTAGGCCCAGATGTCTAAGAGAAAAAAATCTGGATTTTTTAATCCAGAATCAAGAGAATGCTTGTTTCCTCCACTTATCTGAGGATATCCAGAAAGTAGAACAAATGGGGCCCTAACATTCTCATAACATCATCTCTCACCCAATTCAAAAGTCCTCTTTTACCTTGAAAAATATTGGATACAGGTATATGTATAACTGAATCAGTTTGTGGTATACCTGAAACGAGCATCATGTTAATCAACTGTACTCTAACATAAAAGTTTTAAAAATCTTCTTTTAACATCCTTGGAGGTGCCTCCGTCTGTCACTTAGGAGCCCTGATGTGTGTCCTTGGTCCCCAGATTTCTCTCTCAGTCTAAGGCAACCATGTCTGAAATTCCACCATTAGTTGTTCATTTCTTTTGGTTTCCCTTAGTCGAGACTCTTAAAATTCAAACACTCCCAGGAGTACTTGCGATCAAACCAAAGTGTAAACGACTTGGATTCCCTTCTGTGGATGACAGCAGGTCAGGGAAGCACCCCGATGACTCTAAAGAAGAGACACTGAGGATGAGGGGAACAAGGAGAGGTAAACTCCAGAGACTTTATGACTAGTCCACCAGGGTGGGGGTTGGGGGGTAGACGACTATGATGACGTTGGGAGGGAAAACAGTGACCATTTATGCATGCCTACCGTGAGTCACACACTCTTCTTGGCACTTCCGATTCTAACGCACTGGGAAGATGTTATAAAAGGTCGATCATTTCTATATGAAGTCCCTTGATGACCGAGAATAAGCACTTCCTATGCCCTGAAATCACCCTCCATCCTGAAGTCTCCTGCATCCCTCTTTTCTTCCCCCGACACAAGGAGAAATGGTATACAGCTCTGCAAGTCAGTACATTACAGCATATACTTATGCATATGTGTGTGCCTGTAAGTGTATCATTAGAAGTGGTTAATTAGGAGCATCCTTTAGAGCGATTTCAGACCCCACATCATCAGCTGTAAAAAGTAAATGTGACAAGACTCCCACCTGGTGGTTCGAGTCAACCATGAAGATATGAAAGAGATGTACTGTTTTCACTAAAAATTAAAGGATGCACCGGAGCCAAATCATTCTCACGGTTAAGGTGGTCCCGGGCCTGAAGACACCTTGGCTTGGCCAACTCTCCAAGACTGCCAGATAATTGGAGTTGAGAGACACTCATCTGATGAAGACCAGTAATTACAGTAAAGAAAAGTAAAAATGTTAGTTACTCAGTCGTGTCCAGCTCTTTGTAACCTCATAGACTGTAGCCCACCAGGCTCCTCTGTCCTTGGGATTCTCCAGGCAAGAATACTGGAGTGAAGTACTGATCCCTGAGACCACCCAGGGATTGAAGCTGGGTCTCCCGCATTGCAGGCAGATTCTTTGAGTCACCGGGGAAGCCCCAGTAAAGACTGAACAGTGGAAAAGGGAAAACACGGGTCATGTCAAACACAATGACCACAGGACACCTCCTTCAACATTCTCCAGGGACTGGGTGTAAGAAACAGAATGAACACTCAGATTTATGTGTATAATTTTGAAAGATGGCTGTCTCAGACTTCCATGCTGTGGTAGAAATGTGTAACTTTTGAAGGTTACTCTGTAAGGAAAAAAAAAAAAAAAAACTAAGCAGATACATACCAAGTTGAACATTGCCACCTGCTGGCCATTTGGTGGTAAAGCAAGCATGACCCAAGTCAGCCTTTGCTTTCTGTGGACTTTGTAAGACTCAAAATGCGCAAGAGACTGAATGGCCAGTTGCAGTACCGACCACAGATGTTCACCACAGACACATCCCAGTTGGGATCAACCTTATATGCGGGTGCCCAACAATGAGCCCAGGACTTGGCAGTTAGTCACTGAAAATACAAAATAGGAACAAAAAATTCTGTTTGCTGCAGCTCAGGGCGCTAAAATCAATCAACATCTGGCCAGCAAGAAAGTCTACGTCAATATCAGACTTAAGTTTGTGCTAGAGCCGGTTTTCAGTGATATAAATAACAGAATTGGGAGTGTGCCCAGTGAGACTGTAAACACCAGCCAGCCAGATGAAGATAGGGAAAATAATCAGGGTAGCTAGTGCTCCGCGGGAACCGGGACATTGAACTTAAAACGGCTTCAAGAATATGAATTCATGATTTTCCGTATACCGTGTGAAGTTCCAAAGGTTCCAAAAGACGGAATAGTTAGCACTAAGGGAGAATTAAACAGATAAAAATACAGAGGAATGCTTGTGTACAAGTGGTGATCACAAAACTGTGCACACCAAAGGGAGTAAGTACAAAGGCATGTCAGCACAAAAGTGATATCAAAGCCAAACCCTGACAGCTGGGATTCTGAGCTCACTAGTGAGAGAGAGAACCAGGAAATCCTCCCTCTGTTATAGGCAACATGGGGGCCACAGCAATTAGCCAAAGTTATAAAAATGAACATGAATTGCAGCAAAAAAAGAAAATAAGGTATTACTTTGTTTAGGAAAAAGAACTCTGTTTATATTTAAATGCCATCACAGGCTTTTGAGAAAAGCTATTTATTCCCTTCTTTGAAATCTTTAAAAATGAAAACCTAGAGGTCCTTCCAGCTCAGTAATACCATGATTTAATCATTGGTTCTAAACAAAGAAACACTAAATCAGTGTAGGATGATGTCACTGGAAAAATATTATATTTAATTGATAGTTTATGAATGCGACCTTTAGTTAAGAATGCTGTTTCCACTGCTTATTAACTGAGTGACCATAAGCAACTTATCTAACCTCCCTAAACCTATTTCTTTATCTATGGGATGTCTTTCAAAGGATTGTCATGATGATAAAGTGAAATCTTGTTTGGGGGCTGTTCAGCACAGTGCTGAGCCATAGCAAGCAGTCAAAAGGTGGATGCTATATTTACCAAAGACTTAAGGAAAATTAAATATAAATAAGCCTTTATAACAATGCCTGACTCAGAGTAAGCTCTCACTTTTAACAAAAAGGTATGGATTACAAATGAAATTTGAAAGCAATAAACAGGTTTTTTGTGTTTTTTTTTCCCTTAATTGTCATACAGGGGGTACCATAGTATTGTAAGAAAATTTGTTACCACCAATTATGTGCCTTTGGATAAGTCACTGAAAACTCTACATTTCTGCTTTTTCTCTGCAAAATTTGAGTGGAAGTGGATTAGATAGCCACTAATGGATCTTCCAATTGAAAGGAGATTCTAGAGAATACTAGAGCTTAGGATATACTAAAATTTATAATATATACTCTATAAAACCCTAATGATAAACTGAGAAACAACCAGTTACTAATAGCTAAGAGTTAACTAAAATGTTAATATGCACAACAGATCTGTAGGATTGCTGCTGCTCAGTTGCTAAGTCATGTCTGATTCTTTGTGACCCCCTAGACAGCGGCAAGACAGGATCCTCTGTCCTCCACTATCTCCTGGAGTTTGCTCAAATTCATGTCCACTGAGTTGGTAATGCTATCTAACCATCTCTTCTTCTGCCGTCCCTTTCTCCTTTTGCCTTCAATCTTTCCCAGCATCAGGGTCTTTCCCAATGAGTCAGCTCCTCACATCAGGTGGCCAAAGTATTGGAGTTTCAGCTTTAGCAACAGTCCCTCCAATGAATATTCAGGGTTGATTTCCTTTAGGATTGACTGGTTTGATCGCCTTGCTGTTCAAGAGTCCAAGACTCTTGAAAGTCTTCTCCAGCACCATAATACGAAAGCATCAATTTTTTGGCATTCAGCTTTCTTTATGGTCCAGTTTTCACATCTGTACATGACTACCAGAAAAACCAAAGCATTGATTATATGGAATTTGTCAGCAAAGTGATGCCTCTGCTTTTTACTATACTGTCTAGGTTTGTCATAGTTTTCTTTTCAAGGAGCAAATGTCTTTTAGTTTTATGACTGCAGTCAGCATACACAGTGATTTTGGAGCCAACGAAAATACCGTAAACATAAAAATTCTTTAGTTACTTAAGGATGAATTAAATAATAAATAACTGCTAGACACAGGATTCAAGACAGACACATATATTTTAATTTTCATTTTTAATATTACCCTTCATATTCAGAGTAAGAAATCATGTAAAAACTTCCTATTCCATATTAATCACAGACACTGAGTCTAAATAATCCCACATTCCAAATCTAAGCACTCCAAATTAATGCTGCTTTACTGTAATTCAGAGGTCAGAAAACTATTTCTGTAAAAGGTCAGATTACACATATATTTGGGGTGTGCTTAACCCTGCTCTCATAGCATAAGAACAGCCAATGTGTAGACCATGCACAATGCAGCCGTCTGTCAGTAAAACATTATGTATGGACACTGATATGTGAATTTCATACCTTTTTCCAGCATAATGAGATTTTACTTTTCTTTTTCATGTTTTTAATCGTTTACAAAATGGGACTAGGAAACATCTTTAGTTTGTGGATGACACAAAAACAGGCTGTGTGCAGGACTTAGCTCGTGGGCCGCAGCGTGCCCCCTCTGCTGTAATTATGTATTTGGGGAAAGAGCATGGTAAGGTACGAAATCTGCAACTGGCAGATGCCCACCTGGGAATTTCACTGGCTGCTTGTCGCATTCATCTGCTTGTACTCTGTCCACCTACCACTCTCCTGGGGCTTTCACCACAAACCAGGGAGCCCCCCTCTCAGTCCCAGTATCCAAGGCACTAGATGGAAGCCTGACACCTTGAGGACACAGTGCCAGTGGCAGGCACAGGCCTGGAGTTACTAGCAAGGCCCATACGGCTGTGGTGAACCCTGGAGGGCAGAGGGAGGGCAGCCACCAGGTTCAGATCCACGTCCTCAACCTGACCTCTCTCCAAAGAACTGTCTTTGGGGACTTCTCATTCTGTTTAAAACCAATAACTTCCAGAGACTTCCCAATTGAAACCTGGGGGCGCAAGGATGTCTAAGAATTTCCCTGATCTGGTTAAGACTCCCACCTGCAGCCATTGGATTTGCTGAAAGTTTTACTTTCATTATAGGTTTAAAGGATTTGTTAACAAAAGAAGCCACTCGTTACATACAAATAAAACAATTTCAGTTTCTTATAGAAGGTTGGTTGTCTGAGGAAACCTTACAAAATGGTTGAGGAGACCTTACAAATAGCTGAGAAAAGAAGAGAAGTGAAAGGCAAACAAGAAAAGGAAAGATATATCCATCTGAATACAGAGTTCCAAAAAAATAGCAAGGAGACATAAGAAAGCCTTCCTAAGTGAACAATGCAAAGAAATAAAGGAAAAAAATAGAATGGGAAAGACTAGAGATCTCTTTAAGAAAATTAGAGATCCAAGGGAACATTTCATGCAAAGATGGGCTCAATAAAGGATAAAAATAGTATGGACCTAACAGAAGCAGAAGATAATAAAAAGAGGTGGCAAGATTACACGGAAGAACTATACAAAAAAGATTTTAATGACCCAGAAAACCATGATGGTGTGATCACTCACCTAGAGCCAGACATCCTGGAGTCCAAAGTCAAATATACCTTAGGAAGCATCACTATGAACAAAGCTAGTGGAGGTGATGGAATTCCAGCTGAGCTATTTCAAATCCTGAAAGATGATGCTGTGAAAGTGATGCACTCAATATGCCAGCAAATATGGAAAACTCAGCAGTGGCCACAGGACTGGAAAAGGTCAGTTTTCATTTCAATCCTAAAGAAGGGCAATGCCAAAGAATGTTCAAACTACTGCACAATTGCACTCATTTCACACACTAGCAAAGTAATGCTCAAAATTCTCCATGCTAGGCTTCAACAGTACATGAACCAAGAATTCCCAGATGTTCAAGCTGGATTTAGAAAAGGAGGAACCAGAGATCAAATTGCTAGCAGCCAGTGGATCACAAAAAAAAAAAAAAAAAAAACAAGAGAATTCCAGAAAAATAACTACTTCTGCTTTATTGACTAAGCCAAAGCCTTGATCACAACAAACACTGGAAAATTCTTCTGAGATAGGGATACCAGACCACCTCACCTACCTCCTGAGAAATCCGTATGCAGCTCAAGAAGCAACAGTTAGAACTGGACATGGAACAACAGACTGGTTCAAAATTGGGAAAGGAGTATGTCAAGACTGTATATTGTCACCTTGCTTATTTAACTAAGATGCTGAGTACATCATGCGAAATGCCAGGCTGGATGAAGCACAAGCTGGAATCAAAATTGCAGGGAGAAAAATAAATAACCTCAGACATGCAGATGACATCACCCTTATGGCAGAAAGTGAAGAGGAACTAAAGAGCCTCTCATTGAAAGTGAAAGAGGAGAGTGAAAAGTTGGCTTAAAACTCAACATCCAAAAAACAAAGATCATGGCATCCAGTTCTACCACTTCATGGCGAATAGATGGGGAAACAATGGAAACAGTGACAGACTTTATTTTGGGGGGCTCCAAAATCACTGCAGATGGTGACTGCAGCCATGAAATCAAAAGACGCTTACTCCTTGGAAGAAAAGCTATGACAAACCTAGATAGCATATTAAAATAGTAGAGACATTACTTGCCGGCAAAGGTCCATATAGTCAGAGCTATGGTTTTTCCAGTAGTCATGTATGGATGTGAGAATTGGACCACAAAGAAAGCTGAGTACCAAAGAATTGATGCTTTTGAACTGTGGTGTTGGAGGAGACTCTTGAGAGTCCCTTGGACTGCAAGGAGATCAAACCAGTCAATCCTAAAGGAAATCAGTCCTGATTACTCATTGGAAGGACAGATGCTAAAGTGGAAACTCCAATACTTTGGCCACATGATGGGAAGAACTGACTCATTTGAAAAGGCCCTGATGCTGGGAAAGAGTGAAAGCAGGAGGAGAAGGGGATGACAGAGGAAGAAATTGTTGGATGGTATCACTGACTTGATGGACATGAGTTTGAACAAGCTCCAGGAGTTGGTGATGGACAGGAAGGCCTGGCATGCTACAGTCCATGGAGTTGCAAAGAGTCAGACATGACTGAGCGACTGAACTGAACTGAACTGATAGAAGATTATTGTTATTTTTGTTCTGTCACTCAGTCATGTCTGACTTTTTGCACCCCCCATGGACTGCAGCAAGCCGGGCTCCTTTGTCCTTCACTGTCTCTCGGAGTTTGCTCAAATTCGTGTCCATTGAGTCAGTGATGCTATTTAACCATCCCATCCTTTGTTTCCCCCTTCTCTTGCCTACAGACTTTCCCAGCATCAAAGTCTCTTCCAATGAGTTAGCACTTCCCATCAAGGGGCCCAAAGTATTGGGAGTTTCACCTTCAGCATCAGTCCTTCCAATGACTATTCAGGGTTGATTTCCTTTAGGACTGACTAACTTAATCTTCTTGCATTTCAAAGAACTCTCAGGAGTCTTTGAAAGCATCAGTTCTTCAGTGCTCAGCTTTCTTTGTGGTCCAACTCTCAAACCATAGCTTTGACTATACAGACCTTTGTCAGCAAAGGGATGTCTCTGCTTTTTATAGATTATTTGACTTAATGTCAATATACAGTCATCAGAAGAAGAGAAATAGAAACAATAGAGAAAAGTAACAGCACAAATATCATCAAAGTGAGCTGACAACCTACATCCAGACTTGAACAGCAATGGCAAGTCCCTGGTTATGAGTAATCTGCAGTCCCATTTGGGAAAGGGTCCCAGGCTGTATGTCCACTCCATGGGTGAGACTTCAGATTGTAGTTTTAGGGGATCCTGCTTATAATCCCAGACCACAAACTGGTGTAATCATCAGTTTGTGCCCCCAAAATACAGCCCTGCTTTTACTTTAACTTTTATAAAGGTGTTTGATTCACCTTGTGAGTCATAGGATTTCTTAAGAGGGATAGACCAGCCCTTACAGGTTTAAGCGATTCCAAGACCCACTCCTTTTCCGATCTAAAGTGCTGCCTGACTTGCTGTGCTTGCAGGTGGGCAGAGCATCCCACTAGTGTCCAAGCAGCTCAGAAACAAGGAGAGGTCCGCTCTCTTGCTTCTAAAAACTGAAAACTTCCTCCATTTTAATTTCCCTAACAGTTGGCCTTAGCATTGTTTAGGCTGAAGAGCATAGGAATAAGGCAAAATAACCCGAGCTGTCTTCTTAATTCTCTAACTCAAATAACAATTCCAGATAGTCCATAGAAATAAAATGATCAAAGAAACAAGTAATGGGATATAAACAATGCAGAAAACAATTTTTGAGCAGTAGGGGATTTAGTAACGAAAAAGTCCCACCAGGAATGAGAAATATGCTCTTGTATATCAGCTCCTACACCCAACAACTTACGGGCAGCAATAGTAGTAACAACAGCCCGTTCTATCAAGTTACAATTAGTTTTATCTATGAAACTTTGTAACTCTTTCAGTTCAGTTCAGTCAGTTCAGTTCAGCTGCTCAGTGGTGTCCGACTCTTTGCGATCCCATGAATTGCAGCATGCCAGGCCTCCCTGTCCATCACAACTCCCAGAGTTCACTCAGACTCACATCCATTGAGTCAGTGGTTCCTTACAAATATTACATAAGGTTTCTAAGAGAAAACTAATATTGGGAACAGAAAGAGAAAAGAATAACATTTGAGTTCACAATACCTGAGTTCTCATGGAAAGAAAGTAATAGGTGGTCCCCTTCCGATATAAACGATCAGCGTTTGTCAGGCATCAGAAAAACGGGTTTCTATCTGATACAAAGAAGTCGTTTCTACATTATTGTTTAAAATACATAAAAACTGAGGGGTCATTTTCAAAAAAACAATGTAGTATAGGATTTAGGGAAGATAGTCCATTCACGACAGTTGATGGAGTTCTCCAATGAGCAGGATTCCCAAGTGCGAGACCTTGGTCCACATAGCAGTCCCTCGGTAAACCTTGTCACAATCTATCAGTCAATGACTGTGGCTATCAAAGCCCAGATAACTCCTAGTGAAACGAGGCAACCAGTGTTCTTCTCCAAATACACTAGGTAACACGTGACGTTGGCACATGGCACCGTGTTAACTGTACCATAATGATAGAGAGTTACTGGGCACCACATGTTAGTGCACTTTGTAATGCCATCGAGGATAGGCACTCAATGATGGTTACCAATCCATTCTCTAAATAAGTTTTGCCATGCACACACATTAGTAGACATGACAATTCCTTGGGATTATCCTTTCAAGCAAGGTAATATAATAGATGCTTAGAACAAACAGTCCAAATATGTCAATTAATGACTTAGTTTTGTGAAGCTGGAATATTACTGAGTCATTGAACAACTGTACAAAAGTCTTTGTTATAAATCAAGTTGAGGTCATGGGGCTTTAGCATTATAGGCATCCATTTAGCATTGATAGTTAAAGCTTGAGCTATATCTTTACCAGTGTTGTCTAACCTAGCAAACAGATAAATTTTGTCCACAGAGCGTCAAGGTTAAGAAAAACAGGCCTTGTTTGCTGGGCAGGTGAACTTATCCTGAGTTTGTGTCCAAATTACGTTTCTCCAGCTGGAGATTCCTCAATAGCTTTCTTCATAATTTTCTTTTAATTTTAGCATATCCTTGAAGGTTGAGGCATGAATGACAATCCACATTACAGTCAGAATTCCAAGAATAGTCCATTCACAAGAGTAACAGTGGCTGCTGCTGCTGCTACTAAGTCGCTTCAGTCGTGTCTGACTCTGTGCAACCCCATAGATGGCAGCCCACTGATGGCACATATTTCCATGCTTCCGGTCCAGGAATCATCATTAATATGGTTATCCTTCCCCTGCACAGTGACACCAGTGGGTACAGGAGGACCGCTAAGTCTTGGTGAAGCTGCTTCACCCAGACTTTTTCTCCAACTGCATGTATTTCATTTGCAGATCCAAACCCTACATCACCTCTAACTGCTAGATAGGTTGGGAGTTCTCCTTTTTCTACTTTGCCAATTACACACGAAAAAACCAGAAATTGGGCGATTAGACCATGTTTAGTAATAAATAGATCATCCTTTCCTTCATTCTGTTAAATTAGTCAAATTTCTTCGTGGTAGTCTGGGTCTATAACTCCGCCATGGACACAGATCCCTTTGAAAACTGAACTGGAGCATTCTTTGATTAATCCAAAGTGTCTGGGAGGCATTTTAAGTCTGATACCAATTGAAATAGCACACATCAATCTTTTAATAGCTCTGTGTTCAGATACAGATACAAATCCAGTCCTGCGACCTCAGGAGTAGCCCAGAAAAGAGAGAGTGCCCCGGGCTAATTTCACAGTACTCAGTTGTTTCAGGATAGAAGTCTACTTTATGAATCTGTCAGTTTGGAACAGTCATTCTCATCAAATGAGTTTCTGATTCTCCTGTTGGTCTATTATATAAAATGTTGAAGGCAGTATTCAAGTTAGTCCTCCAGTTTTTATAAGAGTCCTCTTCAAGTTTAATTAATTGGTTAAGCAAACCATTCATTCTTTCAATCAAACCAGCAGCTTGAGAATAATAATATGAAGGATCCATTGTGTATTATGTTAATGGGCAAATGCATGTTTAAACTTACCTTTAAAATGTGACCCCTTATCACCCTGAATATAAAGTAGAACACAATATAAATTAATTATTTCCAGTGTTTTAACAGTATTAGTCTGATTGCCTTTCCCAAAATGAATTACCACGAAATATCTAGAATAGGAGTCCATAGCAGTACACACATATTGGCATCCTTTATCTTGAATTAATGGACCAATATACTCAACTTGTCATATCTACACAGGCAGCCTGCCACGTGCCAATTGTCCTTCAACTAATATGCCAAGCTTCTCTGCTTAATATGTTGACAAACTGGGCATTGTAAAATAACAGATTCAACGAGATCCATAGGTAAGGAAATACCTCGATCCTGAGCCCACCAGTCTGTTGCTTTTGCTCCCAGCTGGCCACATTTTCAGTGTGCCCGCAAGTCAAACCCTTTAAGCTGCTGGAGTCTGGATCAACTTCTACTGCTTGGATTTGGGTTTGTTCATCTGTAATAGAGATAGAGCATCATTCATATAATTTGGAAGACTAAGAGAATCTACTAAAAGATTAGTAGCTCAAACAATTCCCAAATGTCAGACCATAATTCCTTGCCACATAGTTCTCTGGAGTGAATTTGCCAGTTATTCTTTACCCAAAGGAGAAGCCAAGTGGCCAATCCACTGGCTACCAACCGAGAATCTGTATATGTGGCATTCAGTTAAACTCTCTTGCTTTAATAGTTGGTGAATAGAGTACAGTTTGGCAAACTGGTTACTTTTACCTTCCCCAGTACTTGGCAGCAATTTAGTTGTAACAGAATTATTTGCAACCACTTTTCAGTAGCAAGCACATCCTATATATTCACTGATCCATCAGTAAACCATGCACGCTCTTTTTCTCGTACAGTTGAAAGAGTCAAATGACTTTCCCCATTTTAGAGGAGATTCAGATAACTAGCTCATGCTTAATTATATCCTCTTGCTCCAGGCCTTCCATAGAAATCCTTTCATGTAAGACAGCGACCCCATGTGGTCCAGGTTTGGCTTGGTCCTAAATACAACATTTTCATTTGATTATGCTGGACTCCTGGGCTTGCTGAATGCTGTAGGTTTGGGGCGAACTTTGTACCCATTGCATGATTGTCACTTGAGGTCTTAATATTATAGTATAATCTATAGTCAAACATTACCTATCAATCAGAGCCCAATAACAAGCCAGTAATTGTTTTTCAAAGGTAGTGTCATTTCTCTCTGCCTCTCAGAATTTCCTACCCCAGAAGGCCAAAGGCACTCTCTTGCCTTGTTTTTTTGCCACAAGATCCATTAGCATGCAATTCTCTTACAACACACAAAATTCTACAGCACTGGGTTGTACTGGCCAGAGGTCTAAAGCATGTTGAAATGGACGTTTAGTGGCATCAAACGTCTTATTGTTAATCAAACCATTGAAATTTGTATCTATTCCTAGTTACTTTGTAAAGCGGACTCAATATCTGACCCAAATGTGGGATACACTGTCGCCAGATACCAAAGAGCCCTATAAATTTCTGAGCCACCCTTTTTTGTCTGGGGAGTTTTAAATTACATTGCCTATTGTCTATCTGTAGGTAAAATCTCTCTATGTCCTTTAACCCATTGTATTCCCCAAAACTTTAGAGTCAGACTCCCTCACAGTTGTTACACCTTTGTGTCCTGATGTGTTTTGCTCATTTTTGGAAAGGATTGAAGAGGTCATTCTTTCCATTCTCCTGCCCCCAGAAGTGTGTTTTCCCACACTGAGTTATTCCTATCTTGTAAATTACCCAGGAAAGATTAGGCAGCATGCTAGGATAGAAAGCTCAGCCTTCTGTGTTTCTCAGAAGCAAGGAGCAGGGACCCTTGGAAAGGATTTGCCAGGACTTGCCCTGGTATGCTGTGATCACTAAGGAACGTCTGTGTCTGTGGGGGCCTCCTCTTCGAGAGTAAGAAGCCCTGAGAGGTCACATTGACGCGGATCCTCCATAGATGGTGATGGAATGGGAGGACTGAAGTGAAGGCACCTTCAACTGCAGGCACCATAATCCAGATGGAGAACCAGGCAGCTGGGGCAGGGGATCAGGAAAAGGACTTCAAGGTCCTGACCTCCAGGAATCTCCCTCAAGGACACCTAGGGGCGCATCCTTAGAGAACAGGACCCTCAGGCTAGCTCAGATCTTGGCCATTAGGACTGGGGTGTCATCAAGTGCTGCATTTTGTGTTCTTCAACGAGGTCTGTGGGCCGTACCACTCCCTTCTCCAGGTTACAGCCCCTCTCACCCCGGGGGAGGCAATGTTGCAGGACACCATAATCCACTCACGTCCACATTGGAACCCAAGGCCACAAGCAGTAGTGCCACCCGTCCTGAGGTCCCAAGGCAGCTGAGCACTATTCCAGCTGACTTTTCAGGGACAAAGATGAAGCTGCAAGCGCTGACTGCCCTGGAGTGATCCCAGCTTGCTGCCACCTCCCTTCTGGTAACTTACCGCCTGGCTGAGTTCTGCTCCCCTCCCCAGCCTCTGACCAGGCAGTAACAGAGTCCTTAGCTGTGTGAACCAGGTGGTATTGTTTGCCCTGATCCCCAGCCTGGGGTGAAAAACGTGATTTTTAGCAGGGAGCTTGAGTTTAGTATGATCTTTCTCACACCTCTCCTTGGGTTTACAGTGAAAAGCTCTGGAACTTTCTTTGGAGACCGCTTTTGCACAGTCAGATCCCCAAGTGACACTGTCGCAGGGACCTGTGCAAGGGTCTCCTGGGGGTGTGTCCTGGGCACTTGACCAGAGAAGAGGGAGCGACTGGGGCCTCCCCAAGATCATTGACTGAAGGGCACATCCAGAGTTGGAGGAATTAACGTGGCACCACGGAAAACGAGGGGGAAAGAGTTGGCGTTGACTCTTACAGGAGGAGGGGCGGGGGAGCCAGTCTCTCTGACTCCTGATTGGTTTTACATTTCATCCAGAATTTTTTTCTCTCCTCTCTTGCTCTCTCTTTTCAGTTTCTCTCTCTGATCCCAGGGGAGGGGAAACGGGAATAGTGAGAGATCAAAAATAAACCTCTTATGTCAAAGCCGGGAAGGAAGTATAAATACGAAGAGCTCGGCAGCCCACTCGGTGCTTCCCGGGGTGTGGAGGAGGCGGGCGTGAAGGGCGCGCACGCGGCCAGGGCGCCAGCTGCTGCAGCTCCACTGGCCCGGCGGGCGCGAGCCGGAGAGGCTGCCTGGGGACCGCCACCGCTAGACGCCCACCGGACACACGCCCGGCCAGCCGCCGAGCGCCTACCCGGGAGGACAGCGGCTGGGCCGCCCGCACCTGCCCGCGCCGGGCCCCCTTCCTGCGCCTCCCGCGCCGCCGCCGCAGCCCCGATGCCCCGCGCCGCCCCCCGGTGGCCGCTGCTTCTGCTGCTGCTGCTGCTGCTGCTGCCGCCGCCGCTCGCCCGCGGCGCCCCGGCCCGGCCCAGAGGCAGGAGGCCGGCCTCCGCGCTCGTGGTGCCCAAGCGGTTGCAGAGCATCGCCGGGGAGGTCGCGCTCCACCTGTCCGCCTTCGGCCGCGACTTGGAGCTGCGCCTGGAGCCCGAAGACAGCTTCCTGGCGCCCGAATTCAAGATCGCGCGCCTCGGGGGCTCCGGCGGGGCGGCCGGGAGCGAGAGGGAGCTGCGCGGCTGCATCTTCTCGGGCACGGTGAACCGGGATCCCGCGTCGCTGGCGGCCGTCAGCCTCTGCCGCGGGCTGAGCGGCACCTTCCTGCTGGAAGGCCAGGAGTTCACCATCAAGCCCCAAGGCGCTGGGCGCTCCCTGCATCAGCCACACCTCCTGCAGCGCTGGGGGCACGTGCACCCCGCCACTGCAGCCCAGTCCCTGTCCAGAGCGTCTGAGAGGGAGGCGCAGAAGGGAGAGGGTGTGAGGCCGGAGAGAACGGCCGACACAGCGGAGGAGGAGGAAAAGGAGAAACAGGAGGACGACGAGGAGGGCCAAGAAGAGGAGGCAGAAAGTTCCAGCGAGCCACCACCAACCCTGGGGGCCAAGAGCAGGACCAAACGGTTTGTGTCGGAGGACCGCTTCGTGGAAATGCTGCTGGTGGCGGATGCATCCATGGTTGCTTTCTACGGAGAGGACCTAGAGGTAAGACTTGCTGTGCAGGGACACCCTGATCACCTCCCAGAGTCTCCAAATTCTTCCCTTTCCTGTCCCTCTGAGAAAAATCCTTCCCGCTCCTCACCCCAAGCAAGGTCCTCTCCTTTCTGAGAAAGGGAAGTAACTCTTTTCATGACCTCTGACACCCAGGAGACCACCCGCTCCTGCCACTACCTCCCTTCTAATTGGAGGGGAGGCTCTGGGCGCCCTCCTCCATGTCTACCCCCATCCCACACATGCTGAACTGAAGGTGGCTTTTAAAGCACCCCCACCCCCAGACACCTGCCTCGCCCAACAGAGACGATAAGTGAGCATTTGGGAAGAGCATCTACCCCAGGCCCCATTTCTCAGCCCCCTACTGTCTCCAGACCTGAGGGGCTCCCAAGGAATGGCCGCTGGGATGCAAAGGTGTCCTTTGCCTGCAGAACTGAGGCTGCCTTAAGTGAAAGACATTGTTTTCAGGGAGTTGAGGCTGGAAAGGGGCTGCCCAACTTCTGTGCGCCCAGCTGGTTCTGATCAGGGGCACGGATACCTTGCCAACCTGGCGCTCAGCCCTGGCAGAACTTGGCAGCACCGGCGTCAGCACGAGAAGGGAGGGGAACAGAATTTCTGCCTGGGGACTCAGCCCAGGAACCTGAAGCTTCATGGGAGAGGGAAGGAGAAGACGATGGGGATCTGACCTCCTGTGGTGAGTGTTCCTGGTGGAGCCAGAACTATTCTCGGCCCACCTGAGCTGCCCTCCACCCAGACACAGCTCTCTACTGAGCTGGGGCAGGGAACTGAGTCCAGGGGACAGCTCCTGCAGCCAGGCTGATTCCAGCTAGATTTACTGATGCTGCGGACTCAGCAGGAGGTGTGTCTGTCATCCTACACCCCAGCACCTCCTCCAAGGACCAGGTGAAGCAGAAGGCTCCAGGTGAGGCCGCACTTTCTCTTATCCTGGGGAGCGCAGAACCAGAGACGAGCCACATGGAGGACTGACCTACCTAGAGGGCACCGATTCCTGAAATGGGCACCCTGGCCACAGCTGCAGCTCAGTTGCTGCCATTTTGATGATGGCAGTCTTGGTTATCATTCCTATTCTAGCCTCAGCCTGTGCCCAGCTGATGCCTGCCTCGGGGGCTTTGGCACCACCTGTGCACAACAGTCTACATGAGGCACAGTGGGCCCTTCTATCACTTGTCCCAGCTTTCTCAGTCTGCCAGTCACTGGGAAATGCATTCTAGTTGCAAAGATGGGAAGAACTGGAGGTGACAGGTCCATGTGGCTGCCCCCCTGGATGCTGCCAAGGTGGTTCAAACCCATCAGGCACCGTGTTGGCAGTCTGTATATTCGCTCCTCCCAGAGCTTGGGATGGCAGCTTTGACCCTGCAGTCCAGTTCTGCCCAAGGACTGTGGGTCAGCACTGACCAAGTATCTGCTTCCCGGCCTTCCAGGAGAGCCGGGGGAAGGTGCCAGCCACCTCCTCTGACTCCTGCCCCAGCAGGTCCTCCAGAGGGTGGCAGGTGGGGCTTCTTCCATCTCAGGTTGAGGACAGCCACACCTGGCTACCAGGGGACCCCTGGCAAAGTCCATCCACCTCAAACCCAGAGTGCGGTGCTGAGCCCTCCCACACACGATTCCTTTCTGACAGCTGCCTAACAACCGGGAGTAGGAAAGCCCACAAGAACAGGGAGAAGCCGCAGGAAAAGTCATTGCTTTTCGGTCTTCAGAGTCCAAATGTTCTCCCTGATGTTTCCCTACCATCTCCGCTCAGCTCGATGCCCAAACACTTAAGATACTGTGTATTTGCCTCCAGCATGTGCTTGGCAGCTCCAGCTGTCAGAGCCACCTCAGAGCAGACATGTGGGCTGCCAGGCACCAGGGTTCCCAGGCCCCTGAGGCACGGGCAGGGCTGGGTTCTGCCCCCAGGTCTGCTGCACCAGACAGCTGGCTTCCTCTTTGCACCCAGGGCCACTTGCACTCTCACAGGACTCTTGGCTGGATGACCCAGCATGCGTGTGTCCCACGTGGTCCCCTCCACGCACACAGGTTTCTGGACATTCAGACAGGACAGCTGCAGCAGCCCACCACCCCCCTGGGTCAGAAGAACACCCCAGAAGAGCCATCAGGCACCTTGAAAGCTTAGGTCCTTCCCTGGGTGGGTAGGGTTCCCTCTGCCTTTGGGGCCAGCCCTGCCACCTCTCCCTTGGTCTCATCCCATCACTGCCTCCATTCTGCTATCACTGCCCCAGGTGAGGCTGAGGCTGAGGCATAGCTGTTTCTATGACTGACCCCTGGCCCCTCTGCTCTGACTGTTCACCCGCTGTGGAGATGCCACAGGATAGACCTGAATTTCTCAGCTCAATCCCCTGGACCAGCCCATGAGCTCAGCCAAGGCACAAGTGAATGTCAAGGCCAGGTTCCCTGGCCTGCCCAGACACACCTCCTCAAATATAACCTAGTTCTCTGCAAGTAACTCTTCAAGGAGTCCCCTGGAGACCTCGTTCACACAGATGGAGGTGCTTTGGGGTGTCCCAGCCACCAGAGTGTGTAACGAGGATAAAGAGATGCTTCCCCCTCCCCCATGAAGAGACGCACCTGGACTTGGTAATGGAGTCTAGTCTAAGCATCACTGAGGCTGCTTCCTAGTGAGCCTTCTGGAAAGTTCAGCACCTCGTGGGGAAGTCACACGCTGAGGACATTCAATCTGCAGAGTGGTTTACAGGGACCATGCAGTGCAAACACCTGTGAGGGGGCAGAGGAAGAGAGCGAAGGCTGCAGAGGATCTGTGACTTCCTCCAGGTCTCCTCACCCGACGGCCGTGCTGGTGCGCCGGGCTGTGCCGCCTGCTCAGCACCAGGAGGGCCTGTGACTCTGGCTCTGCCTCCCCTGACATCGTCCATGCTGTGGGAATGGGTCACTGAGCCCAGCAGCCCAAACAGATCCAGCCACAGTGGGAGGCCCAGTCCTGAGCAGAAACTGCCTTCAAGGCCAGAGAAAGAATTAACCGTGCACACGACTGGCTTCACCGCAAAGTGATGACGAAGTTTTCCAGACTCTGTACACTTGAGGAGCTCAGACAAAGGGAGCTTTCTGAAAAGGGGAACCACCTCAGAAGAGGGACTACCTTTAACTCTGTCTGCACCCAGCCGCTGCTGACTGTTCCCGGATGAAACTGCACCAGGAAGGGGCGAGAGTGGGGAGCAGCGCCCCACGCTCAGTCTGGAAAATTTTCTAGCCAGACCATCAGCTGCTGAGCTTCTCAAGTCGCTGCTGAGCAGGGAGGTCCCCAGAGAAGACCAGAAGCATCCCAGAGTCAAGCTACTAGCCAGTGGCTTCAGGGAGGGCTAAGTCACTTCACCCCCGTTCCACTGCCCTCCAGGAAAATGTCTCCCACCAGCCCTGTCACCAGAGTGGCCAAGTACCCTGGCTTGCCCAGCACAACCCCTGGCTAGGATTGTCTTGGTGTAATTATTAACACTTCATCTTTACTCTCAGAAGTGTCCTGTTTTGGACAATAACAGAGCAGACACATGTCTGAGTCTCCGCAGGCACATTATGCCTGTGAAGTATGAAGCCCCACTGGAAAAGACCAAGTCTTCATCTCTTCGGTCTGTTGGCATCAGAATGAGCGACCATATAAAGTACTTCCCAGTTTAAAAAGGCCATAGTCTTCAACGGCCCTTGAGTCACCACGTACCCATCCTCCTGTCCCACTGGGAAGGCAGGTGGGACAGAGGCAATGTCAAGGGCACGGGGTCTTGCTTGCATACTTTTTTCTCATGTGTTGCAGCTGTCCTTGCAACAGCAAAGGTGGGTGGCAGTCAGTGCCGTGAAGAAGAGCATAGACTTTGATGGAAAATAGAAATGCGTGACTTGAGCAGTTACCCCTTTTTCTGAACCTCAATTTCTTCACCAGCCTGACAGGCACTGTTATACCAAGGATCTGGCAGGGTCTGGAGGGGACAGGAAAATACAAAAGGCATCTGACCCAGGCTCTGACACACAGCAGATGCTCAGCAAAGCCCAGCTAACACCAGAGTTGCCTTGGATGGCGCTTTTGGGCCTGCTCTCTGTGGGACTGGAAGTCAGACCTACCCTTCTGGACCAGGAGATAGGCCCAGAAGTGGGGTTCATGGTCTCATAGCTGCCCACCTGCCCAGGCCTAGCTCCCTACCCCCAGGGTCAGTTAGATGCACAGGCACCCGAGCCACCAGTCCTCGGAGGAACTTCTCATCCCCAAAAGCTCAGTGATATGAGAGAAAGGGTAGGTGGGCCAGGCCAGGACAGCAGACTTTAACAGACACTTTGGACCATACAGGCCTGGCAGCCCTCTTTTGATGGGAATTATCTTAGAAGAGAGCATCCAAGGGAAACTTCAATGTCCTCCCATAAAACCCACTGCCTAAAAGGAAAACTCTCAAGCCAGCTCAGCCTGCTATTTGCATGATGTTTGGAGAGGATGCTATGAGCTCCCTGAACCCTGGGGAGGAGAATCCATGAGCCTCGGTGTCAGGTCGCGCATCCCATGCACTCGTGTACCTTCGGTTCACACTGGGGATCGACCCATTAACAGTATCTGCTAGTCTGATGGAGCAGCTTGGGAACCAGAGCCTTCTTAAACCTTAGATCACTGGTTCCTTATTCCACACCTTTAGGGACTGTTTGTGGGGCAGCTGGCATTTCTCGCCTAAATGCCTTCTTTATCAAACATCATCTCCCTAGTTTTGAGATTGTGATGTTGGAACTTGAAGGCAGTTCTCTTGTGAGGAGGGTTGCAGGTTATTGCAGGTTGTCCCAGGAGTTGGATGCTGGTCCTCGTCAGGGGTTGGCTGGGGGCGGGGGGGGGAGGAGCGGGGGGGGCACCCTGGAAGCAGCAGATAACTGGAGGGAGGAGCCTGACAGGCTGCCACTCCTCAGCCCTCACCCTCAGCTGCCTAATGAGTTGGTTACTTTGTTTCCCTCAGGAATCTGACTCCAGGAGAGAGTGCCAAGTTTTAGCTTCGCTGATAAGATGTTTACATCAGCCTAAACGTAGCTGGAATGCCTGACACACTAAGTGACCTGCCGACCCCTGTTTATAGGGCTTACCAAATATCTGGCTGGTTGCCGGTGAGATGAACAGACAGATCCTATTCACAAACAATAGGATTCATCTGGAACTCCCACACGTGACCTCAGCCCCGGAATGTCCCACTATAGCCTTTCGCCTTCGGTTCCTTCCTTCCGGTCCCACCTTCCAGATCACAGAAGGGCAGAAAAAGAGGCTACGGGGGGTGGAGCCCTGAGGGGCAGGGAGCAGGACTGGCCACACTCCTGGCGGAGGACCTCGGTTTCCTGATCTGTAGAATGATCCTAGACGACACCCTTCTGGAGGTCCCAGAGGCAGGAGAGTGACCTGATCTGGCCTCCTCAGAGGCCTTGGGAGCCGTTGGCAGCCCAGGGTTGGGCAGAGGCCAAGCGGTGACGTCCATTCTTCCTCTGACCTTGATGGGACCAGAAGCAGTGTGAGCCTGAGAGCCTGGGTCTCACCAGCCCATCTGATTCTCTCCTGCCCCAAGCTGAGGAGGATTAAACCCCCTGGGCTGTCCAGGAAGAAGCCAGGAGGCCAGGCCCTGGGAAGCTTAATGAGAAGAGTGTAGACCTCAGAGGCAGACATGCCTGTGCTATACCCCAGATACCCCAGCTTTAAGAGCTGGGCGGCTCTAGACAAGGTATTTGACTTGTGAGAACCTCCACTTCCGTTGGAGAAATGGGGATGACTGCCCAGATCACTGTGAGCCTTTCCTGAGGTGACGCACATCCAGTCTGCGACTGGTGCAGAGGAGCTCCTGTTAGGAGTGACCATTACAGTAAAGTTTCCTTCCTGAAGAGTAGGGGTTACCCCCGCAGACTGAGGACAGTTCTCCGTGGACCCTAACCTTGAGTGCTCAGACAGTGCTTCTGGGCCGAGAGCATGAGGGCAGGGGTGGCTGGCAGGGAGACGGTGGGTGTCCAGGTTAAAGTAGATAACTCGTGCAGTCCAATAGAAGAACTTTCTGTGACGATGGAAGTGTTCTGCAGCAGCCACGAGTCTTACGTGGCTATTGGTGCTCTTGAAATGTGTCTGGTGTGGCAGAGGGACAGTGATTTTAATGGGATTGAATTTTAATGGCTTTAGATGTCCATGGCCATGTGTGTCTGGGAAGGATGTTAAACACACAAGCTTTGGAGCCAGGCCTTCAGGGTTCATGGGCTGGCTGACACACTAGCTGTGGACCTCAGGCCACTTACTCGGCCATGAATTTCTAATACGTACAAGGAAGGGAAATAATGCCAGTGCTTGGCGGGGCAGGAGGGTCGGTTAGGAGCCCACCCAAAGAGGCAATATACCAATGCCCTGCAGTGAGGAGTGCACAGCTCAGGTGACAGCAGGGGTGGGCACTGCTGGGAGGTTGACCCCTCCCTCTTCACCCCTGCTTGCCTCAGAGCCACATCCTGATGCTGATGTCCATGGCCGCCCGCATCTACAAGCACCCCAGCATCGGTAACTCCGTCAACCTAGTGATGATAAAGTTGGTGATCACGGGGGACGAGAAGCTGGGCCCCGAGGTGTCAGACAACAGCGGGCTGATACTGCGCGACTTCTGCGCCTGGCAGCGGGACGTCAACCAGCCCAGAGACCGGCACCCCGAGCACTTCGACACGGCCGTCCTGCTCACCAGAGAGGTTGAGGGCCTCCAGACATTGCAGGGGAAGGGGTGGGCACCGGGTGGGTCAAGGAGGGGGTGTGGCTCAAATGTGGAGCCAGCCCAAATGTGGGGACTGGCTCCCTGCTGGCCCTAGCTGGACAGAGAGCCTTGAATGTGGACGAGGGGGAGGGGGGCAGGAGGAGGTCATGAGGACACGTATGAGGTATTTCAAGGGAAGCAGAGGAATGCGTAAGGGCTCTTGTCCAGAAGTTTGTGACCAGCTGTCTGCTGAGGTCATGACAAGACAAAAAGGGCTCAAACTGCCCTGAGAGACATGCGGAGTTGGAGCAAAGTCCAGAGGTGCAGCTGCAACCCGGGTTAAACCCCGGGGGCAGGTAACCAGGCTCCTCCCATAATGTCTCCAAATCAGGAGGCCTGCCCACCTTCCTGGTGAGGTTTAAGCAGGTGGTTTCCTAAAGCCTAGCCAGAGTCATCATGGGTGGAGGCCCTGCTCCCTGCGCTCCAGGCCTCAAGACAACCCGAGGCCAATGCTGCATGTTTAGCCCCACTTCACAGCTGGGGAACCCGAGGTCTAGGGATCAGGGCCCACCCATCTCCGTATGAGGGGAGTTCATAGCCTCACCACTCATCAGGCTATCCTGCCTCCCAGGACAGACTTCCCAGGCCCACAGCCTGCTGTCCTGCTGATGCAGGTGACAAACGTCCTTTGTGAAGAAATAGAGATTTGGCTGAAAACATCTCCCTCATTTCAGGAGGTGCAGGAACATGCAGTTCCTGTCCTCTTTCTGTCCTCACGTCTCGCTTTCTCCTGAGCAGAACCTTTGCGGGCAGGAGGGCAGGTGCGACACCCTGGGCGTGGCCAACGTTGGCACCATCTGTGAACCCAGCAAGAGCTGTGCCGTGATCCAGGACCAGGGCCTGCAGGCGGCCTACACTCTGGCCCATGAGCTCGGTAAGATCCCCTACTCCCAGAGGCCAGGACTGCTGGGTTGGGGAGACCTGCCTTCCAGAGTCCAGTGGTGAAGCCCCCAGGACTGTGCCGTGCTTCCTGGTTGTCACAGAGTAACTGTGCCCTCATGCTCTCCACCGCCACCCTGAGTGAAGGGCCATCCTCAGGGGGCAAGGGGAAACGCCAGTGCTCAGACAGAGCCGTGAGGGGGTGTCCTGGCTAAGCAGTCAGGATTAAGGTCAACTGCAATGACAGTGTGAGAAAGTGAGCAAATGATTAAGGGGAGTGTGAATCAGGAAAGGCCCCAGCAGAAAAGAGAGGGACCCCAGTGCTCCCAGTTCCCCTGGGAGAGTGGGCTGAGAACTGTCCTTGAGGAACAAGCAGGTGGGCTTCCTGGATGAGCTGGCACTGCTTAGGCCTTCAGAGCACTGTGCCCCATGGGTGGACGGCTGACAGCAGTGGAGGCGGCAGGTGGACCAGGGGTCTCATCCTCCCCAGGGCACGTCCTTGGCATGCCCCACGACGACTCCAAGCTTTGTACTCGGCTGTTTGGGCCCCTGGACAAGCACCACATGATGGCGCCACTCTACGTCCAGCTGAACAAAACACGGCCCTGGTCTCCCTGCAGCGCCTCATTCCTCAGAGAGTTCCTGGACCGCGGGTACGGTAGGTCCCCACTTCTCCCTGGCCAGCGGTGGGCACCCACATTCCTGGACTGCGGGTACGGTAGGTCCCACTTCTCCCTGGCCGGCGGCGGGCACCCACATTCCTGGACCGTGGGTACGGTAGGTCCCCACTTCTCCCTGGCCGGCGGCGGGCACCCACATTCCTGGACCGTGGGTATGGTAGGTCCCACTTCTCCCTGGCTGGCGGCGGGCACCCACATTCCTGGACCACGGGTACAGTAGGTCCCCGTTTCTCCCTGGCCAGCAGCAGGCACCTGCTTTGCTTGCGTCTCGGGATGGGAGACATTGGGCAGCTGTGTCCTCACTGCCCTCCAGGGCTGAGGTGCTCTAACGACTCCTCTAGCCTGCTGGTCCTCAGCCCAGCTTCTAGCGCCAATGAGATTATCTGCAGAGCAGGTAGAAGTGGTCTGGGAAGGTCTGTTGGAGAAGGTGGGTTCCCACACACCTTGAAGGGATGGAAGAATGTTTGTCATACAGAGCTGAGAAGGGAGCCTCCGGCTGGAGCCATACATCGCAGGGTAGCGTGAAAACAGTAGAGGCAGGAACGCCCCCTGAGAGCAAGGAGTGGGGCGAAGTGCCTGGTGCAGGCAGCCTGGCTTGTGGAGTAAAGAAGTGAAGACACAGTTGATTCTTGATGCAAAAATAGATTGTTCAAACATCAGTACTTTGGCTTTCATTCTCTGGGCCTGGATTTAAGAGTCCATTTACATCCCTAATTATACTGTGACTTAGATTAGTGCTACAATTAGCTGGCTTTCCCTAGGTAAACACTGAATACATATAAGACATTCTGGATGACAGAGAAATACAATCCTTTAAATAAACGTGCTACTGATAGTCAAAACTTGGAAGGAATTTCTCTAGATGATGGAGTGTTGACAGTTTGTGGATTGAGGTCAAGGAGACCTTGAGTGTCGTGTGAGAGGAGGGAACCCCTGGCCCTTATTCCTGTTTCTCTGCTTCTTTCATTCTTCAGGGGACTGCCTTCTGGACGCCCCCTCCTGGGCCATGGCCCTGCCCACAGACCTCCCTGGCCGCAGGGCCCTCTACGACCTGGACCAACAGTGCAAGCAGATCTTTGGGCTGGGCTTCCGCCACTGCCCCAACTCCTCCGACCAGAACACCTGCACGCAGCTCTGGTGCCGCATTGATGGCCCCGACCCCCTTTGCCACACGAGGAATGCCAGCCTGCCCTGGGCCGATGGGACACCCTGCGGGCCCGGGCACCTCTGCTGGGAGGGCAGCTGCCTGCCCGAGGAGGAAGTGGAGAAGCCCGAGGTGAGGGACGGCCACTGGGGTGTCAGGGAGAGGGACGGGGGGAGGGCTGTTTCCAGGGAGGAAGCCACACTTGAGAGCTAGGAACCAGGAGACTTGGGGCCAGATGCAACTATGAATAGAGCCACACATTCTTTAACACACAAAACAAAACGTATTTATTCAAACACAAGAGGAGCCCTTCGAGGGTGTGCTCTGAGCAGATGGATGGTGCTATCAGGGCCTGGGCGTTTGGGGAGCTTGCCTTTGGAACAGCCGTGGACTTGACTTTGAGGACTGGTGCTGGGTGAGAACACTCCTGCACAAGACTGTCGTGGGCACTCCATAAACAGAAGCCATTATGAGTTCTACTATAAACAGAGTGAGTGACAGGAGGGACACCCCATCAAGAAGGAGGGGAAAGCATTCATGCCCTACCCGTGTCTGAACTGAATTTATAGCTAGGGGTCAGGACAGTGGGAGGACAAGGGTGGGGACCCTTTATTCCAGAAGGAGGGAAGAAGGAAGGGGAACCACCTCTGAGCCAGCAGAGAAAACTTGGCAGAGTGAACCTGCAGGAAAGGCAAGGCAATGTCAAGACGGGTTTTTAAACAGCTGGCTCCTTTGCCCTGCTCTTAGTACTTCCAAACTGTGAGGCTAGTCACCTTTCTCTAACTGGAGTCACTGAGCCATCTCTGAAACAATGTCCGATGGTCTCAGCCTGGGTCTGACCCAGCTCTGAATCACCAGGGTGGCCCGTACTCTCACCCTCTGGAAGGCTGTCCTCAGGGCACATCCTGTACACTGAGGCCCAGGGGCCTGTGTGGCCAGGTAATCCACACGTTCCTTCTAAGCTTGGGCCAGGATGGGCCTCATGGATTCATTCTAAGCCCCCTCCTGGCCCCTGCCCAACATGTGGCTTTTCCCAACCCCATCCTGGAGTGTGGGCTTCACACAGTCCTGAGGGGAGAGGTGGGAAGGGGGTCCCCTCCCACCTTCCCCAGCAGTGCAGCCAAGCTCCACACAGGAAATAGTGGCCCAAAAGTGAACCCAGGCTAGTGCTTCTAGTGTATTTTTAAGGGGAAAAGACAGACCGGAAATACTGCATATATTGACAGAATCATGTCTCTGTAAAATAAAAACACGGAACCTATAGTCAGAGCCAAGGTGCAAAGGGATATTGATGAAAGTCACGTCCATGGCTTCATCTAGGTAGCGGTATATCTTCAAGTGTTACTTTCTCTCACATTTTTCCTATTTTTCATTTTTTATAGGATCACGTATGACTTTGGTAACCTTTAAAAAGTTATTTTCAGTTTGAAAACTCTGTGGACCCACCCATCACAACTGCTTGACCTCAGAGGCAGTTGTAAAGTTGGATGTGACTGTTCCCAGCATGTCCTACTCACTCCTGGACCTGGAGGCTCGTAGGCTAGCGGCCTCACCTCCCAGAGATCCTTCCTTTAGGTCAGCGCTGCTCAGCCTCAGCGCTGCTGTCCAGGCTGTGTGCAGCCTGGCTGTACAGGCTGAGCAGCTCCCTGTCCCCCACTCGCTGGAGGCCAACAGCACACACCCTGCTCAGCTGTGACAGCCACCGTGTCTCCAAACACTCTGGGAGAGTCAGCTCCCATGGGAAACCACTGCATTTTCCTCAGCTTTATTCTCATGAAAGTGTTTGATTCATCAACTCCTACTGAGCACCTTACAAAGGGCAAGGCACGGTTCTAGACCCCTGGGTGCTTGGGAGGCAGCCGAGGGCCAGGCCAGCACAGACTCTGTGGTCAGCTGCAGTCACACATGCCACTGAGTCACTGGGAAAATGAATCGGGCAGTTACCGAACTCCACCCACCAGTACACGCACAGCTAGGAGAGGAGGTCCCACCGAGAGCGTAGGCCCTCTCCCCTCCCGCCACTCAGCGCGGCCTTGTGTGTTGCAGGCTGTGGTGGATGGAGGCTGGGCCCCGTGGGGACCCTGGGGTGCATGTTCACGGACCTGCGGAGGAGGAGTACAGTTTTCATACCGTGAGTGCACCAACCCCGAGCCTCAGAACGGAGGGAAGTACTGCCTGGGTCAGAGAGCCAAGTACCAGTCGTGCCACACCGAGGAGTGCCCCCCGGACGGTAATGGCCAGAGCAGCTGCTGCGGCGACTGCAGCACATCCCTGGAGGAGGGTGGTCTCCTGGGCTCAGAGTTTCCGGGGTGCAGACAGAAACGGGGTCTCGAGGCACCACACCTTGGGGCAGCCTGCAGTGCCCCGGGACGGCTCTCACTGTGCAGGGAGAGCCTGGCAAAGTCAAAGAGAGAAACCGCCCTAGGTTTTGGAGATGTGGACATGGAGGACGTCACTCCCAACCAGCTTATGCACTGGAGCTGGGGGAGGGCTCTGCAGAGGGCGAGAGTCAACAGTAATACTCCTCCTGGAGGAGTCTAAACCCTGGTCTGTGTGCAGAACAATGGAGGCATTGTCCAAAGCAGTTGTCAGGGCCACCTCCAGGGTCATTCCAGCCGATGTTCAGCCCAGGGCAGAGGGAAGGTTTCTGAATCTGATCCTAGCACACACTTCTCCTGAGAAGGTTGCCCATCTCCTCTTGGGGCCATGGCATCTGCCTGCAGGAACCTTCCTGGGAAGTGGCCTCATGTCTGCCTCCCAGGCACATCCCCCGGTGCCCACAAGAAAGCACACGCCTTAACTCCTTAACTCGGAGCAGTGACAGCTGCAGAGACATGAGAGGGGGTCCTTGCAGATCTTTGCTCCACCTCCCTGTTGCAGCTCCAGGAAGTGTGGCAGGCAGCAGATGGCACACACTTTTAGGGAGGTTAGAGAAGTTCCTCCAAACACAGAAGCCCAGCCCGGGGAGGGCAAACAGCAACGGAGTCTGGAGGTGTTGTAGTTTTGCAAGACGAGGAGGAGCCATGATGGCAGGAGGCTCTAGAGCGTCTGCCTGGAATTGTGGGCATCCTCCTGGCACACTAGTGAAGGGCTCCTGGGGAAATAAGAGAGAGGAGAGGAGAGGGAAATGATATGCGGCACGGAGACACGGACAGAAACTGAGACCGCTGAGACCGGGATTTCAGGTGCAGTGGTGCCAGCCATCTCCGTCAGTGGGTGTTCAGTGCCTCTTGTGTGCCTCAGCTGTCCCGACCCACTCTCAGGAGGGGGTGTGGCCACCCGGGGTTTGAAGCTCCACAGACCATGACGGGGTCCAGCTGGGTGGGGAACCTCACCAGTAAGAGCAGCGCTAACTTCAGGACCGCGAGAAGGAAACACCCAAGTCTTCCTGTCTTGGAAGCAGCAGGATGGGTGGGAGACTGGGCACCAAGTCTCACAGGAAACCCCCAGCCTTGGCTTGTGAGCAGTGGAGTGAGTTGTGGAGTGTGGGAAGGAACATGCAAAACCTCAGCTCATCCTGAACAGAGGACAGGACTTAGTGGCACGCTGGAAATAGCAGATGTAGGTGCCCAAATGTAGAGAAGATATCAGGGTTCCAGTCTCAGGCTGTACGGTGGTAACACCACCCAGCAAGGAGTCAACCAGTGATGGAGGAACCACACGGAGTTGGGCCTTACTGAGCTGGAGGTAATCACAGTGTCTTCAAGTGGACTCCCCCAAGGACACCCAGAATTACAGCAAGTAGAGTGCAGAGGCAAGGTCAGAATTAGGGACAGAGGCGGCCTTTGTCCAAACGTCCAGTGTCAAGAGTCATGATTAGCAGAGGGTCCAAAATATACCTCCATGTGTCATTCTCCGCTTCCCAGGCCTACTGAGCTATCCCCATCTGCACCTAGGTTTGGTGTTGGTGGTGGTTTAGTCGCTAAGTCATGTCCGACTCCTGCAACCCCATGGACTGTAGCCCACCAGGCTCCTCTCTCCATGGGGTTTTCCAGGCAAGAACACTGGAGTGGGGTGCCATTTCCTCCTCCAGGGGGTCTTCTCAATCCAGGAATTGAGTCTAGGCCTCCTGCCCTGAAGGCAGATTCTTTATACCAACTGAACCACGAGAGAAATCTAATCAGTAAAGCAGAATCAAGACCCTCCCCAATAGAAACACTGTCTTTCCCAGAAAACTCCCCCGGGGTAGGCTGCTCCTTTCCTGCCTCATGAGTCAGCGCTGAGGTCAGTGCTGAGGAAGGGCAGGGCAGGCTGAGGTGACCCGCATCCTGGGACCAGGTCAAGTCCAGGAGGAAGAAGGTTGCCCAGAATCTGGGCATCTCCCTCTCGGGGTCCTCCCTGCTTCAGTTCAGCATGGTGACTCCGTGACCTCTCATCCTCCTTTTAGGGAAAAGCTTCAGGGAGCAGCAGTGTGAGAAGTTCAATGCCTACAATTACACAGACGTGGAGGGAAACCTACTGCAGTGGGTCCCCAAGTATGCGGGGGTGTCCCCCCGGGACCGCTGCAAACTGTTCTGCCTAGCCAGGGGGCGGAGCGAGTTCAGAATGTTTGAGGACAAGGTGAGGAACCTTCTGGAACTCAGATGCACGGGTGGGGAGGAAGGCCTCCTGGCCCGGACCACGTGCGGGCTGCATCGATGCTCAGGTCCCTTCAGACCCCGCTTCTTTTCTGCAGGTGATCGATGGCACCCTGTGCGGACCTGATACTCTGGCCATCTGTGTCCGTGGCCAGTGTGTCAAGGCTGGCTGTGATCACATGTTGGACTCACCTAAGAAGCTGGACAAGTGTGGGGTGTGTGGGGGCAAAGGCGACTCATGCAGGAAGGTGTCTGGCTCCTTCAGTCCCTCCAGGTGGGTCTCCCGGGAGTGCTGTCCCTAGCTGCGGGAGTGGACTGGGCTTTAGGGATAGACAGTGGCGGCCCCTGCATACCCAGGAGCGCTAGCTGCAGCGTCTGCATGAACCCGGTGTCCTCTCTGTCTCAGAGTGGTTGTGAGGGGTCAGGAGGTGGGAGAGCACGTGGCGCAGTCTGACCGGCAGAGGGGCCGCTGGAGGCCACGTGCACGGGGCTGCATCATCTCTGAGTCAGTCAGCAGCAGACCTGCGCTGAGTAATTGGGACCCCTGCCAGAAGCAGCTCCTCCAGGCCTACTGTGGGGAGGACATTTCACCTGTACCCGGCGGGTCCTGCCCTTTCTGCAGGTGGATCTTCAGAAAGGGGGTTCTTGGGGGACCTTGGCAGTCTTGGAGCTTCGTGAATCTGAGAGCCCCAGATCCTTTCTCATACCTTAAATCCATAAGTTCATGTGAAGTGAAGTGAAAGTTGCTCAGTCGAGTCCGACTCTTTGCGACCCCATGGAGTATACAGCCCATGGAATTCTCTAGGCCAGAATACTGGAGTGGGTAGCCTTTCCCTTCTCCAGGGGATCTTTCCAACCCAGGGACTGAACACAGATCTCCCGCATTGCAGGCAGATTCTTTGCCAGCTGAGCCACAAGGGAAGCCCTTCTATATTTAAGTGCTTTCGCTTCTGACTGATTCCTAAAATGAGTCTGCCAGGGCCAGGATGGTCATTCCCTGTTTATAGATGAGGACACTGAGGCATGAAGAGCTAACACAGTCATCTGAGGTCCCCATGGTAGGTAACGACGTCGGAGGAGAACCCAGGTTTCTCCTTTCCCCGAGGGTTTTTCCTGCCCTGCACACACTTCGTAGAGAAGAAGGGCAAGGGCCCATGGCCACACTGCACCCCTACCCAACTCCTCCATGCTACCTCATCTCATCAGAATCAAAGAACAGAATCTGCTTTCAAATACAACTCGCGAGTCTGTTCAAATTTAAACTCAGTGATATAGAAAAAAGAACCATGGGGTGTGGGGCAGTCAAAGGGGGAGTCCCCACAGTGCTCACTCAGGCCTTAGATAGGGGCCAGGGTCCTCTCACAGCTTCCCAGTGGGCATGAGGCAAGAACAGCAAATAACAGTGACTGCCTTCCTCAGTCCTCTTCACCTCCCTCCTAGCCTGTGAGACCAAATACTTTCCACCCCCAAAGAGAAGAATAACAGTTCAGGGTTCTCCATCCCACAGAAAGCCCAGGGCCCACAATGAAGTGAAAACATTTGCCCCAGAGCACCCTGTCACCCCCGACGGCCCAGCTCCTGGTGCTGGCACACCCAGGAGAAGGCCCCTGGGCACAGTGTGCCACCCTGCTCCCTGCCCTCGAGCCACACAGCCACACTTCCAGGAACGGACGGACTCTGAGAAGGGAGTGAGGCATCCATCTTGTCAGATCCTGGAATGGGCGTGGGGAGCAGAATTTTCCATGTGGACTTGAGCAGCAACAGCCCAGCTTTCACTTCCCTTTGGGCTGCATTCCCCTCTGTGCTATCGTCAATTCTCATCTCCAAACACTTACAGTAGAGCTGCCGGGCAAAGCAAAAATCCCAACATACAGAGCATTCTTGCTGGCCTCACCAGCTGATTTATTGGCAAATATTTCCTGATTTGATAGTGCAAATTTTTGTCTGCCCACCTACAATCACTCCACACTGACCTCTTGAGTGCCTGACTGGGGGAGCCACAGGTCCTAAGGGTATCTTTCTGTTCCTGTCACAGTTATGGCTACAATGACATTGTCACCTTCCCGGCTGGCTCCACAAACATTGATGTGAAACAGCGGAGTCCGCCGGGAGTTCAGAATGACGGCAACTACCTGGCCTTGAAGACCACAGATGGGGAGTACCTGCTCAATGGAAACAACGCCATCTTTCCCACAGAACAGTACATCCTGCTGAACGGGACTGTCCTCAGGTACAGCGGTGCCTTCACCTCCCTGGAGCGGCTGCAGAGCTTCCAGTCCTTGCCCCAGCCACTGACCTTACAGCTCCTGAAGGTCCATGGGGATCCCCTCAAGGTCAAATATACCTTCTTTGTCCCTGACGATGTGTACTCCAGCAAACAGAGCAGCAGAGAGAGGACAACCACCAATGTCATTCAGGCCCTGCTCAGCACGCAGTGGGTGCTGGGTGCCTGGTCTGAATGCTCTCACAGCTGCGGGGCCGGCTGGCAGCGGCGGGCAGTGCAGTGCCGTGACCCCAGCGGCCAGACCTCTGCCGCCTGTGATGAGGCTCTGAAGCCTGAGGATACCAAGCTCTGCAGAAGCCTGCCCTGCTTCTCGTGATCCAGAGGGGGTGGCTTCTGCTCATGGACTTGGGGTGTGGGGTGCAAACAAGGTCGCTCTACGGTGACTCCACATCTGGAGGTGGCCTACCCAGGCCTTACGCTGCCACGGCCCTCCAGCTGGGTATGAATCTACAAGGGGAGGAGAGGAGAAGAGTAGAGACAGACCACAGATGCTGTGGGGTGGACCCTCCTTGGTTCAAGTAAAGGGCATAAGGAAAAAGGGACACAAACAGAAGTCTCATTCAGCCTGTTTGAAAAGGAGAAGCAAAGCTAAATGAAAAAAAAAACTGTTTTCTACTTGGTTCCCTTGATAAATAATCTACCTCAGTGAGGAAAATATTAGTCACAGAGATACGGGGAGTTGGGGTGATGGTGAGCATCACGGCAAGCCCCCTATTTGCGCCCTGAAGTGTCTTCAGAGATGACCGGGACTATCTTCAGCATTAAACCCATCGGCTGGAGGGCTGCGAGCCCAGGACTGTGAAGAGCCCCGTGTTCTCAGGCTCCCACCTGCAGGGGTGGATCCACTTCAAGTATTTATGCAAATATGTCTCTGAACTAAAGTGTGCTCTTGTGCCAATGCAGTGGTCTGATCTGGCTCTGTACTTCTCTGGAAGGGCAGGGGACCCTGGGCCCCAGGACAGAGGCTGAAACTAGGTCGGCTCACCTTGAGCACACCAGTGGAAGCTGGCACCTTGCCTGCATCTCTGAGACCTCCCTCTGAGTGCTCTTATCTGCGAGTCCAGCCAGTTGAGGCAAGGCTGTATCTGCATACTCCAGACTGGAGGTTCCCCAACTTCAGCGGGCATTAGGGTCATTAAAGGTCTGCTTGAAACACAGATGGCAGGGCCCAACCCCAAGGGTTTCTGAGTCAGTGGGTTAGGGATTGCAAATCTGCATTTCTAACAAGTTCCCAGATGACGTGGAAGCTGCTAGTTTGGGACCCTGCTTTGAGAAGCCCTGCTCTAGTGGAAACTTCCAACTCTGGGGTAACAAAGGTTTGGCAATGCCCCCAGGTTGCTTATTCTTGGGAAATCCTCTCCCATTCCATTCTGCATGCGTCCTCATCCTCATATTTACATACCGACCAGCCAGAGAAACAAGATTCTCTTAGCATCTGAGGAATGCCGCACCTGTTTCTAAGGACCATCATCCCAGTGACCTCAGCTCCTTCTCTCCATGTCGAGTTCAGCCCCAACTCACAACTCTTTTGACTACTCACACTGCAGCTGTCCCCATCAGCGCTGTTACACAGAATGACCTCCCCACCAGCACCTGAAACCTGCCCGAGAACCCCCTAATCCCACCTTACTCCAGGTCCCCTCATCTCTGCCTGGCTCTGAGCAAGCCCCCAGCTCATCTCCCCTGTGGTCTGGTGTACAAGGAGCTTAGTCCCTGGTGACAGTAGATGGAAAGGAACAGACAACATCAAGAGACGCACTCTAATGAAGAGTGTCCCTTTTCTGTCCCCTTTTCTTCCCTTTTCTGTCCCCTTTGACTCCCTGGTCCTTCCCTTTAGCTTTCTCCTGAGACCCCTTCTAATGAAAAGTGGGCTCAGCAGAGAGGATGCTGCATGGAACCTGTGTGAGAGGAAAGGTGCCCCTAGGAGGATTTGGTTGTGGGGCACGGGCAGGCAGATGGGATTCAGTCCCGACCCCGCCTCCGAGGGTTGTCTTGACGTGGTGCGAACTCCACATGGTGGCTGTGGACACCACTGACCACTTCTCCCTGACTGCCATGTCCTTGGTGAGCGGGAGGCCGGGCTTGCCTCAGCATAAACAAGCACTCACAGGCATGTTGATGATGACCAGTAGTGCCGTATTTGTCCTTGTTGCGCACCAGCTTTGTTGAGATGGACTGTGTATTTCTGCAATTCTTTGTCTCTTTCCATTCTCTTTCTCCCTCAAATAATCAAGGCCAAGTGTGTCCACAGTAACTGCCCACGCGTGCCCAGCTGTGCCTTCCCTACAGCCTGCATCATTACCAGGCACAGAGTCTGCTTGGCACTCAGCTGGCAGCAGAGATCCTGGTGCACAGAGCAGAATAATATCCCGCTTGGCTCCTCCTTGCTGTGTGGGCTCAGCGAGGCTCACAGAAGACAGGCTTGTTTGTGTCTGGAAACTCAGCAGCTGCAGCTCATGGACTCCGAAAACAGATCTGCAGGGAGAGATCTACAGGCTGTTGCTCCCCCAGCCCACCACGACCACCCCTGTTGCCCAGAGGAGGGAAGACTGACTATTCCTCTGCTGACAGCTTGCACCCACAGCAGGGGTTCCTTACCGAAGTGGCACTGGTGCCTCCCCTGAAACTCCCTGAGGCCCTGACTTGGCAGGTAACTTGGTCATTCCTCTGGGCCCTCCGAGCTGCTGGCAGAAATATTTCAAAGGTGGTCCATTAGCCTCAAAGTTTATTTTCAACCTTCCATCCTTGAGATAAGTGAGTCCTTGTCTGGGGTTATTCTCTCCCCTTCATTCCCCTGTAGCTGACCAGAGGGTTTGTGAATTCACAGAAATATGCTATGTCACTATCCCCGACCAGCTTTGGTCAACCACCCCTCTCTCCCAGGGTGAGGGGCTCATCTTCCCACCAGCTCCACGTGGTGCTCTCTGAAGACATCCGCCAGGTGTACATCCTTTGTTTGGGGGCTTTTTAACCAAGTATGCCCTTTTACTGAAGACTGTTCCCCCTTAGCATCCAAACGTTTATTCTTCTTGCTTTCCTCTGGGGCCCTCTTCATTTTTACCATCCCTTCCCTCCACCAAAAAGAAAAAAATGACAGGAACAATAGGAAAGTCCTTCAGAGTCTGTTGTCTTATGCTTTGTCGTGTGATCTCCATGTGGTCCAGGAAAACTGAGTGGCTTTGTCACAGCTGTGTTCTCAGATCTGCAAAGTAAGCTGGTGCCTCTTCATGGGCCCGAGAACCCCACGTCCGAGTCTTCCCTGGTCTCAAGGAAAGGGGCTCTGGAGCCCCAGCGATATCTGCCGTGTGGGCTCTGCCTCAGATCCCCACACCCCTCAGGAGGCAGCTGCCTCGCTTGACTATTCGGGAATTAGGACCGGTTTGATTACAAGAGTGAATACCGTGTGGAATTTACCAAAGAGAATCAGGTGCAGTGTTATCCTTGGAATTCGAGATTTCTCCTGACACAGCTGCATCACTGCCTTTTGCCTCTTGGGTGAGTTGAAGCTAAATTATTAAATACTCAGCCAAAGTCAAAGACAAGACACGGTGAGCATGATGAAGGCCGCGAGGACAGAGTTCTAGGCAAGAATGCATCCACACCCCGACCCCTGTCCTCCTCCACCCTCTCCCAGTGCAAAGTGGAGAGACCTGTATCCACAGCAGTATCCTCCACCCCTAACTCCACCGGGGGCCTGGATCCTCAGCCACCCCAAGGCCCTGAGCAGGCTGTCGTGTGTCCTGGGAGGAAGGAGGGGAGGGCATAGAGGCAACACCACCCTGCCCTGTAGAAATGCAAACCAGGGTTGGCCGACCTGTGGGGGCTCTGACTGCAGGACAGCATGTCTTTCTGAGAAAGGTCCCTACTAGCACAGCACGTTTCCCCACCCCATCCCGGTCCTCTGGCTGAACTTGTAGCTTTAAGAAAACTGCCCATGGAGTGTGAGAAGGAACAAGGGCACCAACCTAAGATGATGTTTTCGCTGGTTCAATCTAGCTGATCCGTGGAGACATACTGTGGTCAGATCGACCTTACATAAGAAACAGTTCCAAACAAACAACATGAAGTGCGAGGGGAACGAGAGGCTGACAGCACTGAGCAAGCAGGGCGGTTGGGTCGTGCCCCTGCCTGGAGGGCACCTCATGAGCCCCTCTCAGGCACCTGTCTGCTTTCTAGGTCAGCACTTCCCCACAGCCAGGCCAGGCGTATATAACAGGTGTACCCTGTGACAGCTCAGTTCCTGCTTCTTCACAGGGGGACCTCTCTGATATCCCACTGTGAAGGTAGGGGGCCTTCCCGGCTGAAAATTGTCAAGCACACAACCCAAAAGTAGACCCTGCTCAAGTACTGGGAAGAAAAGATGAGACCCAAAGCCCAGTGGATCCTGAGCTGAGATGCTAGAGCTGGGAGAAAAGCCCTCAGATGCACCTGTCTCTTTAGGACATATGTTCCCTCAGGCCTAGGACTCGGCAACGAGGGACAGGAAAGTTCTGGCTGGCGTTCCATCTCCACCAGCTGCCCAGCCCATCCCTGGGAGACGCACAGATGCCCCCAGGAAAGGAGAGAGAAGAGGAGTCTTCCCCAGCCCTCACTGTTCCTCATTCCAAACATTCTGTGAGTCCCGGCACACTGGAAGAGTGTGTCCCCAGCCAAGCACAGCTTCCTGTTTCTAATAAAGGGAAGAAAAAATAATTGAAAGGGTTTTTGGACCATGGAGAGCTCAAGTTTCTGGTAACGCAAGTGAATCACACACAGGTGAAAGAACTTTCTCCACAAGTAAAGAAAGATGCTATGAGTTCCTCTTATTGGACCAGAAATTGGGGAAAGGATAGCTGAGAAGGGAGATGCATCCAAAGCTGAAAGGAGGGAGAAAACCATTGTGAATGGTAGATCAAAGAGAGGGCCTGGTGATGACAAAGGTCAGCGTGGACCCCCCAAGGCCACATCCTGAACTTGCTTATTACTCAACTTCTTCACCTCTAAAGTCATAGATTTAAATATCGTGTCCACCAACCACAACTTCCAATCCTTCCAGAACTTTCATGCTCCCTCAGTACTTATTCTAGGGACCCCAAGATCCTTGACCACCCCCCTATACCCACATCCCCATCTTTACTTCTCCTCCATCTGTACTTCTTTCCCTGTGCACATGGAGTCCATGTTCCAGCACTCCAAGCTCCATCTCGCCAACATTCCCATCTCCCTTGCTGAGAAAGGACTGACTGGGGCTCCACAGCAGAGCCCATGCAGATCACTGCACCCTCTGCCCCAGGCTTACCATCGTGGTGTTGACTCTGAGAACCAGGGTCCATGCCACTGGGACCCAAGGGGCCACCATGACGTTAGCATGGCCAGTGGAAGCTCTGACCAGCCACCCAACCAGGCCTCCCTCGTTAGTTCTATTGCTGATCCTGTATAAAATTACCTTCCACTTTCTTCACTCTCCTGATGAGTTCATGATCCCACCATGAGCGGAAGACCTCACCTCTCCCATCTCAGCAGAACTCAACCCTACATCACCCGTGATTTGAGGAGAAAGGAGACTCAGACATGAAGCTAGAGGAACACCCTGATTTTATCTTATTTTAGAACCAAGAAGCGTATTCCAGTAACTCTCAAGTCCATAGTAGATGGGCTATTTGGGACCTTATTAAATTAATCTCCCAGGCATAGCACGCAGGCTTCCAGGACTCCCCACCCTGTCATCCCTGCCTGCCCCTCTCTTCTACCACCCACCCCGAGTCCTGCCTTTCCTGTGCTTGCTCCCTGACATGATTTTTCAGTTAGCCCACACTGTCTGCTGTCGCTGCTGCATGGACCCGGATCTGCGGATCTCAGGGTGGATGAGGGGAAGCTAGACAAGCCCTCATGGGGACACAATCAGGACAACAATGACAGCAGCCTCCCCACGCTTGCCCATCTCTGGGGCGCTGTGATGCTGGAAGAATGTGTCCTTCTGCTCCATCTGGAGTTACGTTACCAAAGATCCCTCTATTTTTCTAGTCCCCAGATGTGCTAGATCTCAGAAAACGGATGGGATTTAAAAAAACAAAAACGAAACCCTGCCCACAAGAGAATGAAAGTCATCATTCAAGAAAGCACAGTATCTTGCCACCGGTCTTAAGGTCTGACCCATAGCTCTACTTAGTCTTTTAAAACTATCCTCTTTTCCTGTTTCTGTTACACATTGAGCTATTTTCTCCGGGTAGAATCAGCTCCTTGCAGACACCACAGCCCTCCCCATTCTCAGGTCCTCAGTCTCCGTCTATTCTTCCCTCTTCCTGAAATGACCTTGCTCCCTTCTTCTACTCCCCCAACTTCGGCAATGCCCTGCTTATTCATAAATTCCAAGATTCAAGGTCACCTAGTCAAACAAGCCCTCAGGTTAGGTGCAACACCCCACAGCCTCATGCACTTTGCTTTTCGGACACTGAGCTGGACCACAGACCCCGTGAGGCCAGGACCACACCCTGGGTTCACTGCATCACTGGTGTCTGCTGCCTGTCGTGCAGCAGGCATTTAATAAATAAGAAAACAAATGATCGAGTTATTTCTGTCTTACAATGTGTTTACAGTTCCCCACGCCCCTCTGTTCCTTCCACTCTCCTAATCTGCTACCAAGTCGCTCTCCTCACAGCCCCCCACAGGACTGCTCGCAAGGCCGACAATGACCTTGCTCAGTCCCGCAGACCTTCCTCTCTCCTGCCACCTGAGTCCTCACCTCCTTTGTGGTTCCTGTCCCCCAGTCACCCCTAAGCTGTGGAGACCCTCAGGGTCCTGCCCATGCTTCCTGGGGTATCTCACACTCCCATGCTCATGGTTTTTTCCAACGTGCAGATCATTCCCAAATTCAAATCCTGAGACTGTGTCAGGGGTCCCCAAGTTCACTTCATCATCAGAGATTCACTAGAATGCACAACACTCAGTGCACGTTGTGTTTACAGCCAAGATTTATTACAGAGACACAGGGAGGACAGTGGCCAAATCCTAAGGACAGAGATACAGGTGGGTCCAAAGGAGTCACCGTAAGGCTTCCCTGTGCTCACTCCCCCCCCACTATGAGGGATCACACGGAGCTCACTCATCCCCAAATACATGCCTATGAGGTGTCAGCCCAGGGAAGCCCAGCAGGGACTCAGAGCTCAGGGCTGTCCCTGGGGGCTGCTCACATAGGTACCCTCTGCCTCATACACCAACATTCCAGACTCCCAGAAGGAGAGCACGTGTTCAGCATAAACCACATGGTCTGCACAAACAGTCCAGGCACCGAAAACCAGCCTTATCAGTTAACTGGTCATGGTGCCACTTTGAGAGCCAGGTTCCCAGATGCCAGCCAAGGGCCAGCCTTGTGACAGGCCTCTCTAGGGACAGTGGCCTGGGCCTGATGTGTCCCTCCCTTTCTGCACAGGCTGGATCAGTCTCCTGGACCATGGGTCCGTATGTTTACAGCTCCCCACCAGACTCAGTGCCTCAAACTCACCCTCTCCCAGCTGCTGTGCTTGTTACCTGTCTTCTGTTCCCCTCCTGCTCCTCACCCATCCTGTGCACCGGCTCCCACATGAACCACGTCCCTCTAATCCGCCTGCTGCTCAGGACCCTCCAACCTAAGTCAGCTTCCACCGTGCATCCCACCCCTCCCATCTGATTCTCACATTATTCATAGTTTTCCTTGGAAGGAAAGCTATGACAAATCTAGACAGCATATTAAAAAGCAGAGACATAACTTTGCCGACAGAAGTCCATCTAGTCAAAGCTGTGGTTTTTCCAGTAGTCACGTATGGATGTGAGAGTTGGACCATAAAAAAGGCTGAGCACCTAAGAATTGATGCTTATGAACTGTGGTGTTGGAGAAGACTCTTGAGAGTCGCTTGGACTGTAAGGAGATCCAACCAGTCAATCCTAAAGGAAATCAACTCTGGCTATTCATTGGAAGGACTGATGCTGAGGCTGAAGCTGCAATAATTTGGCCACCTGCTGCAAAAAACCAACTCATTGGAAAAGACCCTGATGCTGGGAAAGATTAAAGGCAAAAGGAGAAGGGGACAGCAGAAGATGAGATGGCTGGATAGCATCACTGACTCAGTGGACATGAATTTGAGCAAATCCCGGGAGATAGTGAAGGACAGGGGAGCCTGGCATGCTGCGGTCTATGAGGTTGCAAAGAGTCGGACAGGACTTATTGACAGAACAACAATAACAAATCTTTTTTTTATTTTTTATTTTTTACAAATCTTTTAAATACAAACATTGGATCATTTCCCTTCTCCACTTAAACCCTTCCATGGCTCTCTGACGCACTGAGCACGTAAATGTAAGCCTCTCAACACGATGTGCCAGTTCCCAAGTGACTGTCACCAGAAGCTGCCAGTGACACTGTGTCTTGTCAGCTTCTCCCCAAACCCTGTCACCCCAGGCTTCGCATGCCCTCCCGGAGCCCACAGTGCTCTTTCTTCTGCTCAACCTCCACTCATCCTTCATGTTGAAGACTGAAATCACATCCTCGGAAGTCCTCTCCCGTTTTCCATAGTCTAAATGAGGCCTGATTGCTCTCTTCCATAACAGTAACTGTGTATGTCTGCGAGGAGTATTCATCTGATGCCTCCTTCAAGCTCCATGGAGCTAAGACCCAGTGTTTGCCCTGGATTCCCAGAGCCAAGCCAGTGCTGAGAAATGGCTGTGTGCTTCTCCATCTGGGCAGGCTGCCATGACAAAGCCCTGGAGATGAGGGGCTTAAGGAACAGGAATCTGATTCTCACTGTTTCAGAGGCTGCAAGTCCAAGACCAGCCAAGACCAGGGTGCAGTCATGGTCAGTTCCTGCTGAAGACCCAGTTCCTGACTTGCCAATGGCCACCTTCCCTGTGCCTTCCAAGGGCTTTTCCTTGGTACATGCT
This sequence comes from Capricornis sumatraensis, assembly GCF_032405125.1. Classification (NCBI taxonomy): domain Eukaryota; kingdom Metazoa; phylum Chordata; class Mammalia; order Artiodactyla; family Bovidae; genus Capricornis; species Capricornis sumatraensis. Next base: position 14,390,483 of record NC_091076.1, read on the forward strand.
CACGGGGAGAGGGAGAGAACTTCCTCTGAGTTCCTTTATAACTCCCTCCTCCTGTAGGACAATTCTTGAGGTCCTCAGCACAGCTTCTGAGCTTGCACACACCCAGCCCACCTCTCAACCTGGTGTATCTCTCAGCAGCGCCCTTGCGAGGCTCCCTCTTCCCCTGCAGGAGTAGGTCCAGTGCCCCGGCTGCCCTCACACCCCTGCCTCCTACAGGGTGGTGCTCTCTGTGGGGCCAGCAGACTGCACCCACAGCTCCTTCACACCTAACTTTCCTGCATCGGGGTGGTGCATCCAAGGAAGCCTGCTGAGCGAATGCAGCAGAAGCGCCCAAACCTGTGCTCGTAGGAGCCGAGGCACTGCCAGAGACACATCCCAAGGGAGGACAGAGTCATGCCAGTGAGCCAGAGGGCAGAGGCCAGCTCGGCGTGCTCACTCAGCATGGGGCCCAAAGCCCCTCAGTCCCTGGCCGCCGTGGGGAACTCCCTCGCCCACGGGAGGAAGAGCTGGCCCAGCATGCCACCGCTCCCACCGCCTCTGGTGCCTGCCCTCCCCAAGTTCCGAGCGCAGCCGTTGGCGAGGGAGGCACACAGCGGACATCTCTCATGTAGAGGCCCTCCCTCTTCCTGCTGCCCCCCTCTAGCCCACGCCTGACTCCACATCACATGCGTGCCTCCTGTCCTCCACCCTTCCACCATTCTTTCCTCCTCCTTGGACAACTGGCATCGCCCTCACCGTGTTGTATACCACTCCAGGGGATCCATGTGGATAAATTGGTCCATCATCCCTTTTGTCTGAAGAGCCTCATTCTATCTAGTGATGGAAATAAAAATTGAGAAGAAATTGCTAGCACCTCCGCTGTATTCCAAATTGAACGCTCACTTGGGTGTCACACATGTGGCAAAAAGGTGAGCATATGTATTAGAAAAGCAGTGCATGGAGTGTTAGGTGACCTGGCTTCCAGCTTTGTGTCTGCCATTTTATCAACAAAGTGAACCCGGGCAAGCCACACAGTCCCTCTGAGAAAAGTTCCTTCATGGAGAAAATGTCCTGCCAACTGCAGAGCATTTGTACAAGATTTAGATGGAAGAATGCTATGTGAAAGTGCACTGCCAATTATCACATGCTACAGAAATGTAGGGAATTCAATACGCTAAATCTTGGGAGAGTGGACTTGCTGGATCAGGATTTTGGTTACAATTAAGTCCCTGGGTTGGAGAAGGATGCAGGCAGAAAAGGAGAAAGAAAAGCATGCAATTACCTAGCTAGGGAACACCAGAACTGGTAACATAAGTCCTCTATGTGATGACAGTTTGATGGGGATTGGGCGGAACCAGAGAGCCAGCCTGGACATGCCAGCCCCAGTGGTCCAGGGCTTCACCTCCAGTGCCAGACTGGGCAGATGTTCAGAGGGTGGGCCACACTCCTCTCCCCTCCCAGTACTGAGCCTTGGGAAATACACACAAGCTCTGATGATCAAATAAACTGATTTATATTTTTATTACAATAGCAAAAGATTAGAAACTACCAGTGCCTGTCATATGGGACGTGTTAAACAAATTATGGAAATTCATTCAATGATACACTACGCAGCCATTTTAAAAGGTGAAAAAAAAAAACAAAAGGATGCTGAACAATATAGTATGCTACCAACTGTGGGGAAATATATGATTTGTTTGCTAATGTACATTTAAAACATGTGCAGAGGACCCTGGTGGGCTCTACAGAGGGGACTAAGAAGTTAAGGGGCAGGAGTGTGGGAAGATGTATATGCCCATTGTGTCTTCTGCATTTTGAACCATGTGACTGTGAGACCACCCACCCTGTGTGCACCTGTGTGTACATGCGTGTGTGCGTGCATGTACATGTGTGTGTACAGCTTTATTGGACTGGATCAATGTCTTGAACCTGAAGCCAATGGACTCTCTCCTTCCTAACACCTGGGTCTCCACCCTAATTTCAGGCCCTATGACCCGCACATGCAAAAATCAAATCCAGACAGCAACATGCATGATAAAAGTGACAGAGCACGCGCTGTCGGCTCCTGGGAAGCAGCCTAGGGCTGTGGACAGCAGTGTGCTTCTCCCAGTCTCAACAGTGGGAAGAGAGGGCTTGGATGTTTCTCCCACCAGATGTCCTTTCCCTGCCATGTCAGCGTAAACGGTGGGCTGACAAGCATCCTCCTTAACAGTAGAAGAAAAGTCAGCATCAAGTGGAGGAAGAAAAGACAGACCACATGTGTGAAACAGTTGAGGCTGGGGAGGTGAGTTCAGAGAAGGAAACTGATCAGAGTCTGCAAAGCTAAGTCAAAGGATTCTGAGAAAAATTGAGTGGTGTCAGGGTGTCATGGGTCACAACTTCCGTGAGGGCCAAGGACCCAAATATTTCATATTGCATCCATTAGTAAGACAGAAGCATAAAAGGGCCGTAACCTTTGATCTGGCGTAATGAGTGAGTATGCTGACAGAATGGGAGCGTGATTCAGTCTGGTTCTAAGGAAGGCCCTCGCTTTCCTGGTCCCTCACTGCCCCTCACTGCCTTCCTGCTCCCCACTTGGTTTGGTGTTCCAGCATTCTGTTTTACATTTGGCTTTGTTCAATCCCTGCATCTGCTTAGCCAATTTCTGCTTAGAAGCTAAACTGCCAAGAAGCTACACGAGAAGACAGGGCCTGGGCAGGATCAGAACTGCTGGAGATTTTGCCACCAAGATTGCCAGGAGAGCTTTGCAAATGGAATCAATCTGAATGCAGCTGATGAGAAACATGTGAATGAGCAAAGCCAGCACAAACAGAAACCGCTGCGTTTCCCACCGCAGTAGCCTGGAGTGGCTTCTCCAGAGTCTGCTCATATGTGTTTGCCTTGCTGTCACAAGGAGGACACATGCTTCTTCTTGGAAACGCTTCCAGATCTGCTGATTAACCCTAACCTTACAAAGCCCACGTCTCCTTGAGCCCACTTAGCGTTCCTTTGTGTGTACTTTGCCCAGTAGCCAACTGGTTCTTCTGTTTGATACGTGCTTATAGAAGACAGGTGGGAGGTAAGTTTTGTTCAATATATGATGCCTCCTCTTCCCTGGAATTTGAAAAGGTTAGAAAAGCTCACCCCTGACTAGGTATGTCCTCATCATCCCCAAATAAAAGAAGATCAAGATATCTCTCAAATGTAGTCAAAGAATTTGGGGCATTCTCCTGTAATTTCCTCAGAGAGACATACCTGATGTCAGACATTCAGTGGCATCATTCACTGTGACACGTCTCAGGTTAGGTTATAATAAAGGAACATGATTATTTGCCTAGAGCTAAGAAAGAGTCTGATGGTAACACCTGAACAGAGAGGCTGTCAAGCAACTTCTGAGGAAAAAGGCATTCTGATTCCTACTAATTCTTGCCCTGGAGCCCGGTCTGCTGTGTGTTCAGAGTAGAACAATCCCAACACCCCCACGCGACACTAACTTCAGAGAAGCATTGTTCTGGCAGTGTCTGGTTTCCTTTTCCCGGTTCCATCTTCACCACACAGCCTTTTCCATCTCAGTTGAGAGCAGCTGGCCAGCTCCAACGGTCCTGACAGTGGCCATTAGCTACCCAGACGTAATTCTTTATCTCTCAGGTGCTATGTGTTTAGCTGGCATGATTTGGGGCAAATGCCACATGGGGATTTGGCATCTGCAAAGCTTTGGTCCAGACCTGGGACTGATGGTGACTGATGGCTCTGTGATTTAATATTCGGGAGTCATCTAGCCACCAGTCCAGAAACAATTAAACCACTGGTCAGGGAGTTGTTCTGCTCCTTAAGTTCGCTGAAGGATAACTTAGCTATCTGTTACTCTGAGCATAAACATTACACTGACCTCAATCCAGGAATTTAAACAGTGTCATTTAATGTAAACGCTAGCAAATACCTTCTTGCTGAAGTGGTCTGTTTTCAGGATGGCTTAGTGTTTCCTCCCTCCAAAAGTACTCTGGGGCAGTGGACTTTAAACTCTTCATCAGATCTGCGTTTCTTCTCTCATTTACATGGCTTGGCCTCCCCAGCATCAGTAGCCGCTTCTAAAGTTGAGGGAGCCCTCTGCTGATGGCCTGGGTGTAACTTCACAGCACACAGCAAGGAGACTAAGGGAAGTCTCCGGAGCTCCTGAAGTTGAAAACTGTCACCTGTCTCTAGATGCACAGCAGACTTCGCTGTGAAAAGTCTGGCTCTAGAAATGTCCTTTGTTTCCTCAAAGTGTCCACATTGTTTCCAATTTTATTCTTCCAGGAAGTAGAAGAAAAAAGTCATCTGTCTCTCTCTGCAACTGCGGTGCCATTATCCGCTCTAGAACAACTCTGCTCAGCATGTGTCCTGCAGTTAAGGAGTGGGAGCTGCCAGAATATATGCAGAATCCCAGCATCATGGGCCTGGATTTAGGAACATTTACCCTTTGTGGTGTGTCCACACCAAGAACTTGATGAGGCCACAACTTCAAGGAGGAATTATTCCCAGTAGCTGTGGCCTTGATGCTGGAGGTTAACAGCTTAACACCAGGGTGTGGGGCCCAATTTTGAAGTCTGAAATTTTACGGTGATAAGGGCAGGATGCCTGCCAAGGCCTACAGTGTGAATCCCAAGAGGAGCACCTTCTATTCTGAGACCACTCTCAACCCAGGGCACACCGTCCTGTGCTTTGATGAATGTCCTACCTCTCTGCCTATATGCTTCTTTCTCCAATTCCTTTATTCCTAAACTTCCTTTTCAACCCACAGACAATGAGGACAACTTACTCCCTGACCCATCTGACTCGGAAAAGAAGTCACGAGGTAAAGTGAGTGAAATACGTGCCCCAGATGTCAGCAGGGAGAACCAAGGTACAACTTCCCTTGCCACAGGCATCAAAGGGAAGGGTAAAGAAATGGCAAAGAGTATCAAACCTGGATGAAAGGGAACGAAAGAACAATAAGATCCTTTTCCTTGAGACGGCTCCCCTGGAAAAAAAAGAAAAGTGAAATCTCATGCCTCGTAACACAACCTACACTGCTAATAACCACAGGCAAAAGGAGCTGTCTCTAGAAAATCGAAAGATCTTTGGTGCTCAGAATTCTTTAGTGAGTCCCCATGGCCCAGTGCAACCTGAAGTTTTCAAGAAGATATTCAGCTTGCTTTGTTTTTTCTGCTGCAGTCCCTACCAGACCCACCACATGGACATAGAGCTCACTCTAATTTGGCAGTTAGACCATTTTCCCCTCTTGTCTTCCTGTTCTTATCCCTTTTTTCCTCCATTTGTCAGGGGCACACCCCCCCCACCCCATTCTTCAAGACTGAGCACAAATGTCCCATCCTCCGTGAAGGCTTCTCCAGCACTGCCAGACAGAATAAACTCCTCTCTCCCTTATCTTCCCAAGGGTTTTTGTTGACATCCTGCTCCATGTCCACCATTATCACACTTAATGTACAGTCCTGATAGTCGTCTCCTCTGCAGTTTATAAATAAGATGAAGCCACACGTTCATTCCTTCATCTCCCCTCGAACCCCCTCCTCCACCAGGTTTCCTCGCACCCTACCATTCACCATCCTCATTCCTCCTGCCAAGGGACTATCATAGCATCTTTCACATTGGACATTCTCAATACTCTGCTTGTTCCGTTAAATTACATTAATAACTAAGAAGATCAGGAGATTATTGTTCACTCTAAAGACCAAAGGCAGTAATATGACAACAGGTAAGTGAGATATTACTTCAGATCCTAAGTCATAAACACCTTCATTTGTCAGCTCCAAGATGGCTCATCTAGAAGCGTCTCAAAATTTCTAATTTCTCCAGTTTTTGGATCCTGCCTTCTACATGTGACCATAGTGCACTGAGAACAATTTCTGAGCAACTGTGAGTTAGGAACCACTCCCCCACCCACCTTGTTCAAGACACTTTACTTCCATCTGCTAGAAATTTGTCATAAAAATGATCCAAACATGCTATGAGCAGGGGCCAAGTGCTGACCCCAGAGCTGTGCAATGACTAGCCCTAAGTGGCCTTGAACATGACAAGTTGAACATATCCAATCAATGTTTGTCCTTCAAGATGATCATCACAGTGGTCAATGGACTTTGGAGTCTGACAAACCTGAATTCAAATCAAAGTTAAACATTTTAACCTTCAGTTTCCATACCTCTGAAATGGAGCTAATAAAATCCCTCTTCATCATCAGGTTACTTTTAGGATTAAATGGGATTTTGAATATTAAGTACTTAATTACTCACAAGAAATGCTCAGTAAGTGAAAGCTATTCTTATTACAGTAATGCTTCCATAATTTAATACATTTCTGAAAGTTCTCTTTTGGAATCACCTTCAAAGCCCTTTTACAAGTCACATGTAAAAATCATGGGTTTTTTTTTTCTAATTTTTTTTAAATTCCTTATTTTGTGCTAAAACAGTACCATCTTCAAGTCTCTATTTTATTAATCAGATTTATCTAAACATTTTATTTAGAGGTTCACAAAAGTCAGATCCACTGTTTAAAGAACAAATGTTGCAATCACTGCCTATACGTTTCAGGTACTTATGGAATTCCAAAGGCATTGTTCAAAACCCAAATACTGTATAAAAAGCATTTATATCTTACACAAACATCCCAGACCCATTCCCCACAATACCTAGTAAAAGGTTAGAACCACTGTTCCTAGCTTAATTCAAATCATATATTTACTGGGCAAATATATGAAGGTTATTGAGGGGTAACAACTGTAAAAATCAGGTCTTTTGAGTCCATAGAATAGAATGCCAAGAAACCCCAAACTGTGGAAGCAACCCAGCCTGGAAGCTGAGTTAAGCTGCCATTCTAGATGGCTCCAGGGCACTTCAGTGGAGGGATAATTCTCTGAGCTCCCTTCGGGACCTGAGAATAACTTCAATTATTACCTCATATTCCAATTTTTCACTGCGTAGCCAGAGAATGTCCTTGAAATGCCACTAGATTCACTCACAGACACTACTAGAGCTCTGCTTCTTCAAGAGTGGATTATTATTCATTTAGAGATGGTGGGATGGCATCACTGACTCAATGGACATGAATCTGAGTAAACTCTGGGAGTTGGTGATGGACAGGGAAGCCTGGTGTGCTGCAGTCCCTGGGGTCACAAAGAGTCAAACACGACTGAGCAGCTGAACGGACTGAATCAACAAGCACTTCCTGGCTCCTCTTGTATATATAGCACTTAACTCCATAGGAAGATAATGCATGGCCCCTGACCTCATGGGGTTTCCACTCTAGAGGAGACTAGAATCTGGAATTTCAATGTGAGAAATGTCCATTCAAATTGTACATGAGACTACAAAGAATCCATCATAAGTAACATAGTGATTCATTGAGTAAACGGTAGAAACAATCCATGCTACTGAGAGAAGGACACCTATGAAGGGAGTGGGCCTGGAGGCCCTGGAACGAAACTCAGCCCAAGAAGCGAGAAGGGCTTTCCAGAGGCAGAGAGAAGGGGAGTGATTCCGGGGAGGGGACCACCGCAATAAAGGCAGAGGGATATAAGAGGCCTTGGACCAAGACTCTTAAATAGAGTCTAAAGGAAGGATGGCGTGGTTATAGAATGAGAAAGGTAGTTTGGGACCAGATTGTAAAGCATCTGAATGGCAGGAATTCATACATAAGCCTATAGAGTCTAGGACTTGACACTCCCCTGTTGTAGGCAGGAGAAAGTTAGGAAGGAGACATGGTAACACTAAGCTTTCGATGGGCCCTTTTGACATGAGCTTCATAATCAAAGGGTCTCACAGGCAACTGAGTCTAAATTTTCTGCCTTAGAAAAAATAGGGGGATTAGCTGTACATTTTAGTCTTCTGTGTTCACTCTGGCCTCTCCGACTGAGGGTCACCAGTGATGGGCAGCTGAAGCAGGAAGAGCCAAAGAAACTCAGAGCTGCTGGTGGCTGAAAAGAAACTGTCCCTGGCAGTGAAATCTGCCCCACTGATGCCTGGGATAGAGCAGTGGGATTAGGAGGTTTGCTGGGCCCCATGGCATGGTCTGCAGTGCTGTCAGCAGCCTTTCATCAAAACCTGATGGTGCAGCAGGCAGTGGTGGCTGTTTTATGTTCTGGATATGAAATGCAGGCTTACGTGTCCTCTATTTATACATGCACCCAGGCCTGCTGGATGACTGCCATTCCATTCAAAGGAGGTAAAATAAAACCTTCTCGTGTAGCACACTGACACACACACCACACATTCCTGGAAGCAGCAGGCAAGAAAGGGTTTGACCTCCAGCCACAAAAAGAGAATCCAGTAGGGGAAACCGCACAGTGGCCTAACAGACCACAAAGAAATCCATTCTCAGAGTGTGGAAAGCTGGTCTTCGTAAAAGCAGTAAGTGGCATTTTGAACAAACCAAAACAATTTTGAAGGCAAGATGAAAGGCACTGGGGGCACCACCTGTCCCGTTTGCATCAGCTTCATTGTCAGCCTCCTGTCTTATCGAAATTCTTACATTGGGAGCTCACATAGTTTACACTAGCTTCATCCCCCATGCCTCAGGCATATCCTACTGCAGAAACTAAGCCAGTTTCAACCCAGAGAGAAACAGATTGCAAAAGTCAGCATGGCTGGTTGTGTGGGGAATGGCTAAGTGGAATTTGAAAGCTCCTAGAGATACAGCTGGGACTTCCTAGGTGGCACAGCAATAAAAAAGTCACCTGCCAGTGCAGAAGATGTAGGAGACAGGGGTTCAATCCCTCGGTAGGGAAGAGCCCCTGGAGGAGAAAATGGCAACCCACCCCAGTATTCTTGCCTGGAGAATTCCACAGACAGAGGAGTCTGGTGGGTTAGAGTCCATGGGGTCACAAAGAGTTGGACACAACTGAGCAACTAAACAAGAGAGAGAGAACCAGTAGGCTGAGTACTCTGACAAAATCCACTACTTCATGGACCTTCAGTTCCAACCCCCAGCCTCCCATTCTTCCCAGATCCCCCACACACGAGCATCTATAAACAGACCCATATTTTATTTTATCAGCCACCTCCTTCCTAAAGCTTTCCCAGGTTTCTAGGTCTAATGCCGCCTCTTCTGAACTTGTGATAATCTCGTGGCACTTTTCACATACTTCATTTTGACTGATTATTTACATATACAGCTTTTCCCCTGCTAGTTTGTGAAATCTTGTGGGTGAGATATACTCTCCCTCCTGCCCATATCACCTTAAACATCAGAGATATTCAATAAACTCTTATTGAAAAATATATACAAATACTTTTTGTATCATTGGGAAACTATAAATCATTTAGGAAAAAAATGGACACTATCAAAGATTTATGAGTGGGAGACCACTTAGGAGACAACTGCCACAGTTCAAGGGACAGTTAGTGAGCATCCAAACTTAAGGGGGCAGGGTGATGGGCGGACAGAATGAGAAATGCGGCCTCGATACATGCTGCTGACACCTTCATTGACGTTTAGAGCAAAGTAGCAACTTAAGCAAAGCACAAACATCCTCCAAGATGGAGATCACAGTCAAATAGGACGCTCTCTGTCCAAACTTTGACTGGCTCTGAACAGATAATTGGGTATTAAAACCAGTACTATTCAAATCTAAAAGTAGAAGGACCGTCAGACTTGAGGAGGTGACCACCCACCTCCAGGAAAAGAAGGAAATGCTAGCGTTTTCCCCTCCAGCCTACCTTCACCTTCATCCTTCCTTCCCTTCCCCAAAGTCGTCTTTTCCCCACCCAGTCCTCACAGCCCCTTCTCTCCTCTACCCCCTGAGTTAAATGCTTACTGTCCCTTGAACTGTGGCAGTTGTCCCCCAGTGATAAATAGTCTCTGGCTTCCATTTTTTTCTAAATGGCTTATAGTTTCCCAAACATGTCCCACACACTCCCACTCCCAGATCTCTGGTGAAGGCTTTGTGGGGCCAGTGAATATTTTCCCCCACGTCTAACTACCTAAATTTTATTCTTCAAGATTCAATTTAACCACTTCATCCTTCATTGAGTCTTCTCTGAAATTTCCTGGAAGCAGTCTCTCTTTTTCTGAACTCTCATAGCACTTGGCATCTTTTTACTGTATTTACCACACTCTATATTACAGCTTTCCATGTACATCTTCACTCTCCAATTAAAACGGAAATTCCTGAGGACACAAATTTTATCTCCATGGTATCATGCATTGTTAATTTCATATATGTCCTCTGAATATTTGTTGGGTGGATGATATTTGTTATCTGAATGAATGAGGATATAAAACAATATAAATAATTGAATGAATGGGATGGATTTTCAGTATTTCCCAGATTTAAGGAAAGGGAAAGTCACTCCAGATATTTTTGAGGTTGAACCTCTTACTTTTTACCTTTCAGTTAATTATAATTAGCCTCATAACACAGACAAAGCAACTGAGGTCAATATAGACTAAATGCTTATGGAAATCATACTGCCCGGTGCAAGGCTCTTTATTTTATGCCATTCTGCTTGAAGTTAGTCTCTATTTTTTTTAGTATCTGGCACATATATCATGGGATTATCTTCAAGAAAACAAGAAAAGATAACCTAGTTCTTTTTATTCCCTTCTCATTAACCCTGTTTTAGTTCCATGCCTTCATAGAGGGTACAGATGAGCTCTTACTTACAATAGGAAGATGTCCTACTCAATAGAAACAGAACAGACATGGTCTAAATATATCCAAGAAGCAAAAGTCTTTCAGGATCAAAAGTAATTACCAAAGAATTCCCTGGATGTCCAATGGTTAGGATGTGGCGCTTTTACTGCCATGGACAGAGTTCAACCCAAGGTTGGGGAACTGAGATCTCACAAGCCATGTGATGCAGCCAGGACAAAACGAATTTCCAGATTAGAGTCTATGGACATGATGAGGAGGAAACTTTCATCAAAAGAAATGGCCTAATTGTGTAGACTATGAGGAATGACTCAATCACAGGTGCCTCCTTCAAGGCCAGGAAAACAGCTGGCTGCCCAGTGTTCCTGTCTCCCCTGGTCGTAACACCACCAGGATCTCGTTGGTAGATGGCTCCCTGGACTTGGGTCAAAGCCCATGAATGGAAACTCTCAGGGAAACCTTATTCTTCTTGCTGCGGGCAAACTGCCACAGAAACATTCCAACCCCCTGCGCTCCACCAGGAAGCAGGCATCAGCAGAGCACCAGCTACCGTGGCCAGAGAGGACTTGGCTCAATAGAGGCCTGAGGCTCCAAGAAGTGGGAAGATCACTAAGCAGGCTGATTCTGCTGCAGCAGGAAGACGTAAGGCCTGCTCCTGAGAAATCTCTGGCAAACTTTCTCACAGTATGAGTTGTAAACAGCAGTTCCTGATAAAAACTCAGAAAGAAGATAGTAGCTATTAACACCCTCTGGGCTGAGCTCTGCAACTCTCTTGACAGTCTGTCTGCATGTTAGACGAAGGTGTGCAGAAAATCAGAACAGGTGGGGGCTAGAGCTGCAGCCAAGAATCAGAAGGTAGTTCTCACCTGGCCTTTCTAAGAGATAAAAAGATACATGGTTTTGTGCCTCTGTCTCCCCAACTGTAAAAGGGGTTTTCCTGGATTGAGACTGTTGTGCTTGTATGTAAAATGCTGGAATCCATGCTCTGTAAGTATCAGCCAAATGTCCTGCAACCACATCAGCCTGGAGTGGGAACACCAATGGTCACTTCAGGCTCACCTTCTCAGAGGCTGCTTCATCCTGGTAGCTCATTCTCCGGACATTGTTGCCCTTCCTCTGGCTGCAGCAAGCCCACTGGATCCCCAGTTTGGGGATCCCACAGCACAGAGCTGTGCTGCCTCTGCAAACACTGGTGCGGTGTTATAGTGCTCGGCTCCAACCCTCTCTCCCCAGAGGGTAGGCATCTGCTTCTCTCAGATTGCTTTACATTCTCTTCTTGAGTTCCCACATCACACAGACCCTGAGGGAAGTCTGACTGGTTTCTGTGGTTCACTAAGCTTCCTTGGAGGGTTGGGGTAAAAGGCCATTCAAAAGGCAATTTCATCATGTTATACTCTTCTAAAGTGTCCTTATCTTGGGACTTACATGCCATCCAGTGATTAAGACTTTGCCTTCCATGTGGAGGGTATGGGTTCAATTCCTGCTTGGGGAGCTAAGATACTACATGCCTCCTGGTCAGAAAGCCAAAAATATAAAACAGAAGTAATATTGTAACAAATTCAATAAAGATTTTAAAAATGGTCCACCTTAAGAAGAAGCAAAGTATCCTTATCTTAATGTTGAGGACATTTTTAAACATAATCACTATGCTTTCTTATTGCATTCTGTATTGCAAACTTCAGACTTCAATTGAAGAAAGCAGGGAAAATCACTAAGCCTTTAAGATATGACCTAAATCAAAACCTTTACAATAATATAGTGGAAGTGACAAATAGATTCAAGGGATCAGATTTGATAGACAAACTGCCTGAGGAAACATGGATGGAGGTTTGTGACATTGTACAGGAGTTGGTGACCAAAACAATCCCCAAGAAAAAGAAATGCAAAAAGGCAAAACGGTAGCCTGAGGAGGCCTTACAGATAACTGAGAAGAGAAGCGAAAGGCAAAGGAGAAAAGGAAAGATTTACCCATCTGAATGCAGAGTTCCAAAGAATAGCAAGCAGAGATAAGAATAAGAAAGTCTTCCTAAGTGAACAGTGCAAAGAAATAGAGGAAAACAATAGAATGAGAAAGACTAGAGATCTCAAGAAAATTAGACATATTAAGGGAACATTTCATGCAAAGATGGGCACAATAAAGGACAGAAATGGTATGTACCTAACAGAAGCAGGAGATATTGAGAAGAGGTGGTAAAAATACACAGAAGAACTATACAAAAAAGATCTTAATGACCCAGATAACCATGATGGTGTGATCAATCACCTAGAAACAGATATCCTGGAGTGCGAAGTCAGGTGGCCCTTAGGAAGCACTACTACAAACAAAGCTGGTGGAGGTGATGGCATTCCAGCAGAGCTATTTCAAATCCTAAAAGACGATGCTGTGAAAGTGATGCACTCAATATGCCAGCAAATTTGGAAAACTCAGCAGTGGTCACTGGACTGGAAAAGGTCCATTTTCAATCCAATTCCAAAGAAGGGCAATGCCAAAGAATGCTCAAACTACCACACAGTTGCATTCATTTCACACACTAGCAAAGTAATGCTCAAAATTCTCCATGCTAGGCTTCAACAGTATGTGAACCAAGAACTCCCAAATGTTCAAGATGGATTTAGAAAAGGCAGAGGAACCAGAGTTCAAATTGCCAGCATCCATTGGATCACAGAAAAAACAACAGAATTCCAGAAAAATATCTACTTCTGCTTTATTGACTAAGCCAAAGCCTTTGACTGTGTGGATCACACCAAACACTGGAAAAGTCTTAAAGAGATGGGAATAACAGACCACCTTACCTGCCCCTGAGAAACCTGTATGAAGGTCAAGAAGCAACAGTTAGAACTGGACATGGAACAATGGACTGATTCTGAATTGGGAAAGGAGTGCATGAAGGCTGTATATTGTCACCCTGCTTATTTAACTTCTACGCAGAGCACATCATGAGAAATGCTGGGCTGGATGAAGCACAAGCTGGAATCAAGATTGCAGGGAGAAAAATCAATAACCTAAAATATGCAGATGACACCACCCTATGGCAGAAAGTAAAGAAGAACTAAAGAACCTCTTGATGAAGTTGAAAGGGGAAAGTGAAAATGCTGACTTAAAACTCAGTATTCAGAAACTAAGATCATAGCATCCAGTCCCATCACTTCATGGCAAATAGATATGGAAACAGTGACAGACTTTATTTTCTTGGGCTCCAAAATCACTGTGGATGGTGACTGCAGCCATGAAATTGAAAGGCGCTTACTCCTTGGAAGCAAAGCTATGACAAAGCTAGACAGCGTGTTAAAAAGTAGAGATGTCAATTTGCCGACAAAGGTCCATATAGTCAAAGCTATAGTTTTTCCAGTAGTCAGGTATGGATGTGAGAGTTGGACTGTAAATAAGGCTGAGTGCCGAAGAATTGATGCCTTTGAATTGTGGTGTTGGAGAAGACTCTTTAGAGTCCCTTGGACAGCAACGAGATCAAACCAGTCAATCCTAAAGGAAATCAACCCTGAATATTCATTGGAAGTACTGTTGCTAAGACTGAAGCTGCAATACTTTGGCCACCTTATGTGAAGGACTGACTCATCTGAAAAGACCCTGATGCTGGGAAAGAGTGAAGGCAGGATGAGAAGGGGATGACAGAGGATGAGATGGTTGGATGGCATCACCAACTCAATGCACATGAGTTTGAGCAAGCTCCAGGAGTTGGTGATGGACAGGGAAGCCTGGCGTGCTTCAGTCCATGGGGTCACAGAGAGTCAGAGATGACCGAGTGACTGAACAACAACAACTGTGCTTTCATCACACTTACCAGAAATAACAATAATTCCTTAATGTCCTCTTTTACCAATCCCTATGCATATTTCCTTGATTTTCCGTATCTTCTTCTTGTTGATTTGTTTCCATCAGGATTCAAACAAGGGCCTCACAAAGTATTTGGTTATGTCCTCTTAGTCTGTTTTACCTGATAATAACTCACTCTCCCTTTCTCCCTAATGCCATTTTTGTTGGAGCAGAATCCTCATTTGTTGGAGAAACTCGGTCACTTTTCCTACAGAATGTCCCACCTGCTGGATCTAGCTACAAACATTGTATCCTTGTCATATGGACTTCCCAGATGGCACTAAGGGTAAAGAACCCACCTGCCAATGCAGGAGACTCAGGTTCAATCCCTGGGTCAGAAAGATCCCCTGGAGTAGGGCATGGCAATCCACTCTAGTATTCTTGCCTGGGAAATCCCATAGACAGAGAAGCCTGGTGGGCTATGGTCCACAGGGTTACAAAGAGTCAGACATAACTGAAGCGCTTAGGATGCATGCACACACACATCCTTGTCATTTAAGTAGTTCTTCCATCCCCTGTATTTCCTATAAATTAATAGCAGTTCTGATGACTTGATTAAAGTCAGGATCAATTTTTTAGGCAAGAAACATTCTAGGAAACACTGTTGCATCAGTGCATATAATGTCTGTGCTGCCCCCTTTTACAGAGGGTAAGATTGATCACAGGGTGTAGGCGGTGTCAGCCTGATCCTTCCATTATAATGTTCCCCATTGACATTTCAGTTAATAATTTTATCCTCTTTAATGGATGTTGCCTGGATCAATTATTTCTTTAGAGGTTGAAAATGGTGCATTTTTAAAAATTCTGTTATTTCTTCTGCATTTATTATTTGGGATTCTTCTATTATAAGACCTACTTTTATCAAAGATGTAGTTACCCAAAATATATGGCATAGGAAAGATAAAATATATACTTTCTCATTATTTATCCATTTTCAGAATAATAAGTTATTACCTTAGCAACTCCTAGTGGCAAGTTATTACACTGTTTACAGGGTTTTTTGGTTTCATTATGAACTCATGGTTTTTGTGTATGTGACAGTTTTTAATCCATTATAGTTTTTCTTCTTTTTGATGCAGAAATTGCCCTATTTGGACCAATGGGAGTGCCTTTAACGTGGCTCCTGTGTTGTTTTGACATGATTTCAACTAGTCCGGGAGAGCTTTCTTGCGGAACAAGTTGTCCATGGCTCATCATGCAGATTTCTTGTCTGAAAGCTGAACTCAGCCATTTCACCATGAGGAATGCTATTTAGAGACTCACTTCAGGATTTTTTTTTTTTCCCAATTAAGCATTGCAAACATAATTGAGACTTCCTGTGCAGACATCTCTCAGATCTCATTGTCTTTTTTTTCCCATTGGAGGTAAATACTACCATGAGTATATTATTTATCACTCTTGTTTAGGTTTTTATTCTTTTACTATGTTTTTTTGGGTACATGTATTTTAAATGGCATTGTCTTACAGATATTTAAATCTTATTAGATGGTATTACACTGTGTGTATCTTATTTCAACCAGTATTTTCCACACAGTGTTATATTCCTTATACTTACCCATACTGGTAGATTTATTGCTGGTTCATATTAACTGCTGTGTGTTATTTCATAGTATACACATACCACAATTTTTTTCCTGTTGATGAATTCTTTGGTTTTCAAATTTTGCCATTACAAACAAAGTGAAGATTGTTGGTCATACCTCAGTGCACACTGCATAAGAATCTCTAGGGTATACTTCTAGATGCAAACCAGCTCAGTCACTGGGTATGAGCACTTTCACATTTACTAGATACTGTTAACTGCTCTTCAGGATGGTTGTACAAATTTATGCTTCCACCAGCAGTGTACAAAAGTCCACAATTTCTTCCTACATCCTCACTCAAACTTGGTATTATCAGATATTTTAATTTGTGAAGTGATTTCTTCTTGGCACCTTAATTTTTAACTTCTCTACTAGTGAGATGAAAGTTCTTCTAGTGTGTGTGTTGACTCTGTGGGCTGATGTTTCTATTGCATTTGAGAGTATAGTAATTAAGACCATAAGACCTGGAGCCAGAATCCTAGGCTCAAGCTCAGCTACATCTCTTAACTATCAGTGACATTAAGCATGCTATTTAACCCTTTCTCTATTTCTTTACCTGCAGAGTGGGGGGCGATAATAGAAATATAGTAAAGATTAAATGAGTTAATATATCTCAAATGCTTAGGACAGTGCCTGGCTATTATAATCTCAATCATTGTTATTGGTTTGTCAGAGTTCTTTCTATATTCTGGGTACAATTTCTTTGTCAGATTTTGCATTTTAAACATCTTTTCTCAAATGTCTGTGATTCGTTTCTTACTTTGTTTTTTGGTATCTTTTGCTACTGCAGAAAGTTTAGGGCTAATATATTAAAAATTTGTCCTTACTTTTTCCTATAAGTTGGAAGTTTTGTTGTAAAGTGTAAAGAATCTTTCTTAAATCTTTCACAAGGTCATAAGGCCTATATTTTCTTTAAAATTTTTTAAGGATTCTTTTTTTATCCCTTGTAGGATTTTTAACTTACCTGTGATGTAAGAGAGAAACCAAACTTTGTGTTTTTCCTCACAGATAATCGATTTTCAAAGCACCATTTATTGAACAATCATTGTTTCCCCATTTATTTATAATTCTACTTTTATCATGTATTGTGTCCACATACACGTGACTGGGTTTCTGGGCTTCTTATCCAGTTCCATTGATTCATTTTTCAACTTTTGCATCACCCCACTATGTCCAAATACCTAAGACATATATAAAAATAAGCCTTCTTATTTCACAGAACAAGCCCCATCTCTTCTTTTTTGAGATGGAATCTAAGTTCCTGGCCTGCTCCTCCACAGAGTCTCCTCGAGCCTGAAGGATAGTGAAGACTGTGTCTAACATCTGAGAAATCTGGACGAGAGACTGGCTGGTAGCTGCTCTCCTGGCAGAGCAAACTTAGGAAGATCCCCCAGTCACAAGATTTATCTGAGCAAAGTACAGATATATTTCCCATGAGCCGTCTGTGGGTCATAAGAAGAGTATTTGCCTTTGTGGGATTATCTGAGATCCATGTAAGAGGACTAGCTTTGAAAAAGAGTAGAGTTGATAGTAATCTAAGTAACCACGGTGCCTGAGAACCTATAGTGTCACCTTAGTAACCACCCTAGAAGTCTTGTAAATGGGCAAGTTTGGGGAATACACAGAAAGAGACTAAGCATGGGCTTTGGAGTCAGGCCAGAGCTGCATAATGACTCACTCTCTAACAGTTGTGGGCTTAGAATGTGCCATTTAATCTCCCTGTGCCTCTGTGCCCTTATCTAGAAAAGGGGGCTTGTTGTGCCTCCCTGGTTGCGTAGCCATAGGATTAAATGAGAGGACTAATGTAAAACACTCTGTGCGATGTCCAGCACTTGGTAAATGGTCATCTTTATTATGGACAGTCTTCAGGGAAAAGGTGTTAGGCTTAAATTTCTAGCTTAGAAAGGCATTCATTTGTGAGGTTAAGATGAAGGGATAGTGCCTCAGTTCTTCTTGTTTGCTCAGCATTCAGTCCCATTTTTCTGGTAGCAGGGACCATTTTTTCTTAGACAGTCATCACCACCTTCTAGTGCCAGTTCATGTCGTTCAGGCTGATGGATTTGACCCTGCCCTCCACCTCCAGGGCTGAGAGTAATGAAGGCCTAGCCAATCAGCATCCTTCATTCCCCCTGGCTGCCATAATTGGTTCTGAATAAGGAGCATGACCCAAGTTGGTCCAATGAAATCCAACCCTGAGACTTGCACTAGAGCTGTGACCCCGGGGCTGAGCTGCCAGTTGCTCTCTCTCCAGAGGAAAGGAGGGCCCGAACCAGCAGTAGAGGAAAGAAGGGCCAAGATGTGGGGAGCATGGGACCAAAACTCATAGAGCCCTGGAATCAAGATATGCTGAAGCAGTTCCATCCTGGGACTTTTCAGTTATGTGAAACAATACATTTTTTTAAACTTAAGACAGCTTGAGTTAAATTTTCTGTTACTTGCATTCAAAAGTGTTCTGACGATTTTTAAGGCATTTCTTCTTCTTTAGTCTCCAGCTTACTGTATAATCATGTAAGCCCCTTTCTTGTCTGCTGCATTTCCTAACTTTATTAGGAAGAAGAAATCCCATGGCCTTAGTATTTAGACTTGATGGATAATGGAAATTGCTAAGGCATGATCACTCCCTGAGGATTAGAAAACGCAAATCCTTTCCATCTAAATGGATTCTTTTCTCTCGGGGTGGGAAGAAGCTGATATTTAGGTAAGTCTCTGTTTTTGTTCTCCAAACTCTGAGAAAGGTTGCTGTTAAAGGGCAACACAACAATTAAAAGCTGTTGGATATGAGAATGACAAGCTTGGCTGGTATGCAATACTGTGCAGCTGAGATGATTATTCTCAATTAATGGGCAAACATTACACAATTGTCTCTTTCAAGTCCAGAGTGCTAATATATAATACACAATCAGAGGGCATTGTACATCGGAATATAACTCATTAGCCAGTGCCAATTCTTTACCCCCTAGAAATAAAATAGTCCGTTGTCTATGAAAGCTACAATTTTGAGTCTTTTAAATTTGCAGCTATAATAGACCAGGTGAAGGATTTCTATTTAGGAAGAATGCAAATGGAATTGGGAGTTGAAATTCCTATTGGGAAATCATTATTAAGGCAAGTTCAGCTTTTGTAGAATTGGGGCAGGGGTGGACTTTGATCTCCCGTAACTCTTGCCAGGAACCCCATTCAAGGACTCTTGGCCATTCTGACTGAGGCAGCATCTGCCCTGCTGAGGGACATCCCAGAATGGACATGTCCCTGTGTGACTGCCCAGTGAATGCCAAATCGATTGGGTCATTTTATTCAAACCTGGGGAACTTGGCTGCCCAGGCACATGCTCTGTGGATGAACTCACTTTTGCTTTAGTCCACATGGCTGGCAAAGTCTGTGGCTCAGACAGCAAGGGACAGAGGTGAGGAGAATGCAGGGCGGGAGATCAGAGAAGTCTGTGGAGGAGGATTGAGTTACTGTCAGATCACAGGGTGTCGGAGACTCCGGGACAGATTGATGGCACAGCCTACCCGGCTGGCAGGGATCTGAGAACCATCAGCACAGACGGCTGTGCTGAACCAGCTGCCTTGTGTGCACATGCAGCGTGCAAGCTAAACGGGAGCAGTGAATCTTAACTGTTACCAAAACACTAGGCCATCCATCAGCCCACCTAACTGGAAAGCAAAGCAGGCCTTTAGACTCCGAATCTCCTAGACCAAAATGATGCCTACACTGTTATCCAGTGTCTTGCTTCCCAGGGCATGTCTCTACCAGTCTTTCAACACACACCTATTAAGAGCTGCTAAATGTCAGGACTGGCTGTGTTAGGTGCTGGGGATGTAAAGGAAACATGAACAGTACTTCACTCTAAGGCTCTTACCATCTACTAAACAATTACAAAATGGGGTGGGGGGATGCAGTAGGAGCTGGAATAGAAGAGAGCACAAATACCGAAAGAACCCACTAAACAGGCACCAGCTCATGTAAGCTGTGATGTAAAGCTAAGGAATTTGTATCTTCAAACATGCATGAACCACTCTTCAAATGCCGCCCAACAGTTGTCTCTCATCCAATCCAGGCTCATATCCATGACCTCAACATGATAAAAATATCCCCCAGGGTACTTAAGGTCTAGCAATAATTTAATGTTTTGTTCTTCTCTGTATGTTCTCTGATACCTTTTCATATCTTCGATGTCTTTCTTTTTGAGGGTGTTATTTACTCTGGTTGGTAGGATATGATATTAAAGGTCAAGGCTTTAATTTTGTGGAAAATTTAGCTTCATTTGAAAAGACAATTAAGCCCCCACAACCAGAGGTTTGCCCCTCAATCAGAGTCACAGTCATTCACAAATGTCAACCATGTCCTTCCTTACTGGGACCAGAACAACAAAGAGAGGTTCACTCCATTCAAACCCATCATCATTACCAGACAGTATGCCATTGGCAGGACACAGCTGTTAGGTAATGTGGCAGCATTACTGTGCTCATAAAAAACAGTAAACATTGGCGTGTATGTATATGTGTGCATGTCCAATGTCTTGCAGTCTTCTTGAGGACACTGGAAATAGTAATTTCTATGAATGACAAGCAGAACCCCAGATGCTAACAAGTCACACTCCCTCGTATCTCTCACGACTGTACTTAACATCACCTCCTCGGAAAGTCTTTCCCTCATCACCACTAGCATGTAAATTCATTGGGATTTTTGTCTATTTTTTTCACTGTCCACAAAAGTAAAGGCCTGAGCTTTTTAAATATCATATTCCAACAAGTATATTAAACAACATATTCAAGAAGAAAGATTACATATATAGGATGAATAAACAACAGGTGTTACTGTATAGCACAGGGAACTATATTCAGTATTCTGTAGCAAACCATAATGAAAAAGAACATGAGAAAGAATATATATATATATATATAACTACATCACTTTACTGTACAGTAGAAACTACCACAACATTGTAAATTAACTATACTTCAATAGAATAAATTTTTTTAAAAAAGAAAGATGACCAAGCTGTGAAAACATATACAAAGAATCTACACAGAGAAGAACACAAATATTAAATTATTACTAAAAGTATATGGCCTGCGTTATTTTCACTCTGTTTAGGTCATGGATATGAGACTAACAGGACAAGAGAAAACCACTGGACAGAGGTAATAGAAGCTATGGCATCTGAGAGTGGCTTCTGCGGCTGAGAACAGCCACCAATTCTTCAGCTTTATATCACGTTTTACATGATGCAGTGTCCCCATCCGGGCACAGCTCCTAGAACAGTGCCTGCCATATGATAGGCGCTCAGTAACTTTTATTAAATGTCAAGTGCTCTTTAATGAAGCTTTCATTTGGTTCCTTTAACAATTTAATTTTGTAATAAGGTAGTATGTTGACATAGTTCAACATTCATTTTAGTGTAAAAAGGTAACACAAAGCCTTGTTCTAATCCTGCTCTCTGCCTAACCGGATTCCACATCTTACACAGCAAACTTGTCCTATAACCATTTCTATTACTTTTCTTCCAGACTTTGTTTCTGCAGATCAAATACAACTATATTTTTACTTTGTTATGCAAAAGATAACTCTGATATTAACCTTGATTTTGTTTATTTGATAATATAACTTGATGAATGGGTAAAGAAAAATGTGGTATATTTATATAATAGAATATAATTCCACCATAAAAAAGAAGGAAATTCTGCCATTTGTGATAACATGGATGGACCTTGAGGGTATCATGCTAAGTGAAATGAGTCAGACAAAAAGTCAAACACTTCATGATCTCATTTATTTGTGAAATCTAAAAAAAAAAAATCAAACCCAGAGAAACAGAGAACAGGTTGGTGGTTGTTAGATGCTGGGAGTGGGTGTGGAGAAATTGAATGAAGGCAATCAAAAGTTACAAACTTCTAGTTCTAAGATAAAAAAGTTCTAGAGATGTCATATAAAACATGGTGACTATAGCTAATGCTATATAGCGTATTTGAACGTTGCTAAGTTCCCATCACAAGGAAAAAATAGTTGTAATTATATGAGGTGATGGATGTTAACTAAGCCTATTGTGGTGATAATTTTGCAATACACTCGTACATCAAATCTTGATGTTGTACATCTCAAACTAATACAATGTCATGTCAATTGTTTCTCAATAAAATGGAACGGAAAGATATAATTTAGAGATTCTTCATATTCAACTTGGTGTCTTCAATTTTTTTACAGTTCTAATCTATTCTACTGTTTAAATATTCCACAGTTTATTAAACCAGCCCATATGGATGAACACAAGTCTTTAAAGTAATTAAAAAATGAAACAAAAGTACTTAATACTATATAATAGTATAAATTCCCAGAGATAGGATTGCTAGGTCAAATAGTCTATGTATTGGTAATTTTATATACATATTGACAAATTGCATTCCAAAAGGGTTATATAAATTTATATCCTCATCAACAATGTAAAAAATGTATTTTTCCCACAGCCTTTCCAGCAGAGTCTCATCACATACATAGTTTTGCTAATCTTTTTAGTAAAAATGAAATCTCAATATGGTTTTTACTTGCATTTCTCTTGTGACACAGAGCATCTCTTTATTTCTATGAATATTTCTGTTACATTAATAGTCTTTTTATACTTGGTTTATAAGAGGCACATTACATAGAGGGATAGTAGCCCTTTCTCTGTGAGTTTCAATTTTTTTTTTTCCAGTGGTGTGTTGGCTAGTGTTTAGTAATGGTCTCTGGGGAAAATAAATCCTGTTTTATAGCATGTGCTAATATTCATGATGTAAACGTTCTCTCCACAGCTACCAACCTGACATCTGTGGAATCTGGGAGAAATGTGTAACACCAAGCCATTACGTAATATCTCCATGATACAGACACAATAGATGTCAATCACTCCAAAAGCATGAATGATAACAAAATGTAGTTAAACAACTAGAGTGATGAGTTTTTGAGTATATATTATCTTTGTTTGTAACATTCTTTACTTATAAGTTCACATAACTTAATTTTAACTAAGTTGACAACCAGCTTACAAATTTTCTAAAATTTAATAATCAGCTTCTATGAGCTAGTATAGGGCATCTCCAACACCCCACTGTCTTTTATTCTGTTTGTTTTCTGCCTTTTGACTTTTTTTTCCAATGATACTTTTCATCACACAAATGTTTTTGATGTAGTTTTATCAGTCATATTCTTTATGAGTTCAGAATTCTGAATAATGAATAGGAAGACCTTCCCCATTCCAAGATTATAAAAGAATTTTACCATGTTTTCTTTGAACACTTTTACGGTTTCATTTTTACATTTAAATCTTTAATCCATTTCGACTATATACTAGTGTGTGAAGGCGGGTGTGGCTCCTCCTTGCATTTTTTTTTTCCAGATGCTTATTCAGTTGTCTCACAACAGGCGATGAATAGTCCATCTTTTACCACGGATTTGTAAAGTCATTATTATATGATGCAGCTTTCTTGATTTTAACAAACATGGTATTTATAACTACCTGAATGATGTTTTAAGTATGATTCTAGTTTATAAACAGCTTCTTTGTGTCTGCTTATTTGATTCTTTAACCTGCAGTAGTAAGTTTGGCAGATTATAATAGCTACAATATTTTCATGCCCAGCATAGTTTCCCATCCTCTACCTCCTTAGTCTTTTAGGGAATTCTCCCTTCATGCATGTAATCCTAGAGAGGCAGTCAGTTGTGTTACCCTGGCCAAACACTGGGTTATACATCTGACCTAGGATGGCCAATCCAAAAATCCCAACATGCAGTGATTGATTAGGTTTGGACATCTGACCTGAGCAAGGCAATATCATCTTTAAAATGATATTTGAAAACAACATTCTCTTAGAATCGTTAAGCTGGGAGATGTGTTCTTTAGATCATCTTAACTGAAAGAAATCAAAACCATTTAAGGAAAAGCCAAACAAAAACAAGCAGAAATAATGGAGGACCAAAAATTTTTAAAGGCATCCTTTGGGTCTTTGAATCCAGCTTGCCCAAAAGCCAAAGATCTTGGACATCCAGGAATAAAAACCTACAAATTCCTTTTTTTCAATTTCTGGTTTATGTTCATATGTTCAGTATGGCTTCTTATAATTTGCAATCAAAAGAGTTCTAATGCTCTTCAATAGATATTACTGCTCCCACATTACAGAGGAAGAAACAGAGGCAGGAAGAAGTTAAATTCAATCAGTGATAAAGTGATAACGTGTTTCCCACTCTTTGCTCTTACTTTCTGGGACCTGTCCTTCCAGAACTGGCAGTTTCTTAATTTGTATACTGTATTCCAAAGATTTTCTGGTGATGACTGGGAAGAAAGGCCATATAATGTATGGAGGCTGTTTATTATCTTCTAAAATAATCAAGATTTAAATTAGATTTGTTCTATTCCTCCTCATCAGCCTTTCCTTTCCTGTAGCCAGGTGAAAATTTCCCTGACTTGACTTCTCAATATGGTCAAAGTTTTGGCTTTATCCTTGGTACCTTTGGCTGTAAAAGTCTAAAAGCTCATTATCCACTGATGTCACATTCAAATCAGCCTCAGAGCTTTTTTTTCATATTGGGAGGAGAAATTTGATTTTCTAAAGCCCTTTTATAATTAGGAATTTTTTATACTACCTAGAATAGAGTAGACCCTAAAAAATATTCTGAGTTAGAATTGGTCCTCTAAAAATTCTCTTTCCCATGGAATATCTGGGCTTCCCTGGTGGCTCAGACAGTAAATAATCTGCCTGCAATACAGAAGACCCAGGTTGGATCTCTGGGTCAGGAAGATCCCCTGGAGAAGGGACTGGCTACCCACGCCAGTATTCTTGCCTGGAAAATTCCATGGACATAGGGGCATGGAGGGCTACAGTCCATGGAGTAACAAAGAGTCAGACACGACTGAGCACCTACCACACAGACACACACACACACAGTAATAACTTAGAGCTTCTCAATTAGAAATGTTTTCTTTCAGGGCTTTCCTGGTGGTACAGCGTATACGAATCCACCTGCCAATACAGGGGACACAGGTTCAGTCCTTGATCCAGGAGGATTCCACATGCTGAGGAGCAACTAAAGTTGGTGGGCAATAGCCCCATGCTCTAGAGCCTGTGCTCCACAACAAAAGAAGCCACCTCAAGGAGAAGCCTGAGCAATGCAATGAAGAGTAGCCCTTGCTCACAGCAACTAGAAAGCCTACGCGCAGCAATGAAGACCCAGTGCAACCAAAAATAATAATCTTTTTAAAAATAAATGTTTTCTTTCAGCATGAAACACAGAAACTTCTGTTAAAATGCAAACGGTCCCTAGACAGGTTTACATACAAGTCTTGTTGGTCATATGCACCTTGCTTGCTTGCTAAGTTGCTTCAGTCATGTCCGACTCTGTGCGACCCCAGAGATGGCAGCCCACCAGGCTCCCCCATCCCTGGGATTCTCCAGGCAAGAATACTGGAGTGGGTTGCCATTTCCTTCTCCAATGGATGAAAGTGAAAAGTGAAAATGAAGTCACTCAGTCGTGTCCGACTCTTCACGACCCCATGGACTGCAGCCCACCGGGCTCCTCCATCCATGGGATTTTCCAGGCAAGAGTACTGGAGTGGGGTGTCATCGCCTTCTCCGATATGCACCTTAATGTGAATTAATTTAGCAGATCAGAACATATTTTCACTGAGGGAATAGGAAATAGGGGAGAGTAAGTAGTTTGAGAAAAAAAGTGGAGAGGAGAGGCAGGGGATACTACTGATGGGAGAAGGAGTGAAGACATGGAGAAGCAGAGACAATTACTAAAGGCTTTCCTCCCAAGCCACTACTGAGATACAGCTGTGAACCACAGCCAGGGTCAGGACAAGCTGATATGACGGCTACCACTAGGAATGAACTGAATTAGACAGATTCTCTGAGCTCTGAAGGGAGAATCTAATTTACCACCAGAACCATATCATTATCTTCACATTTTCTTCTACTTGGTCATTTTTGGCATTACTTAAGACCCCTCATGAGCTGGAATTAGTATGCCTCCCGAAATCATACCCGACCATTTGCAGCATGTAACTGCAGCTGTCCCACACTGTCAGCAAGCACAAGCTCCCTGAGCAATTTACTACCTGGACAGAACTGCATTTCATAAGCCTATCTGTTCTCAACTGTCACCCAATAGCCTAGTAGATTCCTCATCTATAAAATTTCAGCTTTCCAAGCAAGTTCCTATTTCAAGCCTCCTTACAGTGCCTCAGAGGTCTTTGTTCCACCATTTTGCAGTGACTGCACACACCTTCTCTTAGATTACATCCCAAGTGCTCCTTGTTGAAAGTCCAAAGTGAAGGCAAAACTGTCTGAACCATACTTCCTGGACCTCTGAAAAACACTCAAAGTTTTATAACCACCAAACAAATACCCAGTCAATAAAAAGCCATCTTCAAAATGGTAGGAAAGTTTTATAGCATCTTCCTACCATTACTCTACCCCTCTCATACTTGGCAGTGATTTTGGTCTTGAAGTGGTGGCAGCCTTGCTTGTTTCCAGTATAATACTCAAACTAGAAAAAGCAAAGCAGAAATTATTTGCAAATTATTGTGTATATTTGTCCTAAACTGTCCAGTGGATACCTGAAGGACTGACACAAGAGCCTGTCTATGGTATCTAACTCAGAACTCAGGTGGTAAAAGTGGTGGATGCTACTCATAAAACTTGCAAGATGACTATAGACCCACAGAACCCTGGAGCAAAAAAGTATAGGTGGAAACATACAATAGACCTTCTTAGACACAGAGGAAAAGCTGGGGTAAGACTGAGTATCTAGAACATTTGAAAGCAGCTAAAAACATGGCAGGGGAGGGGGATTTAGTACTGCACAGTAAGGGTTGTTTGAACCCTTGGATGTCAAACAGAAGATTTGGAGGACGAATTCTAAACTTATAACCAGATTTTCACTGTGTGGAGGTTGGAACCCCAACTCTTAAATTTTCAAGGGTCAACTGTACTTAATACTCAAAAGAATGAATAATACCCAAAAAGCAAAAAAAGAAAATTACAAGTGTTTATGAGAATGAGGAGAAATTGGAACCTTTGTTTATTGCTGGTGGAAATGTAAAATGGTACAGCTACTATGGAAATGGTAGGATGATTCCTCAAAAAGGTAAACAGAGAACCACCATATGATCTAGCAATTCCACTTCTAGATACATATCCAAAAAGATTTGAAACCAAGGACTCAAACAGATACTTGTACACCAGCATTCACAGTAGCATTATTCTCAGTAGCCAAAATGTTGAGACAATCCAAGCATGCATCTATCAAGAGATGAATGGATAAAAAAATAGAGTAGGTAGATAGAAAGGAATATTTTTTTAGCCTTGAAAATGAATGAAATTCTTGTACATGCTATAACATAGATGAACCTAGAAAACACTGTGTTCAGTAAAATAATACAGTTATTAAAGGACAGATACTGTTTGAATTTTAAGAATTGCACTTATATGAGGTACCAAGAATAGGTATATTCACAGAAACAGACAGTAGAGGTGACCAAGGGTCATGGGGAAGGTGGAAGGTAGAGTTTCTGTTTGGGATAATGAAAGCATTTTGAAAAGGGTTAGTGGTAATGGCTGCAAAATAAATTGAATGCACTTGGTGTCACTGAATTGTGTACTTTAAAATGGACAAAATGTTAAGTTTCATGTTATATATATTTTATCACACAAAAAAATTTTAATCTAAACTGAAGATAAAATGTGTTTTCATAGCCCTCTCAAACCACCCATTAAGTGTCATTTAATCTTTTCCCCTTATTCAACTAAAATGTATTGATTGTGACATATATATACCTATGGCTGATTCATGTTGATATTTGACAGAAAACAAAATTCTGTAAAGCAATTATCCTTCAATTTAAAAATAAATTTAAAAAATTTTAATGTATTGATTGCTAACCAGATATCAGCTGATAGGTTCTCAGCTTTCAAAGATATACAGAATAGTCTTTGTCATAAAGAGCTGTATAGTCTGCTTGGAAAGGCATGAAAGTAAAATTAACGGACCAAACCAGGTGATAAATACCATGCTATTAGTATAATGTACAGAATTTAGGAAGCATGTAGGTAGGAGCATTTAGCTAACACAGTAAATATCTGGAAACACTTTCTGAAGGATGTAAGTGACAGAGCTGAGTCTCAGCATACACAAATGGCTAATTCCTGGCTAGGAGAAAGGGGATAAGCTTCTTAGGCAAGAGAAGCAATATGTAAAAAGACACAAACAGTAAAGTGAATAAAAAGGTATTGGGGAAAATAGGATAATAAATGAAATTGGTAGGGTGGGGTGGAGAGTATGAATACTGAAGAGTTGGAAAGGGTTCAGAAAATATGTATTTTTTTTTTAGTTTTTTTAATACTTTCTTGGCCACACTGCACAGCAGGTGAGACTTAGTTCCCGACCAAAGATTGAACCTGCACCCCTTGCCTTGGAAGCATGAAGTCTTAACTATTGGATCACCAGAAAAGTCTCAGAAAATGCGTGTCTTATCTGAGAGTTTGTACTTTATCCTAAGAGCAAAGAGTAGCCATTTTATAAGGTTTCAGAAAGAGGAATCACGTGATCAGCTATGTTTTTAAAAGAGACCTCCCTGGCTACACCAAGGATAAAGGACAGAAGAGGGGCTGGAGCCAGGCATACAAGTGAAAAC
Organism: Capricornis sumatraensis; assembly: GCF_032405125.1. Taxonomy (NCBI): domain Eukaryota; kingdom Metazoa; phylum Chordata; class Mammalia; order Artiodactyla; family Bovidae; genus Capricornis; species Capricornis sumatraensis. The sequence goes on from NC_091076.1 coordinate 14,419,150, forward strand.
TAATGAAAGGCCTGAATAAGGCACTGGCAAGACCCATAGAGACTGGTAGACAGTGAGAAAATGTTCATGATAACAACTCATAAGACTAGTTAATGTTTGGGTGTGAGTGATAGGAAAACTCTTGAGTTTCTAGCTTGGGAAATTTGGTGAGTGGTAAGACAGTTCACTGAAATGAGAAACCCAGAAGAAACGGGTCTGGGGCAAGAGAGGTCCTTTCTGTTCAGAAATGTTGCACCAGAGGCAATGGTGGAGCAAACACAAAACAGATAGCTATTTAGGTGTGGGGTTTAGGGAAAATGCTTGACATATATATAGATGGGAGAGCCCACTGAAAAGAAAGGAAAATGTGCCTTAAAGGAACCAATATCTAAATGTACAATCACATTATAGAAGTAGTTATACTCCCATCCACCACAGGGTAACTCAAGGAATGGAGCAAGTCCTCTGCATGACATCAAAGTCAAACCATATGAGCAGTCATTCACTCAACCTTCCATGTAATAAGGCTTATGAGAATAAACTGATTATCAATAAACCTGCCAACGTTCCAAATGGTTTTCATTCTGAAGCAAAGAGAATTTCTGATATATATCTTGTGTGTAGCAAATCAAACCCTAAATCTATATTTATATTTGAGATTGATCCTTTGGGAATCTTGTCAACAATCAGAAAAGAGTAGCTATAAAACAAAACAAAAATAAAACAAGTTTTAGTGTACTCTGTTCTTTTTTAAAAATAGGCATCTGTCCATTTTCCCCATATTTGTTCTTCTTTCCTTCCAGTGCTGACAAAAATGTTTCTTCCAAGTCAGTAGATTTTATCCAAAAATATAACTGGATCACATCATAAACAGGAGACAAAGACAAGGCTTTGAGCATGAACATCCTGAGTTTGGATTTCATTCCATCATTTACAAGATAATGAACAAATTTATTTACTCACTCATTCATTTGGAGAAGGCAATGGCACCCCACTCTGGTACTCTTGCCTGGAAAATCCCATGGACAGAGGAGCCTGGAAGGCTGCAGTCCATGGAGTCGCTGAGGGTCGGACATGACTTAGCGACTTCACTTTCACTTTTCACTTTCATGCATTGGAGAAGGAAATGGCAACCCACTCCAGTGTTCTTGCCTGGGGAATCCCAGGGACGGCAGAGCCTGGTGGGCTGCTGTTTATGGGGTCGGACAGAATCGGTCACGACTGAAGTGATTTAGCAGCAGCAGTAGCAGCAGCATTCATTCAAGCAACAAATATGTATGGATTTCTATGTGATATGTCTGTCCTAAATACATATATCATACTTAGCTGAAAGTGCAAAGTGTTCATAGACCAATGAGGTGGCAGCTATGCAAACACAATATTGCGAATAAGGTAATTTCTAGAAACTTGGGAAACACAGTTCACCTGACTCTGCTTTTTAGAAAAGCTTTACTGAGACTTGAAGGGGGGAGATGTTCAGCAGGTAAGAGAGATGCTAAGAACTGTAAGAGACTAAAGGACACTGGAGAGATGGGAAACAGAGCAGGAGGGGATTCCTGGTAGAAAGTGAGACCAAAGTCAAGATGGCATTAGAAAGTAAACATTGGGTTCTAGTCATTTTTATAGGGCAAGTACATGAATGACAGAGATAGGTGTGAGGCTTGGCACTCAAGCTGGTTCCACATCATGCACGTTCTTCTTGCTTTGGTGCCTGGAGGCACCATTGAGGCATCCTCCTTTCCCTCCACTTAGACACAAGAACTACTCCTCTGTGGGGTAAGTACTGCCTTTTCATATTATTGCTGTCTCATATCTCTACTTCAGAAACTCCCACTCAGTATTTGGGGACTTTGACATTGTGTTCATATGCTCCTCTAAATTCTGTAGCATCCTGTTACTCAGGGGTTCTTCAGAGAAAGAAAACAAATAGGATATAGAGGTACAGAGAGAGAGATTTTAAGGACTTAGCTCACACAATTGTGGGCCTAGCAAGTCCAAAATCTGCAGGGCAGGCCAGCAGGCAGGAAATTCAGGCAGGATTCCATGTTGCCGTTTTGAGGCAGAATTGCTTCTTCTTTAAGAAACTTCAGCCTTTAGGCTTTCAATTGATCTAATGGAACACATCCACATTACGAGGGGTAATTTGCTTTAAACAAAGTTGGTGTATATATGGGCTTCCCAGGTGGTGCAGTGGTAAAGAATCTGCCTACCAGTGCAAGAAACACAGGAGACACAGGTTCAGTCCCTGGGTCAGAAAGATTCCCTGGGGTAGGAAACGGCAACCCACTCCAGTATTCTTGCCTGGAAAATTCCATGAACGGAGGAGCCTAGCGGGCTACAGTCCATGGGGCTGCAAAAAGTCAGACACGACTGAGTGACTGAGCATGCACATGCATGGTGTATACATACGTGAGCAGGTGGAGAGAGAATGTTAATCACACTTAAAAATATATCTTCACAGAAACATCTAGACCGATGATTGGCCAAATCACTGGGTACCATAGCCTAGGCCAGGTTGACACAACATTAACTGTTGTACATCCTTGCTAAGTCGCTTCAGCCGTGTCCAACTCTGTGCGAACCCATAGATGGCAGCCCACCAGGCTCTGCTGTCCCTGGGATTCTCCAGGCAAGAGTGCTGGAGTGGATTGCCAATGCCTTCTGTTCTTTTTATAAACTGAAATATAGTTGATTTGGGGCTTCCCTGATAGCTGCGTTGGTAAATAATCCGCCTGCATGCAGGAGACCCCGGTTCAATTCCTGGGTTGGGACGATCCACTGGAGAAGGGATAAGTTACCCACTCCAGAATTCTTGGGCTTCCCTTGTGGCTCAGCTGGTAAAGAATCTGCCTGCAATGCAGAAGACCTGGGTTCAATCTCTGGGCTGGGAAGATCCCCTGGAGAAGGGATAGGTTACCCACTCCAGGATTCTCGGGCTTCCCTTGTGATTCAGCTGGTAAAGGATCTGCCCACAATGCTGGAGACCTGGGTTTGATCCCTGGGTTGGGAAGATCCCCCAGAGAAGAGAAAAGCTACCCACTCCAGTATTCTTGCTTGGAGAATTCCATGGACTCTATAGTCCATGGGATTACAAAGAGTCAGACATGACTGACTTTTTCACTTCAACCTTATATCTTGGGTTCTAGAGCCAGATTGCTTAGATCTGAATCCTGATCTTTACTATCTATGTGAACCTGGGCAAATGGCTTACTTTCTCTTCAGTTCCTTAACTGTCAATTAGAGATAATTATATCTACTTCATAAGATAAAGATTATAAAAAGTATTGTGAAAATTTAGGCCAGTACCTTGCACTCAGTAAATGTTATCTTCACTCTTTGTCTCTTATTTTTCCCAAATTTGACTTCAATTTGTGCTGAGTTGTTCAGTCATATCCGACTCTCTGCGACCCCATGGACTGTAGCCTGCCAGGCTCCTCTGTCCATGGAATTCTCCAGGCAAGAACACTGGAGTGGGTTGCCATTTCCTCCTCCAGGGGATCTTTGCATCCCAAGGATCGACCCTGTGTCTCCTGCATTGGTAGGCGGATTCTTTACCACTGAGCCACCTGTAGCTTCAATTCAGTGTTATTCAATTCAGCATTTATTTTTTGCACCCATACTATTGGGTTGGCCAAAACGTTAGCTTGAATATTTCTGTAACATCTTATGGAAGAGTCCAAACAAACTTTTTGGCTAATTCAATATATTCCAAGCATTAAATTAAGCTTAGAAAAAAATATGGTACCAAAGTAGACATGGTCCTGCCTTTTCGGATCTTTTATTTTAGTTTAATAAGGGAGGCAAATATTAAACAAATAATCACATCAGTTCAGTTCAGTTCAGTCGCTCAGTCGTGTCTGACTCTTTGTGACCCCATGAACCGCAGCATGCCAGGCCGCCCTGTCCATCACCAACTCCCAGAGTCCACCCAAACCCATGTCCATTGAGTTGGTGATGCCATCCCACCATCTCCTCTGTTATCCCCTTCTCTTCCTGCCCTCAATCTTTCCCAGCATCAGAGCCTTTTCAAATGAGTCAGCTCTTTGCAGCAGGTGGCCAAGGTATTGGAGTTTCAGCTGCAGCATCAGTCCTTCCAATGAACACCCAGGACTGATCTCCTTTAAGATGGACTGGTTTGATCTCATTGCTGTCCAAGGGACTCTCAAGAGTCTTCTCCAACACCACAGTTCAAAAGCATCAATTCTTCAGTGCTCAGCTTTCTTATAGTCCAACTCTCACATCCATAATCACATAGATAATATAGGATGTGCTATGAAGGACAAGTAGAAGGTAGTATAAGAGGTTATAACTGGAACACCAGTCTAGCTTCCTTAAGAAAGTATTCTAAGAGTTAGTAAGGGAAGAGGATGTTGGAGAAAGCTTTCTAGGTAAAGGGGTGATGATCAAAGGCCTTTTGAGGCTTGGATATAGTGAGAAACAGAGGAGGAAAATATCATGACATGAAGCTGGAGAAACAGGCAGGGACCAGATTATTCAGGACCTCGAAAGATGAACAGGGGGGTGGGAGGCTTCCCAGGTGGCACAATGGAAATGCGGGAGATGCAAGAGATGCAGGTTCATTCCCTGGGTCAGGAAGATCCCCTAAAATAGGAAATGGCAACCCACTCCAGTGGGTTGCCTGAAAAATTCCATGGACAGAGAAGCCTGGTGAGCTATAGTCCATACGGTTGCAAAGAGTCAGACATGACTGAGTGACTGAGCACACAGCACAAATAAGATTAATAAGGCACAAGATCTTGGAGGTTAGAAGAATTTTGGATCCGGATGGTAGCAGTTGAAAGAGTAGACAGGGCTAACAGGTACTTAGTGAAAGGGAAAGAAAAAAAAAAGCATTTACCCTGCTTTTTTACATAAACTATAAATAATTGAAGAGGGGTGGTTTCCCTTGCAGAAACATTTCAGCTCTAAATGAAGAATGATTGAATTATATCACCATTTTAAAACTCCTAATGAATGAACTGATGTAAGCATTATTCATCAACAGCTGTTAGCACTACAAAAAGAGATAAACGTACACTGTGTGTCTCCTAATGGAAAAATATACCACCACCTATGAGGGTATCTCAGAGAAGGCGATAGCAACCCACTTCAGTACTCTTGCCTGGAAAATTCCATGGACGGAGGAGCCTGATAGACTGCAGTCCATGGGGTCACTAAAAGTCGGACATGACTGAGTGACTTCACTTTCACTTTTCTCTTTCATGCATTGGAGAAGGAAATGGCAACCCACTCCAGTATTTTTGCCTGGAGAATCCCAGGGATAGGGGAGCCTGGTGGGCTGCCATCTATGGGGTCACACAGAGTGGGACACGACTGAAGTGACTTAGCAGCAGCAGCAGCAGCATGAAGGTATCTTGCCAAAAAATTAAACTTGAATCTGGTAACATCTAGATCTTACTACCAATTCACAGAAAATAACAGAGGACAAGGTAACATGTTCAAGGATGCCTTGGGGAAACAGCTCACAAAATCCAGACGGTGGCAAAAACTAAAGGACAAGCAACCTAGTCCCTTAAACAAAACAACAAAACAATTCTGGGAAAACAAAGAAAAAATAAATACAGGTGACATAAAAAAAAAAAAACAACTAACATTTAAGAGTCTATTAGAAATGTGCATAGTAACTGGATATTTTATGATACTGAGAAATTATTTTCATTGTGATAATGGCATTGAATTTATTTAAAACCTTATCTCTTCTAGAAATACAGACTAAAGTATTTACATAGAAAATCATATGGTATCAGGGATTTTCTTCAAAATAATATGGGAAGGGGGAAAATGGATGGGGTATGGATGAGGCAACATTGGGCTTTGACTGGATTTGGGGGCTTGGTTATTAGGCACAAGTTTTAATATATTTTTAACTATTCTATGTTTTATATGTTCTAAATTCTCCACAATAAAAAAAGTATTTACATTAGAAGAAATCCGGAAAGCAAAATTGACATAAAATGATAATAAATTGGGTAAGGGAGATGTCAGGGATGACCCCAAGTTCTGATTTTTGTGGATGATTCTAAAATGGTATCCTTCAGTGATTAGAAAACAGTGAACAAGAACTCTGTTTCCAGGAGAAGGCCATTTGTCATCTTGGACATGTTGAGTTTGAGATATCTGCGATAACAAGCAAAGTGAAACTAGCAGATAGGCAAATCTGGAGCTAGGTAGAGAGATCTGGTCTAGCAGTGTGCATGTAAGAATCAATGGTTCAACTTCCCTGGTGGTCCAGTGGTTAAGAATCTACCTGCCTAGAGAAGAAAATGACAACCCCACTCTAGTATTCTTGCCTGGAGAATCCCATGGACAGTGGAGCTTGGCAGGCTCCAGTCTATGGGGTTGCAAGAGTCAGATACAGCTTAGTGACTAAAACCACCACCACTACCAAAATAACTGGTGAAAATGCCGTGGTTTTTCTTTTTTTTTTTCCTTTATTTTAGTTCATGTCAATTATATTTTAAAATATTGAGATACTTTTTTTATGGATAAATATGGTCTTTGTATTATGTTTGTGAGCCACTATAAGTGCACTGAACCTATTGACGTTTTTTTAAGGTTTTGTTCTTTTTTTAATTTAGGAGGGAAAAATGCAAGTGACTAACAACTTACCAGGCATTATTTATCTTATTTTGGAGTTGAATTCTGTAATTTGAAAAAATTCAGTTAAACAAGTAATAATAAATTCAAAGTGATCTATGAAAAAAAAAAGAATCTGCCTGCCAAAGCACGTATCACAGGTTGAATCCCTGGTCCAGGAAGATCCCACATGCCTCAGGGCAACTAAGACCATAAGCTGCAACTACTGAGCCTGCTTGCTACAACTATTGAAGCCCAAGAGCTTAGAGCCCATGCTCTAGAACAAGCGGAGCCACCACCATAAGAAGTCCACGCAATAAAATGAAGTGCAGCCCCCGTTTGCTACAACTAGAGAAAGACCACATGCAGCAATGAAGACTCAGCACAACTGAAAATAAATTAAAAAAGAATCAATGGTTCATAGAGTTCACGTGAGTGGATGCATTTACCTGGGCTCTATTTCTTAAAGTTGAGCATGGGTTTAAGTTACCTGGAGAGTTTATTTAAACATAGATTGCTAGGCCCCTATCCTAGAGCTTCTGAATCAATAGGTACAGATATGACTTAAGAATTCACATTTCAAAAGAAAAAAATAATAATTCACATTTTTAACAATTTGACAGTTGATGTTAATGCTACGGTTCTGGAGACAACATTTTTGAGAACCACTGACTTTGGAAGACAGTTAACACTGGTTCTCAACCCTGGATTCACACTGAGAATGTTGCAAAGACAAGGCAGAGAGTGTTTCAAGTCGGAGTGAGGGTTCAACAAGACCAAATACTGTTCAAAAGTCCAGTGAGACGGGGAATTTCTTGGCAGTCCAGTGGTTAGGACTCTATGTTTTCACTACTGTGGGCCCAAGTTCAATCCTTGGTCAGGGAACTAAGATCTCAGAAGACGTACAGCATGAACCAAAAAAAAAAAGTCTAGTAAGATGAGAGTGAAAATAAATATCTGTTGGATTAGTAGCATAGAAGTAATTGGTGACAGTAGAAGGTGGAGTGAAAGGAAAATCAAATTAGAGGTAACGAGAAATAAAGGAGATGCAAAAGTGAAGACATTGAGTGCAGATAACAGTTTTGAGAAGTCTGGCTGTGAATCCTGTGAAGAGGAAGAAAAACAGTGTGGCAGGAGAGGATAGGGGGCCGAGAGCAGACAAAAGCATGAAGCGCAAACCACTAAGACCAAATCACAGTATTCTTCTTTGAATTAAAACAAAAGTTAAACCACCAATTCGTGTTCTGACAATGAATTGCATTTCAATAGTTTCATCTTAAAGAACTAATGAGTCTTCAAAAATCGAAAGGATGGACTTTGTGGATATTCTGGAGTCCTGCAGAACGGGTAAGTCTACTAAATCACAACCTTCTTCCCTGAGGTCACAGGTCTTGGGAAGCTCCCATACTACTATCTGATAAAACTTGCCCCCAGATTCATTTATTTCATATATTTTATTAATCATGATCAATTCTTCAAACATCTACCAAATACCTATTATGGGCTAGACAGCTGGGCTCTGGGATTAAAGTGGTGAATGATGAGTGCCTTACAATAGTAAATAGAAGTGTTGGAGAAATGTGGAGTGCTCTAAGAATCTATATCATAAGATCCAACACAAGCTGAGGGATCAGGGGAGGAGGTCTTTAAAGAGTGACTGTCAAAAAGAGAGCTGAATTCCATTTGTGTGAAATGTCCAGAAGTGGCAAATCTGTAGACACAGAAAGTAGACAGGTCAGTGGTTGCTTGGGGCTGAGGAGCTAGAGAGGAAGGGAGAGTCACTGCTAATAAAAGTTTCTTCCTAGGGTGACAAGACGGTTCAAAGATTGACTGTGTTGATGACTACAAAATCTGCATGTACTAAAAAACACTGAACCTTAACACTTTAAATGGATGAACTGTATGGTATCTCAAAATGTTCATTGTTGTTCAGTTGCTAAGTTGTGTCCAACTCTTTGCGACCCCATGGACTACAGCACACCATTTTTTCCTGTTCATCACTATCTCCCAGAGCTTGCTCAAACTCATGCTGGGTTGGATGAAGCACAAGCTGGAATCAAGATTGTCGGGAGAAATATCAATAACCTCAGATATGCAGGTAACACCATCCTTATGGCAGAAAGTGAAGAGGAACTGAAGAGCCTCTTGAAAGTGAGAAAGGAGAGTGAAAAAGTTGGCTTAAAATTCAAGATTCGAAAAACTAAGATCATGGCATCCAGTCCCATTGCTTCATGCAAATAGATGGGGAAACAATGGAAACAGTGACATACTATTTTCTTGGGCTCCAAAATCACTGTAGATGGTGACTGCAGCCATGAAATTAAAAGACGCTTGCTCCTTGGAAGAAAAGTTATGACCAACCTAGACAGAATATTAAAAAGAAGAGACATTACTTTGCCGACAAAGATCCATCTAGTCAAAGCTGCGGTTGTTCCAGTAATCACGTATGGATGTGAGAGTTGGGCTATAAAGAAAGCTGAGCACAAAAGAATTGATGCTTTTGAATTGTGCTGTTGGAGAAGGCTCTTGAGAATCCCTTGGACTGCAAGGAGATCTAATCAGTCCATCCTAAAGGAAATCAGTCCTGAATATTCACTGGAAGAACTGATGCTGAAAGTGAAACTCCAATACTTTGGCCATTGATGGGAAGAACTGACTCAATGGGAAAGACCCTGATGCTGGGAAAGACTGAAAGCAGGGAGAGAAGGGGACAACAGAGGATGAGATGGTTGGATGGCATCACCAACTCAATGGACGAGTTTGAACAGAGTGATGGACAGGGAAGCCTGGATCTCCTTGCAGTCCAAGGGACTCTCAAGAGTCTTCTCCAACACCACAATTCAAAAGCATCAATTCTTTGGTGCTCAGCTTTCTTTATGGTCCAACTCTCACATCCATACGTGACTACTGGAACAACCATAGCTGTGACTAGACGGATCTTTGTCGGCAAAGTAATGTCTCTGCTTTTTAATATGCTGTCTGGGTTGGTCATAACTTTTCTTCCAAGGAGCTACTGCTGCTTCTGTTGCTAAGTTGCTTCAGTCATGTTCGACTCTGTGTGATCCCATGGACTGCAGCCTACCAGGCTCCTCCATGCATGGGATTTTCCAGGCAAGAGTAGTGGAGTGGGTTGCCATTGCCTTCTCCGTGCCAAGGAGCAAGTGTCTTTTAATTTCATGGTTCCAGTCACTATCTGCAGTGATTTGGGAGCCCCCAAAAATAAAGTCTCTCACTGTTTCCACTGTTTTCCCATCTATTTGCCATGAAGTGATGGGACCAGATGCCATGATCTTAGTTTTCTGAATGTTGAGTTTTAAGCCAACTTTTTCACTCTCTTCTTTCACTTTCATCAAGAGGCTCTTTAGTTCTTTGCTTTCTGCCATAAGGGTGGTGTCATCTGCATATCTGAGGTTATTGATATTTCTCCCGGCAGTCTTGATTCCAGCTTGTTTTTCAACCAGTCCAGCGTTTCTCATGATGTACTCTGCATATAAGTTAAATATAAGTGGGTGACAGTATACAGCCTTGATGTACTCCTTTCCAGATTTGGAACCAGTCTGTTGTTCCATGTCCAGTTCTAACTGTTGCTTCTTGACCAGCACACAGATTTCTCAAGAGGCAGGTCAGGTGGTCTGGTATTCCCAACTCTTCAAGAATTTTCCACAGCTTGTTGTGATCAACACAAAGGCTTTGGCATAGTCAGTAAAGCAGAAGTAGATGTTTTTCTGGAACTCTCTTGCTTTTTTGATGATCCTGGATGTTGGCAGTTTGATCTCTGGTTCCTCATAGGGGACTGGAATGCAAAAGTAGGAAGTCAAGAAATACCTGGAGTAATAGACAAATTTGGTGAAGCAGGGCAAAGGCTAATATAGAGTTCTGCCAAGAAAACATACTGATCATAGCAAACATCCTCTTCCAACACACAAGAGAAGACTCTACACATGGACATAGCCAGATGGTCAATTCCGAAATAAGACTGGTTATATTCTTTGCAGCCAGAGATGGAGAAGTTCTATACAGTCAGCAAAAACAAGACCAGTAGTTGACTGTGGCTCAGATCATGAACTCCTTATTGCCAAATTCAGACTTAAATTGAAAAAAATAGGGAAAACCACTAGACTATTCATGTATGACCTAAATGAAATCCCTTACGATTATACAGTGGAAGTGACAAATAGATTCAAGGGATTAGATCTGATAGACAAGGTGCTTGAAGAACTATGGATGGAGGTTTGTGACATTGTACAGGAGGCAGTGATCAAGACCATCCCCAAGAAAAAGAAATGCAAAAAAGGCAAAATGGTTGTCTGAGACTTCCAAACTGGTTGATTAACATCAATTCCTGGTAAAGGTTGAAACTGCAATTAGGTCAAGTACTAAATCTAGTTTTGCTATCATGGGCTTCATAAAACTAATGCCATTTGGGCATGTGGTTTTTCTCTTTAAATACTTATATGTGTAAAAGAGATGTCAACTGAGAGGAATTAGCTGAGGAATAAAGTATATATACACAGAGGAAATCATGTGCTCATTGGAGGAAAGTGTGTGGCATTTTGAAGATTCGAAAAAAAAATCTGCAGCTGGCACATTCCTTGAAAGAATATAATGAGAGTTGAAGCTGAAGTTATATATTGAACAGGCTCATGTTATGTAGCTGTGAAAGCCATGGTGAAAGTTTGATATTTTATCATAAAAACAGTACTCCCGGTGAATTTAAGGTTCTTTCTTTGCAGCAAAAGAATTCACAGACGAAGCAGGGAGGTTCAGAAAGTAAGAGCTTATATAAGAGAGGGAGTGGCAGAAGACGAAATGGCTAGATAGCATCACAGACTAATGGACATGAATCTGAGCAAATTCCAGGAGATAGTGGAAGACAAAGACCAACAAATGTCCGTTTAGTCAAAACTATGGTTTTTCCAGTAGTCATGTATGGACGTGAGAATTGGACCATAAAGAAAGCTGAGCACCGAAGAACTGATGCTTTTGAATGGTGGTGTTGGAGAAGACTCTTGAGAGTCCCTTGGACTGCAAGGAGATCCAACCAGTCCATCCTAAAGGAAATCAGTCCTGAATATTCATTGGAAGGACTGATGTTGAAGCTGAAACTCCAATACTTTGGCCACCTGGTGCAAAGAACTGACTCCTTGGAAAAGACCCTGATGCTGGGAAAGATTGAAGGCAGGAGGACAAGGGGACAACAGAGGATGAGATTGTCGGATGGTATCACCGACTTGATGGACATGAGTTTGAATAGGGTCTGGGAGTTGGTGGTGGACAGGGAACCCTGGCGTGCTGCAGTCCATGGGGTCTCAAAGAGTCAGAAGCAACTCAGCTACTGAACAACGATGCTCTCAGAGGGCAAACAGGTGAGGAGCTGCTCCCCTGTGTTTCTTTGGCAAGCTGGTTATGAGGGGCATACAAATGAAGGGGCAGAATATTCACTGGGGAAGGAGTTTAGGGATTGTTTCCCTAGAATAGAATTTTTCATCCCAGCTCCATTTTCCTGAGGGGAGGAGGGATTTTTGTCCTTTAGCTTAAATCAGAAGTGTCATCACTTCAGAGCATGATTGGTACTTATCTGCAAGGCTAATTTTATTGTAAGAACACAATGAGCAAGGTTACAGTTGGATGCAGGAGATTCCTGCTTTTCCCCATCTTTCTTTGTCTGATTTCAGGACACTTATCACCTCAAAGGTGTGGTTTCCTGTCAGTCTGGAGGTTCCTGTTTTTCTTTGTCTGCCCATGGACCCCCGCTATTTACAAGCGTTGCAAGATTTCCTGCCACCTGGTCCCTGCCCCCATTCTCTGCTCATACCTAGCTATCTGCCTGCTGTAACAACAGGAAGCCATTGTTGTGTGATACTAAGCATTGTAACTCCGGCTACCATGTAGAGAGTGAAGAGAGGAGGCAGTATATTTGGGAAACCAGGTAGGTATTACAATTCTCTGGACACAAGGTATTGGTTGTTGTTAGATTAGGATGGTGGCCATTAGGGTAGGTGGCTTCCCTGATAGCTCAGTTGGTAAAGAATCCGCCTGCAATGCAGGAGACCTGGGTTCAATCTCTGGGTTGGGAAGACCCCCTGGAGAAGGGAAAGACTACCCACTCCAGTATTCTGGCCTGGAGGATTCCATGGACTGTATAGTCCATGGGGTTGCAAAGCATCAGACACGACTGAGCAACTCACACAGGAATGGACAAATTTAGCAGGACGTTGATGGGCTGGAACTGAGATGTGGCAGAGCAGTGAAGCTGGTGTGCTCAACTGGACAGATGATGAACTGAGAATAGTAGAAGAGGTCCAAGTTTCAGAGTTGGGGAGCAAGATTAATTTTCTTAATATACTTGGAACACTAATAAGGGAGCAAGGGTTCTGGTGCAGTAATGAGTTCTCTACTAGAATTATCTAAGTTGGACCAGAGATCTCTGAGATATGTGTTCACTGTTTGTGCTCTGAAGTAAGTTGTGGACTAAATAACCAAGTTCGTATTCAGCCCTAATGGTCGACCACAAGCTAGTGCCATTTCTGCCAGAATTTGATCCCCCAAACAGTTCACGACTAAAATAAAACCCTCTTCGCCTGGAATTTGAATTCCTCAGAATCACCCACACCAGGTTAATAATTAAAGGTTCCTCATACTGTCTACCTTTGTTTGTTTCACCTGTGTGCAGGATTCTGGTTTCATAAAACCCTCCCAGCAGTATTATTTAATCTAGTGTCAAAGAAAGGTATATATATTCCACCAACCCAAGGGCAAGTCTCTACTAGTCCAAGAAGGTGGGAGGCCACAGAAACTGACCCTGCCCAAAGCCAAAACAGAGGAGAGGACTCCTACAAAGCTAACCTTTGTATTTTTTCTCACACCCTATCCAAGCATGGCTCAGCTGGTAAAGAATCCGCCTGCAATGTGGGAGACCTGGGTTTGATCCATGAGTTGGGAAGATCCCCTGGAGAAGGGAAAGCCTATCCTCTCCAGTATTCTGGCCTGGAGAATTCCAATAGTCCATGGGGTTGCAAAGAATCGGACACGACTGAGCAACTTTCACTTCACTTCACTTCATCCAAGCATCTAGTGCTGTGCCCTTAGGGCCCCACAGCCATTGGGTAGCCCCACAGTGTGGCCCCACAGATCATCGACTGATCCTTCAGTCCTAGGGTGGGGGTGCAGTGAGAGGATGCTAATTTTCAAACATAAAATCAAAAATAGAAAAGTATAAAAGGGGAGAAGAAACAAGAGAGTAATATATATTTTGTGTTAGGGCTGTCTCCTCAGTCCCCAGGGAAGCAGTAAACACTTGCCTAGTGGTCCTTTATTGATAGTCCTATTAAATGCCCTAGGAGAAGTCGAGGGGATTTGTTTGACACCTTTATTCCCACCCGATTCTTCTCCAAGTGCTAAGTCGCACACCTACCCTAACACAAGGCCCACCAGGACTTCAGGCTCCTGCCCTTCCTTCAGACTTGCTTTGTTGCTGCTGATCCTCTAAGGGTAAGCATTTCGCCTTCTTTTCCTTCTCCTTCAAATCTCAGCACAAAACTTTCTGGGCCTCATTTGCATCTTCCTGACTTTCCTCATCTCTGAAACGGGAATAATAAACACGATGGTGGGAGTAACAGTAAAACTGACCTATTAAAATTGCTGTGAGGATTAAACATTATATATACTTGAAAATCTGTTGGAAACCGCAAAAGACTATAAAGTTAGACGTTGTTTTCTGGCTTTTATTTCTAAAGTATATTTCAGTGGTTGGAATGAGTGGGTACCAGGGTGCTGTTCTCTCAGGGAGATTAATGCCAGGCGTTGCCAAGCGTTTCAGAAGAAAACGCCACTCTGCTTCAAAAGGGACGTCAAGCCCACCTTGCACACAGCCTTTTGGTGGTCTTTCGGTGCAAGAGCTGGGGGCGTGGGAAAACCATGTATGCAGATGCGGGGCGCCTCGCAAGCCGCACCCCCTCCGCCCCCGCGCAGCCCTCCGCTCGCCTGGGGCGCCCTTCCTCCCCGCCCGCCTGGGGACGATAAGGCATGGGGTCTCGGGAGCTCTAACCCTGGGCGCGATTCTGCAGGTGACCGAGAACTCTCGAGCCCCCGGCAGAACTGATCACTTCGGGGCGTCCCGAAGACGCCCTCGTCGGAAAGTCAGGTTAGTGGAGGTGGAACCCAAGGAGGCTCCAGGTGTGGAAGGAACAGGCCTACATGGGGAGCGGCTCTAGGTGCCCTCGTGTTTGGGGGAACGAGGTGGATCTCGCCACCCATTTCAGAGCTGGACGTCCCGCCAGCCGGCCCAGGGACTTTCTAGAACAACCCCATGCGCCGAGGCCGCAGGAAGCCGGAACCCGGCCGGGCGCGGGAGCCGGCGGGGCTCGGCGTCCTCACCTGCCTGGGGCCGCCTCTCCGCAGGCCCCAGTTTCCGTGTGTGAGAAATGGGCTGACTACGAGCTCACCCCCTCGCCGAGAGAAAGCGGCTGGGGTGTTCCGGCTCAGCGCCTCTACAGAAACCACTCGAGAAAACAGAGTCTGTTTCGGTTTTAGTTCAAAGAAGGAAAAAAAAAAAAAACCAATAGCTGTGAACCTTGCCCAGAAATGCTTGTCAGGTTGAGCGAGAAGCCGGCTAAGCGAACGAGCACAGGAAGGACGAATTGGCCAGGTGGCGGGTAAAGGTAACTCGGCACTTGTGAAGATGGACCGCCCGTACCCGAACCCGGCTGCCTCAGGAGACTGAGTCGCACACGGTTGAAGTAACGGATACCGGGAGCGGCCTCCTCTGCGCTTGCGCAGTACCCGCGTCTCCCCCAGCCCCGAGCTCGCGCCCCGCCCCCGAGCTCGCTCGCGCCCCGCCCACTTGCCCTCCCCTTCCCCAGCCCGGCCGCCCGCGCAGAGCATTGTGGGACACAAACAAAGTGCCCCCAAACAGGCTGGAGTGAGCCGAGCGGCAACGGCGGCGGCGCCGGCCCGCACGCGCGCGGCGGCGGCTCCCTCCCAACCTCCCCCTCCCTCCCCCTCACTCCCCTTCCCCTTCCCCACCCCGCCCCGCCGGGAAAACGCGAGCCGTCGCCGCGCTCCCCAAACCGCCGCCTGCCCTCGGCCAACCGCCCCCAACGGCCGCCCGCGCGTGGCTCGCCGGGCCCCCTCGCTCCTCCCCTCGGGCCCCCGGAGCGCTCCCCTCCCTCCGCCTCGCACTCTCGCACCTCGCAGGCTTGCCGCCGTTGGGGGCTGCCATGCCCCTGCCGCAGGCTGTCCACGGGCCTAGGCGCGGCGGCCCGAGATAGGGTCCCCTCCGCCTCCCGGGGGAGGAGAGAGGCAGCGGGCCGCGCGCTCCGCCCCCTCCCCCCGGGCCGCCGCCACCTCGCCGCCTCAGCCTGGCGGGGAGGAGGAGGAGGAGCAGCAGGCCTCCGGCCTCCGGCACCGCCGCCCGCAGGTAACCGGGAAGGGAGGGCAAGGCCGGCCCCTCCTCGCCGCCCGCGCCCTCGGGCGGCCCCCCATCTGGGTGCTGGGCGGAAGGGAACGTCGGGTCTCGTCACCCCCATCCGCCCCGGGAGACACCCCGCAGGTTCCCCTCAAAGGCGTCTAAGCCTTCAGGGAGGAGATTGGCCCCGCGCCCCGCCGCCTGGGAGAAATTGCCCCGATCTCCCAGGGCGCCCCTCGACCGCGCGCGCGTGTGCTCAGCACCCTGACCCTGAGGAGGCGGGGTGCTAGCGTCTCACCTGGTCGAGCCGAGACACACAGCTTCCCCCTCTCCCCCGCTTCTTTTTCTTTCGTATTGAAAAGAAAAGCGTGGCATTTATTTAAAAAACGAAAACCTTTTTTCTTCCCTACCTGGGGCACAGTCTGCATCTAGTCGTTTTCTGCTGGCCTAACCAGAAAAGGGTTACCTGCGAGTGAAATGATGAGTACGTTGGAAGGAAACTGCATGCTTGTTAGAGGTTTGAAGCTTAACCAGAATTTAGAATAAAGCCTAATAATGGTTTGCCTTATTGGAACTTAATTATAGAAATGAAGGCCAAAGCTTACATTTTTTTCGGCATCTAAGTGAATTATAGATTTTGGTCAAGAAGACATTCTAACTTCCAGTTATTTTCTTACTGTTTTATTCGGATAGAGGCTAATACCAAAAGTAGACTTCACAATTTGAGAGCTACTAATAGTTTGGATAGGTAGATTTTTTTTGTCTAGAGGGTTTCAGTTGGAATTACTGCATTAAAAAAAATACTGTGTAAATCTTCAATCATACAGTCAGTTGCTCCCATTACTTCCCTTTGACTGCCAATGGATATTTAATTTTACCTGATGTAGTTTCCTAATCATAGAATGTGGCAATAATGAAGGGAATGTTTTGTTGTCTTGTATTTTACAGTGTTTGCATTAATTAATTATGAGAACCTTCTCCATATCTGATCTGATTTGCAGAACAACCTAATGACTTAGATATTATTACTTGAGTTTTACAGGTGAGACAAACTTAAGTAATGTTAAGTAACTTGCTTTAGGCCACACAACTAGTGATAAAGGTGAGATTTATACCCAGATATGTTTTCAGTGTAGGTGTGTTTTCTACTGTACCTTCAATACAGGTACACCTTTTTTTTTTTTTAACACTTATTTATGAAAAATAATCAGTCTTTGAAATTGAGGAAAAATTTCAAGTAATATGCCAGTACCTAGGTTCTGTGATTGACATTTCTGCCATGTTGTCCCCCCCTTTCTGTGTGTAATCACTTGAAAGTAAATTGCAAACACCATGACACTCCAGTATTTCCTCCTGCGGTTATACTGACCCCAATATCATTATCAAGACTTTTCTAAATTAGCAATCCATATGCAAATATCTGGGGTCTCTTTGGGAAATCAACCCCCACCCCACCCCCCAGCTGTATTCAGTTAAGATTCACCCTTTGTATTTGTTGATTATGCCTTGGATCCTTTTTTTTAGACCAGTACCCATCTTCTTTCATTCTGCCAGTGAACCAAACCACTTGCTTTATAAGAATGCTCCCACTTTTGGGACTTGTCTGTTTCCTAATGGTGTCATTTAATGTAATCCTCTGTCCTCCTAATTTTCCTGTTACTGGAAGTTAGGTTTAAAGAAAAGCTAGATTAGTTTAAGGAAAACTTTTATTTGGCAAGAATATTTCATAGATGATGCTATATACCTATGTACTTTTATGTTACATCATGCTACACTATTAAAGATACTAAATGTGACCACTTGCTCGAAGTGGTGACTACCAGATTTACTATAACAGTTTGGTTTGCCTGTTTGTGATTTGTATATGATCTTGGGGTAATATCTTGACCCCAAGCAAACAACCTGTTTCTGGGTACCTTTTGCTCTGTGATAGCACCCATCGATGACTGTTGCTTCAATCAGTTATTTTATTGGAGATTTTCTGTCAAGATTTCTTTCATTAACTAGGAGTGAACTGAACTTTCTCCTAAAAATGTTAGTGTCCTCCCTTTATTTACCAATATTCAGGGTAAAGAGTTGGGGAGTTAGTCACCCCCACTGCGTGCATTGCATAATGGTGGTAAATTAGATTTTTTTTCTTTTTTGGGGGAATACTATGGACTGATGAGTTTTGATTTTTTTTTTTAATATAACCATTACAGTTGTTTTTCTTTTCGATGATCAAACTGTCCCAAATTTGGACAGTAAAACCCTTTCAAGTTGGTTCCTGTGTCTTTTTAATGCTCCTGCTCACCATTAGTCTTGGAACACTCTCTGGTGCAGAATATTCCAGGCTTACCTTGTTACTTTCCTTGTTCCAGATCTGGAATGGGCTTTTCATCCACGAAGTCTTGACTCTTTTTAGTGAGAAATGGTGTATAGAAACCAGGATCTGACGGGCATGTTCATTCTGCTGGAGTGTCACTGCATCAAGGCCCTTTGAGAAGGGAGAACAAAAAATGGTGTTTTGCTTGTTTGTTTAAGCAAATTCATAGGGATATATCCAATTCAGATTTAACATAGCAGGTTTTTCTTTTGTCTCTCATCTTAAACGAAAATCTTAGTTCCTAATAAAATGAACATTCTTGCCATAGCCTACTATATGTACTTAAAATCATTTCAATATTTTACCAATATCACTACTAGCAGTAAACTTCTGAGTAAAGTTTTAAGATTTCTTTGCATTTATTCTTGTCGTTAGAATATATTGCATGAAGGTTGTGTAATCAGAGTACTTTCTGTGTTCAGAAGTCACTTGAAGTACTTTCTCTGGTTATCCTGCCAATTTGATATGGTTCATTGGTTCCATTTTTTATTTTATGGTTTTCTTTTTTATTTAATTTTCCAAAAGAAACAACTTTTTATTGCAGTATAGTTGATTTGAAACTTGCTAGTTTCAGGTACACAGCAAAGTGATTCACATATATATATTTTTCAAATTGTTTTCCTTTATAGATTATTACAAGATATTGAATATAGTTTCCGGTACCATACAGTAGGCCCTTGTTTATTTTATATCTAGTAGTGTGTATCTGTTAATACTAAACCCCTAATTTCCTCCCCGCTTTGGTAGCTATAAGTTTTGTTTGTTTTTTGTGAGTCTGTTTCTGTTTTGTAAATAAGTTCATTTATATCACTTTTTTTAGATTCCACATGTAAGTGATATATGATATTTTGTTTTTCTCCGTCTTACTTCCCTCGGTTCATGGCATTATTTCATTCATTTTCATGGCTGAGTAATATTCCATTGTGTGCGCACATGTGCACATACCACACCTTCTTTATCCGTTTACCTGTCCATGGTCATTTAGGTTGCTTCCTTGTGTTGGCTGTTGTAAATAGTGTTACATTGAATACAGACACATGCCCAGGAGTGGGATTGCAGGATCATTTGGTAACTCTGTTTTTACTTTTTTAAGGAACCTCCATACTGTTCTCCATAGTGGCTGCACTAGTTTACCTTCCCAGCAACAGTATTGAAGGATTCCCGTTTTAAATTTTATTTTTGAGTATATAAATTATATGTGCTTAGTCGCTCAGTCATGTCTGACTCTTTGTGACCCCATGGACTATAGCCCGCCAGGGGGCTTGTCCGTGGGGATTTTCTAGCCAAGAATACTGGAGTGGGTAGGCTATCCTTTTTCCAAGGGATCTTCCCGACCCAGTTATTAAACAGGGGTCTCCTGCATTGCAGGCAGATTCTTTGCCAGCTGAGCTACCAGGGAAGGCCATGTAAACTATATACAAGGTTCAGAAGTCAAATATTTTAAAAGTATTCTTAAAGAAGCCTTACCTGAGTTAGTTTTAAAATGAAGTGTTATTTAACTCTGTCATACCTTTTAATATCTAATAGACTCACATATCTTCACTATAGGAGGATTAACAGTGGACAGAGTGTGTTACTTAACGTGAAGTGATATTGGAGTACATTTATGTTTTGCAATTAGATTCCAATTTCTCTGGCAAAGAGAAGGGACCAGACTAATCTTTAGAGGTGAGCAGAGAAGCAGATTTCAGGCTTATTTTTGCAAGCTTTACTTTGAAAAATTTCTTTATTGATGGGTCAATTCTTCTTTTTTCTTTTGGCCACGTGGCCTGTGGGATCTTAGTTCCCCGACCAGGTATTGAACCTGAGCCCTGGCAGCAAAAGCCTGGAATCCTAACCACTAGGCCACCAGGGAATTCTGAAAATCATGTCTTCAAAGAGGCAGGCACTTGATAGTTTTATAAATCCATCTACTTACATGTAACACAACAGAACTGACGTACATATGCTATCTGCAGATATAAAAGGTATTTGGATGTGTGATCAGTGAAGATAGCACTTTTTTTTGATTGGGCAAAATGTAATAGAATCTATAATTATGCCTTCAAATGAGGATTTAAGAAGGAGCAGTCAATGATGGTCTGAAGTGAGAATACAATTACACAGTTTATCAGCTGCCTGTCACCCAGGAAAAGATGAGCCCACGGTGTGTTCCCTCTGTACACCACCACTGCTTTTGTTAACAGAGCAAACATTTCTTTCCTCAGGGAATGGAGTGGGAAAATGAGCAATGCATATGCACTGGGCCCATTTGCCTTCATCCTGTCTTTAATCTTGGTAAAATATACTGCTGAAGATTATTAGGAAACATATAGTGATGAAAAAGTGCCACAAACAGTAGCATAGGTATATATTCTCACATAGCAGCTGTAAACTGTTTTGGTAGACTGAGTGGGCTGATACAGTTATGAGAATTGCCAGCATTTGTTGAGCCTTTCGAAAAGGTATCACTATGCTAAATATTTCATACATCATCTCATTCAGATCCCACTTTAACCCTTTGTTATTGCCACTTGTATCTTTGCAAACAAGTAAAGTGATATCCAGGTGTCAAACTAAAGTCCATCTTCAGTGTTGCTCTTAACACATTACTGCATCTCACAATTAAATATGTGTCATAAAATTGGATATATTTTCATTCAGCATGAATCACAAGAAATACATGACTGACATTAGTCCTACAGCAGCACTGAAGATTGCATCTGAAATTTTCCATAATAAAATGTTGGAAGTTTTAAACTTTGAGGAAGTCTATTTTCTAGCCTTGTAAAGGATAGAATTCTCTTGTTACTGATAATGGTGAAGCATCAGAGATTATTGTAAAGAGATTTCATATTGAATATGTGTGTGCATGTATATAGAAATACATATATTCCCCCCCGCCCCACCGTGGTTTCCTGGCATTTTGTAGACTACAAGTGAGCATATCTTTATATGTGCTATAATGGGATGTCTTAATGCAACCACCACATTCATGATTGAAACAGTTCTTCCTGTATCTTGACTGATTTCTTGAAATTTATCTCCTATTAAACTGAAAGCCACTTTCGTTTTTTCCTTTGTTCTTTATGTCAGAAATACTTCACTCCATAATGAGCTGGAAATCTCTGGATTTTTAGTCACAGCATCTAAAAATAGTGATTGTATGTGTGCCTTTAAAAAGATAAAGATGCATTAAATGTATATTGCACTCCTGCTTGATGGGCACTTTCTTCACTAACGTTAGTGCCAAAGGTGACTTCAGCCAGCACATTTTTACATAACTGATTATGGAGTAAATCAGTGACTTACATCATTGTGATCCTTCACATTGATAATTCTGTCTTGCTGCTGCTGCTGCTAATTCACTTCAGTCGTGTCCGACTCTGTGTGACCCCATATATGGCAGCCCCCCAGGCTCCCCTGTCCCTGGGATTCTCCAGGCAAGACTACTGGAGTGGGCTGCCATTTCCTTCTCCCATGGTGCGTGCTCAGTTGCTTCAGTTGTGTCTGACTCTTCGACCCTATGGACAGCAGCCCACCATGCTCCTCTGTCCACAGGATTCTCTAGGCAAGAACACTGGAGTGGGTTGCCATTTCCTTCTCTGAATTCTGTCTTATAAGAGTGAAAATTGATGAATGAAACTTAAACTAACGTCTCAGTTTTCTAGGAGAACATCATTTCTGTCTCCATATTGAATCTTCTTCCATTTTAGTAATTGTATAGCTTAAAAAAAAATCTTTATAAACTTTTGATACCCCAGTTTCAATATTCTAAACTGTTAATCCTTCTATAGGTATTAAATGGTGTATGTAGGTTGGTTTTGTTTTTTGTTGTTTTTTTTAATGTTGACATGATTTGTTATTTACTTGGTTTTAACAGTTTTTGATGCATTCAGCTTATAAACAACTTAGGGTTACATATAACTAAGAGTTTGAATCTTTGGAATCAAGATTTTGTGGAACTACTAGCCTCTGGCTTCTGAAACAATGTAATTCTTTTTAAAAATGACTTTCCTTTAATTCACATCTTAACCTAAGTATCTGATTATCACCTACTGTTACCAAGCAAGCCTGTTCAGAACTTTGTTGTTTTTTAGTTGCTGAGTCGTGTCCAGAGCCTTTGCAGCTCCATGGGCTATATAGCACACCAGCCTCTTCTTTCCATGGTGATTTTTTGGGCAAGAATACTGAAGTGGGTTGCCATTTCATTCTCCAGGGTATCTTCCTGCATCAGGGATTGAACCTGTGTCTCCTGCACTGGCAGGTGGATTCTTACTATTGAGCTACCAGGTTAGCCCCTATTCGGAACTGTCCTCTATTAAATGTGGCATGTTTAGTTTTGGAGGCTGGATAATTTCATTAGGCTAATGAGTGGGAGGATTATTCCAGCTATTTTGGAAAAGGGTCAGAGAGTTCCAAGAACTGGGCCACTGCCCACTTTTTGGCCTTTATAGTCAGCCTTGGAACTATCTTGGGGGCTTCCCAAGTAGCTCAAATGGTAAAGAAACTGACTGCAGTGCCAGAGACCTAGGTTCGATCCCTGGATCAGGAAGATCTCCTGGGGAAGGGCATGGCAACCCACTCCAGTATTCTTGCCTGGAAAATCCCATGGACAGAGGAGCCTGGCAGACTACAGTCCGTGGGGTCGCAAATAGTTGGACACAACTGAGCAACTAACAGACACAGACACACTTGGAACTATCTTGGTGCCTGTGGATGTTTCATTTAGCGTGCTGATGGTTATAGTGAGTGAGGCTTAGTGTCTAGAGGAAGTAGACTTGTCTGTCACCTTGGACCTACTTGCTTTATGTCATGTCCTCAGGCTATGTCGTTCTTTTAAAGGCTGTGCCCTGCCACCTTCCCTCCTGTTTCACATTTGGAGTGCTTCCTAGGCGGGAAGTGAGCCACTTGAGGATAAGTCACTCTGGTGTATACAGCTGGCCTCAATTTGGGCTTTCTCTCAAGTCAATTTGTCTTGCATTTGATTGGCGTACCCTGTTGAAGAGAGGAATTGTTGTGAGACTGCCTGATTTAGGAACCGGTTCATTTGCTTTTCCAGAGCTAGGCTTGCCAATTTGTTTGAAGGCCTCCATTTGGGAGTGGAAGTGGAATTTTTCGACTACACCTCTTCTGATTTTCTGTGTTACCATAGCTTAGTTGTTATTTATGTTTTTGTGTATGTGACTTTGGGATAAGCTATATATGGTCCCTTTTTTCTGGGCTGCTCTTCGTCTGATTATTTCTTTGTGGGGCAATGTGTTTGTTGTTTGTATGTGTGTTAGTACCTGCATTGGCCAGTTAAGACATCTTTGGTGAATAACAGGTCTTGGATATGACAATACCAGCTTTCTTATTGCTTAGGTTTCGCCTGTGGTGCAGCGAAACCACAGGTTAGGATTTTCCCTTTTGAACTATCCTTGGTCATTCATTCAGCTTTATCTCCAATGGGGCATTGGTTAGGATTCTCCCCTTTTGGGTGCTAGGGAACTGTGACACTGAGAGAGCAATTTGAATTGCTGTTTGCTTGTTAATTGGTGACACCAGCCATGAATAATTAAGTGTAGATGATCAGAGTTTTTATTTCATCTTACAGTCCCCTGGAGTTATTTGCAAAACTTAAGAGATCTTTAGCTATGCTTTGTAAATGAAAGAAAATGTTTCAGTCTATACTCCCTGAGATCTGGAAGGCAAAGGCCCCTAATAGATTGACTGTTTTGTCAAAGTGGGTCTTTTGCAGTTGCTTTTATCTTGAGGGTATGTGTGTGTATGTGAATGAGTGTCTTGGTACCTGAATCCAAATCTCTTTTTCTCATTTTGCTGAAAGAAGACTTGTGAATGTGAGTGGATGTTATGTATTACTGTATTTGTTTAAACTGGGTTGTTTCACTTAGTGTAATATCCTCAGGGTTCATCCATATCATAGCATATATCAGAATTTTCTCCCTTTTTAAGGCTAAATAATATTCCATTTTATATATATACCACAGTTTGTTTATCCATTTATCTGTTGATAGATATGGGCTATAGTGAATAATGCTCCTATGAACATTCATGTTACAAGTATATGTTCATGTCTCTGCTTTCAGTTCTTTGGAGTATATACCCAGAAGTAGAATTGCTGTATCATATGGTAATTCTCTGTTTAATTTCTTTGAGTAACAGCCATAGTATTTTACATAAAGTCTATACTTAACATTCCCACCAACAGTGCACTCGGGTTCTTTATCCACATTCTTGGCAACACTTACCTTCTATTATTTTGTCTTTTATAGTAGTCACGTTAATGAACGTGAGATGGCAAAGTGTGTGGGGATAGGTCACTGATTTGTAGACCATCTTCTCTTTGTATACATTTAAAGCTATAAATTTTACTCTAAGCACTACTTTAGCTGCATTCTACAAGTGTTGATAATGTTGTATTTTCAATATTACTCAGTTAGAAATACTTTTCAGGGATTTCCCTGTCAGATCCAGTGGTTAAGACTCTGTGCTTCCAAGGCAAGGGCCGTGGGTTTGGTCCTTGGTTGGGGAACTAAGATCCCACATGCTCTGTGGCAAAAACAAAACAAAACAAAGCTTTCTAATTTCCTTTGTTGATTCCTTCATTACTATGGGTTATTTAGAAGTGTGTTATTTAAAATACCTGGAATTTTCTTGATAGCTCATTGATTTCTAAGTTTTTAATTTGTGATTAGAGAACACACTCTGGGTGCATTCATTCTTTTGAAATTTATTAAGATTTGTTTTATGGTCCAATTGGTGAACATACCTTGTTGCACTTGAAATGGGTACCAATGATTTTGTGTCACTGGTAATACTTTTTGTCATGAAGTATACTTTGTCTCATATTAGGGATAGCCAATTCTTGCCTTCCAGTACTTACAGTTTGCATGGTATATCTTCTAACATACCTCTTTGGTTTTTTATTTAAAGTAGATTTCTTATAAAGTGCATGTAGTTGGGCTTGCTTTTTCAAATGATAGTGAAAGTTGCTCAGGCATATCCAAGTCTTTGCGACCCCATGGACTATACAGTCCATGGAATTCTCCAGACCAGAATACTGGAGTGGGTAGCCTATCCCTTCTCCAGAGGATCTTCCCAACCCAGGAATTGAACCGGGGTCTTCTGCATTGCAGGCAGATTCTTTACCACCTGAGCTGTCAGGGAAGCCTAGTCTCTCTTCCTTTTAGTCGAAATGTCTGTCAGTCCATTGAAATTTAATGTAGTTATATTTTATAGTATTTTGAAAAACAGACACATATTTGTCTGCTCCTGCTGCTCTAGCAAAAGAACCACAACCCGGATGGCTTAAAGAGAAAATTTTGTCTCAGCTCTGGAGGTTAGAAGTCTGAAATCTTGGTGTTGGCAGGGTTTAGTTCCTCTTAAGGGAAGGAACTTACAAGGGAAGGAGCTCTTCTTGGCCTCTCTCCTTGCTTTTGCTTGTGGCAGCATAATTTCAGTCTTAACATGGCCTCTGCCTTTGAATTTTACTTTATATAAGTACATCCTAACTACCTCAGTTTAGTTTGATTACTTTTGTAAAAAGCCTGTTTCCAAATAAGGTAACATACTCAGGTACTGGGGATTAGGATTTCAACATATCTTTTAGGGGATACGCTTCATAAGACAGCAGTGCAAAAGTGTTTTAGGTAAAGTCACTATACTTGTGTACATATTTTAAAGCATACAGAGTAGGACTTGGTATGAACACTTAAAAACTCCTTAGGGAAATACAGAGCTCTTTAAATGCTAATTGACTATAAAAGTGACTTAAATTTGACTTGCTTATGTAAGGATCCTAGAGACTGAATAAGATATACCCTTTCTTCAGGCTTTCTTTTTAGTAAAAATGATTTGATGTTAATTGCTGGTATTCCTTAAGTACTGTGGTTGAATTCTTGTAAATGGCAACTTGTAAGTTGGGGAGACGGGACTGAATCTGTGTTTTTTAGTCAGATCTTTCTTCAAATCCTGGTTTTATTACTTATAGTAATGTGGACAAGTTAATTTAACTTTCTGTTTCCTCCTTTTTTTTTTGTTTCCTCCTTTTAACTGGATCTTAAAAATTCTTTCCTGAAAATTATGACCACAGTGAGATAAAGACACTTCGTGGTACTCAGTGTATATGAATGTATTTTCCCTGGATATAGAAATTAATAATAAGCATAATTCTGGTTACCAGCAATGAGAGGAGATTCTAATAATTTAATGTTACTGGTTTTATTGATTTATTGCTTTAACTCCACTCAAATCTCATTCTTACTCATGTAGTAAAATAATTAAAATTTTTACTTGATTAAAAAGTGGCTAGTTATAAAAGTTAAAGTGACCTTTTTTTATAACTCAGATACAGTAATTTGGAATTATTTGTAAAAAATCAATAAAGACTTAAAGAAGACCTTTGAGGGTTAAACTGTTGTCAGATAAAGATCACATGCATTTTATTAGTGTTCATGCTCTCAAATATGAGTACTCATATGAAAAAGTTTAGTACTCCAGAAAAAAAAGGTGTGATTCCTCTCATGGGAAAATACAGATATTTGTTTTTGATTAGATTGACAACATAGTGACAGTTTTCTTAGAACAAAATTTAAAGTATGAGGTTCCATAGCATTTGTCCAAAATACTTGATTCTAAAGGAAATGATAGTGAAAAACATTTTAACAATAACTTTCTAGAGAAGGAAGTTGGTGACTTGTAATTTTCACTACTTCACTCAGATTTCTGTGTAATTTGAGCATGAACTTTTTTCTTCCATCCTTGCTTGAACCATGTATATTGACAAGTTTTCTATAAAATATTTGTATTTTAATTTTATATAAAATTATAATTTTATACTTTAAAATATTTGTATGTTAAACTCCTTTAAGTATATATTTTAGGTATTTTGTCTGAAGCTTTATTTTGCTGTCATTTATAATTGTACTTTTATTAATAATATGAATGAACATAAAAGAATGTGCTTATTCCAAAAGTAAGCACCATAAATCGCATTTATTCAACTTTTTTAAAAATGCCCCCCACATCTGTGTTAGGAAGTTATAGAATATACACAGGCTCAACGTTTTCCCACAAGTAGCATATGGATCTGTAGGAAAGCAAGATCTAGACACTTAATTGACTACCTGAGATACATATAATGCTAATTAAAAGAGCAGTGATCTTTTTGTGGCCATAAAGAAATGCCCAGTTGAGAACCACTGCACTATAATACACAATGTTACTGATAAGAGTGTAGCACATGTTAATGGTGTAGACAGAAATGATTAAGAAACTGCTGGTATGTTTACATGAAGACTGCACCAATAGTCATAGCAACTTTATTTGTAATAGCCCCAAACTGGGAAAACAGAGTTTGTTCTCTGTTAGGTGACAACCAGACTGTGGTAATTGCACACAATGGAATAGTATTCAGCAGAAAACAAAAAGTAACAAAAATTCTGGAGCCTAACAACATAGATGAATCTCAAAATAATTATATCCAGTGAAAGAAGCCAGATGATTCTATATATATTAAAATTCTAAAAAATGCAACTAAAAAGCAAATTAGCAGTGGAGGTGAGAGGCTGGTGGGAGAGATTGTGAAGAGGCACAAAGAAAATTACAGGAGTCATGGAAGTGTTCCTTATCTTGATATCCTGATGATATCTGTGTGAAAACTGACCTGATTGTATTGCAGGGCCCCTTCCAGGGCCCAAGAGTGGGCTCTTGTCTAACACTTGGAAATGAATTGTCCAAGGAGACACACGTACTGACAAAGCAAGAGATTTACTGGGAAGGGGCACCCAGGCAGAGAGCAGTAGGGTTCGTTCTGACTCAGGATTCTTCCTGGTGGTGTACCCGTTGCTCAGCCAAGATGGATGCCACTGAGAATTATCCTTGGAGGTGATTAGACACATGGTGTTTCCTTTTGACCTTTCCTGAACTCTTCCAGTTTGTGGTGACTTATTAGTGCCATGTTCCTTACTGGGACTAGGACCTCTATCATAAAATAACTCACATAAATGGTTAACTCTGGCGCCTGGCCAGAGTGGGCGGTTTCAGTCAGTGTGCTTCCTCTGACAGTTCAGTTCAGTTCCGTCACTCAGTCGTGTCCAACTCTTTGCAACCCCATGAATCGCAGCATGCCCGGCCTCCCTCTCCATCACCATCTCCCGGAGTTCATTCAAACTCAGGTCCATCAAGTCTGTGATGCCATCCAGCCATCTCATCCTCTATTGTCCCCTTCTCCCCCTGCCCCCAATCCCTCCCAGCATCAGAGTCTTTTCCAATAAGTCAACTCTTCGCATGAGGTGGACAAAGTACTGGAGTTTCAGCTTTAGCATCAGTCCTTCCAAAGAACACCCAGGGCTGATCTCCTTTAGAATAGACTGGTTGGATCTCCTTGCAGTCCAAGGGACTCTCAAGAGTCTTCTCCAACACCACAGTTCAAAAGCATCAATTCTTCGGCACTAGGCTTTCTCCACAGTCCAACTCTCGCATCCATACATGACGACTGGAAAAACAATAGCCTTGACTAAACGGACCTTTGTTGGCAAAGTAATGTCTCTGCTTTTGTATATGCTATCTAGGTTGGTCATAACTTTTCTTCCAAGGAGTAAGCGTCAATTTCATGGCTGCAGTCACAATCTGCAGTGATTTTGGAGCCCAAAAAGATAAAGTCTGACACTATTTCCACTGTTCCCCCTCTATTTCCCATGAAGTGATGGGACCAGATGCCATGATCTTCATTTTCTGAATGTTGAGCTTCTTTAAGCCAACTTTTTAACTCTCTTTCACTTTCATCAAGAGGCTTTTTAGTTCTTCTTGACTTTCTGCCATAAGGGTGGTTTCATCTGCATATCTGAGGTTATTGATATTTCTCCCAGCAATCTTGATTCCAGCTTGTACTTCTTCCAGCCCAGCGTTTCTCATGATGTACTCTGCATAGAAGTTAAATAAACAGGGTGACAATATACAGCCTTGACGTACTCCTTTTCCTATTTGGAACCAGCCTGTTGTTCCATGTCCAGTTCTAACTGTTGCTTCCTGACCTGCATACAGGTTTCTCAAGAGGCTGGTCAGGTGGTCTGGTATTCCCATCTCTTTCAGAATTTTCCACAGTTTATTGTGATCCACGCAGTCAAAGGCTTTGGCATAGTCAGTAAAGCAGAAATAGATGTTTTTCTAGAACTCTCTTGCTTTTTCCATGATCCAGTGGATGTTGGCAGTTTGATCTCTGGTTCCTCTGCCTTTTCTAAAACCAGCTTGAACATCTGGAAGTTGATGGTTCACATATTGCTGAAGCCTGGCTTGGAGAATTTTGAGCATTACTTTACTAGCGTGTGAGATGAGTGCAATTGTGTGGTAGTTTGAGCATTCTTTGGCATTGCCTTTCTTCGGGATTGGAATGAAAACTGACCTTTTCCAGTCCTGTGGCTACTGCTGAGTTTTCCAAATTTGTTGCCATATTGAGTGCAGCACTTTCACAGCATCATCTTTCAGGATTTGAAAGAGCTCAGCTGGAATTCCATCACCTCCACTAGCTTTGTTCATAGTGATGCTTTCTAAGGCCCACTTGACTTCACATTCCAGGATGTCTGGCTCTAGGTGAGTGATCACACCATCGTGATCATCTGGGTCGTGAAGATCTTTTTTGTACAGTTCTTCTGTGTATTCTTGCCACCTCTTCTTAATGTCTTCTGCTTCTGTTAGGTCCATACCATTTTTGTCCTTTATCGAGCCCATCTTTGCATGAAATGTTCCCTTGGTATCTCTAATTTTCTTGAAGAGATCTCCAGTCTTTCCATTCTGTTGTTTTCCTCTATTTCTTTGCATTGATCGCTGAGGAAGGCTTTCTTATCTCTCCTTGCTGTTCTTTGGAACTCTGCATTCAGCTGCTTATATCTTTCCTTTTCTCCTTTGCTTTTCTCTTCTCTCCTTTTCACAGCTATTTGTAAGTCCTCCCCAGACAGCCATTTTGGTTTTCTGCATTTCTTTTCCATGGGGATGGTCTTGATCCCTGCCTCCTGTACAGTGTCACAAACCTCATTCCATAGTTCATCAGGCACTCTTATCTATCAGATCTAGGCCCTTAAATCTATTTCTCAATTCCACTGGATAATCATAAGGGATTTGATTTAGGTCATACCTGAATCGTCTAGTGGTTTTCCCTACTTTCTTCAATTGTACACTTTAAATATGTTTGGTTTTACATCACTTATACTGAAAACATTTATAAAATGATTTTTAAAGAGCATGGGTATCATTGATTCCAAATATATACTGGAATTATCCTTGGAGAGATAGCACATACATCTGGTAAACCTAAATTGGTGTGGTGTCATATGCCAGATCATTGGTCAAGACAGAAAATGGTCTAGGAGTTCAGGGGAGGAAAGGCAGCATAGGTTAATAGTAAAATGAGGAGAGGATTAATTCAGAGTGTCTGATTTTTAGGCCCTATTAGGCCACTTATTTTCTCTGATCTTTGTTTTCCTTGGTCTTTGAAGAATTTCCTCATCTACTTCAGAAGATTGTCTAATTTTTGTATTTAGCTGCACCAGGTGTTAGTTGCAGCATGTGGGATCTTTTATTTGCACCATGCAGATCCTTAGCTTTGGCATGTAGCATCAGTTCTCTGACCAGGGACCAAACCCAAGCCCCTGCATTGGGAGCTTGGAATCTTAGCCACTGGACTATCAGGGAAGTCCTTCATCAGATTTTTTTAAGATCCAAATAAAATATGTTTTAAAACACAGTGTAATCTGAAAAGTGACATGCAAGTGGCAGGTATTGCTGATATCCAGAGTAGAAGAAAGAACATAGTAGAGTAGTATTTGACTTGATGAGAACAATAAGGGAATTCCAAAATGAGACCAGAGATGGAAAGTGGAGATAATGTGTAGTATGTTCAGAAAATGGTTCAAAAATCAGTTTGGAGCAAAGAAGAACATCTAAAACAATAGCATAATGGAGAGAATTTGAAGTATTAGTGAGAAATAGTAGCATCAGGTTGTCAATTGCTGTTTACTAGCCTTATGACCTTGGCTAAGTCGTTAATTCTCTGAGCTTCTATTTCCTCACCAATATAATGAATGGTGAAATAACAGTCCACCTTAGAATACCTCAACAGACATTTCTCCAAAGAAGATGTAGACAAAGCTAATAAACACATGAAAAGATGCTTAACATCACTCATTATTAGAGAAATGCAAATCAGAGCTACCGTGGTATCACCTTACACCAGTCAGAATGGCCATCATCGAAAAGTCTACAACAATAAATGCTGGAGAGGGTGGGAATCCTCTTGCACTGTTGGTGGGAATGTAAACTGATACAACCACTATGAAAAACAGTATGGAGACTCCTTAAGAAACTAGGAATATGACCCAACAGTCGCATTTCTGAGCATATACACTGAGGAAATCATAATCGAAAAAGACACACATACCTCGCTGTTCATTGCAGCACCATTTACAATAGCTAGGAAATGGAAGCAACCTAGATGTCCATCAGCAGATGAATGGATAAAAAAGCTGTGGTACATATGTACAATGGAATATTACTCAGCCATAAAAAGGATTGCATTTGAGTCAGTTCTTATGAGTTGGATGAACCTAGAACCTATTACACAGAGTAAAGTAAGTCAGGAAGAGAAAAATATCACATATTAACATATATATGGAATCTAGAAAGATGGTACTGATGAACCTATTTGCAGGGGAGCAGTGGATATGCCAACATAGAAAACAGACTTACAGACACAGTGGCAGAAAGAGAGGGTAGGGTGATTTGAAAGAATAGCGTTGAAACATATACATTACCTTATGTAAAATAGATAGCTAGTGAGAATTTGCCGTACGATGCAGGGATCCCAAACCTGGTGCTCTGTGACAGCCTAAAGGGGTGGGAGGGAAGTGGGAGGTTCAAGAGGGAGAGGACGTGTATACCTATGACTGATTCATGTTGTCGTATGGCTGAAACCAACACATTGTTGTAAAGCAGTTATCTTTCAATTAAAAATAAACTAATAAAAGTCTGTCTTATCTCAAATATTTTATATATTGAAGTCAGTTGATATCAAACGACAAAAATGCAAGTGCTGAGAAGAATTTAGTGCTGTTAAGAGTGGTTCTGGGTGATAGTTAAAGCATGAGGTAATTGCTGGACTAAAATGATTGGATTTTAAACAATTTGAACAGTGGTAAAGGATTAACTCAACATCCTGAGACTAAAGACAGGGAGAACAATCAGGATGTTAAGTAGCCCAGGGCAGTGGCCAAAACAGAAAGGATTGATTTGATACAGGTCTTAGTGACCAAGTCTGTGTTTGGAGGAAAAGTGAAGAACAGAAGTTGTATTAGTTTCCTGCGGCTCTTACAATAAATTATCACAACCTGGATGGCTTTAAACAGCAAACTCATCCTTTCACAATTCTGGAGTCTAGAAATTCATAATTGGTATCATTGGATTGAAATCAAGATCTTGACAGGTACCGTCTTTCTCCAAAGACTCTGGTCAAGGTGGGAAATCCATTCCTTGGCTCTTGTAGTTTCTGGTGGCTGTATGCATTCTATGACTTGCAGCCTCATCACTCCAATTTATGCCTGTCTTCCCCATCACCTTCTCTGATACCGGTGTCATATCTTCTAACTTCTGTCTTAGAAAGATGCTAAAGATTGTACCTAGGGGCCACTTGGATATCCAGAGATGTCTCCCTATGTTGGGATACTTCATCCCGCCTGCAAAGTCCTCCATAAAAACTGTTTGCAAATTCCAGGGATTAAGACATGGATATATCTGAGGGAGTGATTTTTTTTTTTAGACTACTGTAGAAGTCGAAGATGACTCCCAGGTTTTTTGCTTTTTGGAATGATGGTATCTTTATCTTGGGCCAGAGAATTTGAAAATGAAGAGTACATTTGGAGAAGTGATGATTAATTCTTTTGGACCTGTTGAAGTACCTATGGGAGGTCTTTATGTGGATATTTATTTTGTGGATCAGAAAACTTTCAATGGAATGAGTTAAAACACTATTTCAAAACAAAACAAATTCTAGAGTAAGGCAGCTTCAGAGTTAGTTACTCTGCAATTCAGTGACATCATCAAGAGCCTCAGTTCTCAACTTCTTGCTTTGCCATCCTTAAGTTAACTCTCGTTATGGTTCCGAGGTGACCCGCCACAATTCTAAGCCTTAAGTCCAGAGATGAAAACACCTAACTGAATTTTTGTGTGCCTTTTTTTTTTTTAAATCACCCTAACTCCTGAAGCTCTGAAGTAAACTCTATTCCTTTTAGCCAGATAAACATTTTAATGTTTTCTTGGTTATCTTTTACCTAAATAGACCTATTATGTCTATGTTGCAGTTGGAACTTATGATTATCTTATGTGACAAATGGATTTTACTGCTCTTTGATGTGCAGATTTGAATACACAAACCATGTCTCTGGCCTGGCTCAGAAAAGCAGCCCGTTCACCTTGTTGAGCCTTTTCTATTATTAGGTTCTTGTCTAAAAATTTCTAACCATCTCCTGATTTATTAAATGTTAAGGCATTTAAAAACATTTATAATTTTTCTGAATTTGCCTATGAAGGGGAGAGTAGCAAAGGAAAAATTTACAGATTTTTAGAGGAGATGGTGAATCAAAAATAAGTACTAGATTTTAAGCTCTGGGTGAATGGTTAATTAAAAGCGTCTATCATTAGCAGTTAGAAATCCTATAGTGGAGTGTCAGTTGAGAAGAATTTGGAGTTCAGTTTCAGGCAGTTAATTTGAAAGATAGCAGACATATCCGGATGGAATTGTCTAGCATTCTCGCTGATCATACAGAGGAGCCTGGTGGTCTACATACAATCCAAGGGGTCACAAAGAGTTGGACATGATGCTAAAGCTGATACTCCAGTACTTTGGCCACCTCATGTGAAGAGTTGACTCATTGGAAAAGACTCTGATGCTGGGAGGGATTGGGGGCAGGAGGAGAAGGGGACGACAGATGATGAAATGGCTGGATGGCATCACTGACTCGATGGACGTGAAGCAGAGTGAACTCCGGGAGTTCGTGATGGACAAGGAGGCCTGGTGTGCTGTGATTCATGGGGTCGCAAAAAGTCAGACACGACTGAGCGACTGGACTGAACTGAACTGATGTGACGGAGCACACGTGCACTAGCTCAGCATAAGCAGCCCAGAATTGGAGTTCAGGAAAGTGCTGGGCTTAGAGATTTGGGATGAATTGAGCCAGTGGTGATAGAGCCCTGTCAAGAAAGATTCATCACTCAGCGCTGTGTGGCATTCTTCTGTTTATGCTATGTGCTAGGCACTGGGCACTTCCCATGTATTTGTTTTATCTTGCTTGACTCCCGCCACATTTAACTAGTTTAAGGGCATCCAGTAAGTTCAGTGATACAAACATGATTAAGATCCAAGTTTGTAGAGGAAAATAAATACTATATGATACTGCTTATATGTGGAATCTTAAAAAACTAATGACTGTAACGTAGAAGAAGCAGACTCACAGATCCAGAGAACAGATTAGTGATTACCAGTTGGGGTGGGCAATGTAAAGGTGTGGTGAGTCAGAGGTACAAGCTGTGAGCTATAAGACAGACTCAAGTATGTATTATACAACATGGGGTATATAGCCAATATTTTGTATTAACTTTTAAAATTGTGTAAAAAAAAATAAAGCAGGTTTTTAATTAAAAAAAAAAAATTCCCTGGAGGTCCAGCGGTTAGGATTCTGAGCTTCTTACTGTAGGAGGCATAGATTCAGTTCCTGGACGGCTGGTCAGGGAACTGAGATCCCACAAGCCATTTAACACAGCGGAAAAAAAAAAAAGAGGACACTGAAGCAGACTCACAGACATAGAGAACAAGCTTATGGTTACCAAAGGAGAGGGATGGAGGGACAAATTAGAAATTTGAGATTGTAACAGATAAAAACTACTATACATAAAACAGATAAGCAACAAGGATTTGCTGTATGTATAGCAAGGAATTGTGCCCCAAACCTTGTAATAACATACAATGGAATATAATCTGCAAAAAAAAAAAAAAAACAAACCCTGAATCTCGGTGCTCTACCCTTGAAACTAATAAAGTATTGTAAATTAACTATTCTTGAATAATAAACATTATAAAACAGTAGCAACCACAAATATCCAGATTTGTCTGAAGTACAAAGCAATGTTCTTCCTACTATATAAACTATTTCTAGGCAACATTAATTTATTAATTGATACTGAATTGGGTATAGTAAAATAAAGAATGCTTAGTTATACATGAGGTGGAGAAGTCTGTTATTGGACTTGGGCAATGTGAAAAGACTTTACTTTTAGTTAATGCATGATACTGTGTCAAAAGACTTAATGTATTTATCCTTATAGTAGTTTATCATTCAAAGGGACATGGATACCAGGAGTGTCTATCTATTACATATATCTAGAATTTAAAACCTTAATAGCAATTGAGGAGTTATGATGTATGATATATATTGCTCATTGGGGAGATGTGAGATAGTAGTTTCTAAGAAAATTCAAATTAAGAGGTGTTTTTTAAAAGAGTTTACTCTATATTTCTATACAGATTGAAGAGTTGTAACTATAAACATAGTTTTGCGGGGCAGTCAGATAATCATAATAGGCCAATGTTTGGTATTTTCACAGTCACCTTTTCCTCTTTAGATTATTTTGCAGCAAAGACTAAACTCAGCTTTTAAAATTCTGGTCCAACAGTAGTTTCTTTATTTCAGACATCATTTTGTTACACAATTTGCCTAACTAAATCTTTGGCAATATAAAAAGGTATTTAATGAGTCCTAACCTTTTCCTATCCCAAGCTGTTTCCAATTGTTCCTATATGGAAACAGTTATTCTTATACTATTATGAAATCAATGGAAAGAGTACGTGTTGTAATTTAGGAGTACTGGTTGCAGGTCCTATTTTTAACTGTGATTTTTGTACAAAACAGTAGACTCCTTCAAGAATCAAGTAATCTGAGGCTCCACTCCTGTCTTCCATTGAGTTGTGACTGGTTAACCTTTCTGGGCTTTTTAGCCTAGTAGTTATATTTAGCACCTGATAATGTTTGTTGAACTAAACTTTTTAAACCATAATCTTTCAGCTTTAAAATTCAAGTTCCTTCATTCTATTTTCTGAGAATTTTTTCCCCATTGAGGGGGAAAACTTTGCCTCTTTTCGATCTATTCTCCCATATCTCTTTAAGTTCTAAGATAATGATCAAGCCATGAAAAGTAATATCTGTAAAGTAAGAGAATGAAAACTGTCAGTTCCAGAGACATACCTCACAGTCTGGCATATGGTTCCTCTGGAGACACTTAATGTAGTATTGACTATATAAAAGTACAGTGTTTTTCCATAGTTGTCTGTATCTTCAAATACAGGTGATGGCCAGAGTTACTATAGGAGTTCCTGTTCTTGACCAGTTTGAGTCAGGAGTCTTCAAAGGACTGGGTCTTAGCAGAGGTTTTTGTTTTTGTTTTTAATTGAAGGCTACTTACTTTACAGTAATTATGTAAATGTATGGTGGCTTTTGCCATTCATCAGCATGAATCAGCCACGCGTGTGCGTGTGTCCCCCCATCCTGAACCCGCCTCCCTCCCCACCCTATCCCTCTGATTGTCCCGGAGACTGGCTTTGAGTGCCCTGCTTCGTGCATAGAACTTGCGCTGGTTATCTGTTTACCAGAGGTTTTGTGATTGCTTTTAATCAGTTGTGAGTTTAAGCTAGAGCTATTGTATAGAACCATTACTAATGTACAGTACATCTAACAGTTGTGGCAGTTGTGAATTATTTGTGTGTTTTGTGATTATCACAGTTACTTCTTTTCTATTCTATCCATGAATAAATTTTTAATGAAAAAGATGAGTCAGCTAGGTGTCAATTGCATGTCCATACTGCCTATAAGCAAGAATGATTCCTTGAAAAAATTTGTAGTAACATGCAGTGTAATCCTGTAAATTTTACCTACCTGTGTGCTGCCTTTTTAATATTGCCTGTGGAGTAGAGAATCAGAAAAATAAAATCAAGATTCCTTCTTATTAAATAAAGCTCAATTTTTAAAAATTAAATTGAACATATTTTCTTTATATAAAATGAAGTCTCTTGATATATTTAAATGATGAGCTTATTTCTTACACACTTTGTAAGATTCTTTTGGGACTATCATGCCAAAGTAAAGTCTGTGATGCTTTTGTTCTCTGCAGTTCTTTTGAATGTTGTCTAAGTCTATCCTTGTCAATGACAGAATTTTAGAAATAGATAATGGTGCTATCTCCACAGCAGTGTGAATGTACTTTATGCCACTGAACTGACAATTAAAAATGATTAGAATGGCAAATTTTATGTTAACATATATTGAGCACAGTTTTTTTTTAAATCTGCCCTTGCCCATAGAGGTGTATCATACATGTGAATATCCTCTGTCATATGTGCCATGGCTAAATTAAAATACTGGTGGTAGTTTCCAACTTGGAAAGGAGAAATGTGAACAGCTTAAAGTGGTAGCCACTCAACAGAATTTTATAATTGTGATAATTTGTATCAAATGATTTAAGTATTAGAAGGCTATGGAACTAGATGACCTCTAAGATTGATCTCTACCTGAAGATTGTTTGAATTTGTAAATAAATCCTGCTTTCATTAGTTAAGTAGAGGATTAAAAAATGACACAAATCTTCATCAACAGGTGAATATGTAAATAAAATAATCAATGAGATATTATACAGTCTTTAAAAAGGAGGGAAATTCTGGTACGTGCTACAGAGTGGATGAAGACTTGGTGCCAAATGAAATAAGCCAGTTGCAAAACGACAACTATTTGATGCTTCCACTTACATGACGTACCTAGAGTAGGAAAATTCATAGACAATTAGAAGGTTGGCTGCCAGAGTCTGGTAGAGAGTGGAGGATGAGGAATGAGGAGTTACTGTTTGATGGATACTGAGTGTCATTTCAGAATGAAGAAAAGTTCTGGACATACTGGTGATGGTTGCACAACAGTGTGAATGTCCGTAAAGCCCTGTACTGTACACTTTAAAATGACAAATTTTGTTATATTTTGCCACAATATAAACCTTTATTAACCACTATTAGTTAAATAACTGAGAATGTGGGCATTTTCATTTATAATAGAGTTTTGGAGAACTTTTTTAAAATGAAGTGATATGTGCACATTACTAAATCAGTACAAGTGCTTTTTCACATATTACTTTAAATGTGTCTAGTGAAATTCAGGAGGTGAATTTTCAATTTAATTTAGTTTAATTGATTTAAATTAAAATTACCACATGTGACTGGCAGTTCCTTCATTGGACAGTATAATTCTGTATTTTTTTTTCATCCTTTTATAATACTTTAAACCTCCTTATATCATTATTTTGAAATGAGTGCCTTATAGATAGCATATAATTGGCTCATGTTGGCTCGTGTTTTTAAAATATGCGTCCTACCAATCTTTGTCTTGTAGTTGGTTTTATTTGGACTGTGTACATTCAAGGAAATTATTGATATGTTGAGACTTAAGTAGACCATTTTATTTTTGTGTTTATTTGTTCCCTCTGTTCTTTGTTTCTGTTATTTTCCTGCCTTCCTGTGGCTTATTGTACCTTTTTGAAAATTTGTTTGATCTGTCCTTGGTGTTTTGAGGGCATGTCTTTTTAAATATTATTTTGAATCTGCTCTAGGTATTATATATACATAAATAACTTATCACAATCCATTGATGTCAATACGATATCAGTCTGAGTGAAGGCTTACCTCTTTTTGAAGTTATATTCCCCTGTTTATAATTGTCTTAAATATTTACTTTACATACTTTGAGAATCACATCAACATTAGGATAGTTTTTGCTTCAATTATATGAAACATAATTTAGAAAAGTCAGAGGAAGAGGGAAGACTAGAACCTGTACAGTTGACCCTTGAACACGGCAGCAGTTAGGAGTAGATAAACTGTGTATAAGTTATAGTCAGCCCTTCGAATCTGACAGTACCTCTGTATCCAGGGTTCCGCATCTTCAGATTCAGCCAACCGCAGACCAGGTAGCATTGTAGTATTCACTGTTGGAAAAACCCAGTATGAGTGGACTTGCACAGTTCAAAGACTCAGTTATATGTTTTTACTTTTCATTATTCTTCCTTTCATTTCAAGAGCAATCTGAACTTATTCTTTGTGGGTGAATCTGCTGACGACAGCCGATTCTCTAGTTTTCATTCACATGAGAATGCGTTGATTTTCTCTTTCTTCCTGAAGGGTATTTTTGTTGGCTGTAGTGTTCTTGGTTGGCTGTTCTTTCTTTGGGTACTTAGAAAGTGTTGTGTCACTTCCTTCTTACCTCATAGTTTCTGATGAGAAGTACTCCATTATTTGAATTGTTTCCCCTTATTATAAGTAGGGAGTCATTCCCTTCTTGATGCTTTTAAGATTTTTCCCTTCGTCTTTTTGTTTCCAGCAGTTTGTATCTGAGCATGGACTTTTTGAATTTATCTTGTTTAGGTGTGTTGAACTTCTTAAATCTCTAGGTATAGATTTTAAAATTAGTATAGAGGCAATGGCACCCCGCTCCAGTCCTCTTGCCTGGAAAATCCCATGGATGGAGGAGCCTGGTAGGCTGCAGTCCATGGGCTCACT
This sequence comes from Capricornis sumatraensis, assembly GCF_032405125.1. NCBI lineage: Eukaryota > Metazoa > Chordata > Mammalia > Artiodactyla > Bovidae > Capricornis > Capricornis sumatraensis. Next base: position 14,459,110 of record NC_091076.1, read on the forward strand.
GAGAGTCGGACACGACTCAGTGACTTCACTTTCACTTTTCACTTTCAGGCATTGGAGAAGGAAATGGCAACCCACTCCAGTGTTCTTGCCTGGAGAATCCCAGGGATGGCGGAGCCTGGTGGGCTGCCATCTATGGGGTCGCACAGAGTCGGACACGACTGAAGCGACTTAGCAGCAGCAGCAGTAGCAGCATACCCTACATATTCACCCAAGTGTACAGTTCAGTGGCTCTTAGTGTATTTGCTGATTTGTGTATCAGTAACCACAATCAATTTAGACTAACATTTTCTGTTAGCTAAAAAAAAAAAAAAAAAAAAACCTGAATCCCTTAGCTGTTAACCCCAAATTTCCCCCACCGCCCCCTCAACCCTAGGCAACCACTCATTTACTTTGTCTCTCTAGATTTGCCTGTTTGGAACATTGCCTATAAATGGAATCATACAATATGTGGCCCTTTGTAACTGGCCTTTTCACTTAGCATGTTTTCAGATTTTATCCATGTTGTAGCATATATCAGTACTTAATTTCTTTGTTGTGAAATAATATTCCATTGTATAAATATACCACATTTTATTTGTACATTTATCATGATGGATATTTGGATTGTTTTCACTTTTTGAATATTATGAATAATACTGCTATGCTCTATACGTTTCTGTATGGACATGTTTTCTATTCTCTTTGGCGGGTGGGAGTTGCTGGGTTGTATCTAAAGGTCCTAGTGTTGCATCTGCTACTAAACACAGTTCAGACATTTTCATATGTAAATTCCACCTGGATATTCCTGTTGGAGGCATCTTAAATTCAGAAACATCAGAAACTTTCTTTTCTGTCCTTGATCGGTTTTAATGAGAATATAGGAGGGGAACAAAATTATATCTGGCATTTCCCAGTCTAATCTTCATCTTCCTCCCATCCCATACCTCCATCTTTATTATGCTGTGTACCACATGTGTGTAACATTGTACAAACATGATTTGCAGAAGATACTTAGAATTTATTTTATTTTTGTCTTCTACCATACATATAAATTTGTTCTGTAGGGTTAGTACTCCCTCCAGTTCCTTGAAGGGCAAGTCTTCATAACTTTTCCGGTCACTTTTCGGGAATACAAACATTTATTTTCAAAAACTAATAAACTTAATTCAGAGTTAAAGGTTTTCTTATTTGCCCACCTCAGGCCTACTACAGGTCTGCAGTGGAAAGAGATTTGTTTGGCTTCCTTTTTATTTCTGTTTTTCCCCTCTGCCTTTTTATTCTTCCTTGTTTGGTGACTGGTTTCTGGCCCATCCAGGACTGGGAGAGGCACAGGATTGAGTAAGAAGAAAGGTCTCTAATAACAGTAGCAGCAGCATCAGGACTGTTGTTTTGTAGCATTTATTTCATGCTGAGTACTGTTAAAAGCCCTTCACATGTATCAGGCTGGTTAATCCTCAGAACGCTGAGTTAGGTTGTCTTACTCTGTTTCACTGCTGAAGAAATGAAGGTGCAGTCTGGTGACTTGCCTAAGGTCCCACAGTGACACACAGCAGAACAGGGCGGGCACCCAGGGTTGGGGCTCCAGAGGATCCTTGCCACTCCAGGTATTGCTTTTATTCACTGTTGGGAGATGGTAAGCATACTTGGTAGTCTTGGCCAGAGTTTAAATCAGACTTGTATCCTTTAGATTCGTTTCAAGTGTGACACATTTTCCATAGACCTGAAACAAAGGGCAGACTTGCCTCATCTCCTTTCCCTTACAGGGGAATAGAAGGGAGTGGGAAAGGGATTGGAACTCAAAACACACTGATATCTCTCCACAGGAATCCTTTTCTGATATGTAACTCTTTACCTCCTTGCAAGGTTGCCTTGCACCTCACTTTGAAATGGTAGTATCTGTTGTTTGGAACCTCTACCCAAATTGCGATTGAGATTTCAACATCCTGTTGCACATGTTCTCCAAATACACTATTTAATTTCTTGCCTTCACACCTTTGTTCATGCAGATGGTCCCTGGATTATGAGTGTCGCTTGCTTGAAGGCATGCTCCTGTCTGAACCATGTGATCTCCATCAAACTAAGTGCTCTTGGTGGCTGGGCTTTTAAAGAAGCTGGTTTACTGGGGTGCAGCAAATGGACAAAAAACTTGTAAAACCTTCCCATTTTTTTTCCTCTTCATCTCATTCCTATGAGAGAGAAATCAACAAGTATGTTGAATGATACTTCGGTTAGATCAATCCTAGCTGCCTGGTGTCTTATGATTACTTGTCTTTGGGAAAGTAGAATGGAGCAGGTTTATGTTTGAACTGTTCCCTTTGATGTGGTTAATTGTTTCAGTGGCCTTACCTGGCTGTCTTGGCACAAGGCTTTATGCCATTTATTGTGTTATCAGACCCAGAAGATTCTTAGATTGATCATTTTGTCCTCTTATATTAGAGTATTCAGTGGATTATTTGTATCTATTCAGCTGGAAATCATTAGAATGTCTTTTTAAAAATTGTTTCCCCTTCACATGTACATATACCTACAAAGAACATTCAAAGGGGTTGTTTATGTAATGGATTGATGTTTGAACTGACATTGACCTCTGCGTCCTCACATTTAGAGTAACCTCCGATGGCTCAGATGTTAAAGCGTCTGCCTGCAGTGCAGGAGACCTGGGTTCGATCCCTGGGTCGGGAAGATCCCCTGGAGAAGGAAATGGCAACCCACTCCAGTATTCTTGCCTGGAGAATCCCATGGACGGAGGAGCCTGGTGGGCTACAGTCCACGGGGTCGCAAAGAGTTGGACACGACTGAGCGACTTCACTTTCACTTTCCCTGGTGGCTCAGACGGTAAAGCATCTGCCTACAATGAGGGAGACCTGGGTTCAGTCCCTGGGTCGGGAAGATATCCTGGAGAATGAAGTGGCAACCCACTCCAGTATTCTTGCCTGGAGAATCCCATGGACGGAGGAGCCCGGTAGGCTACAGTCCATGGGGTCACAAAGAGTCAGATACAACTGACCGACTTCACTTCACAGTGCCATTAACAACAGTTGGCCAGTACAGTGCACCCAAGGCATGTCAGGATGGTGACCACTCACTGAGATCGTGTGAGCTCCCACGAGAGCTTGGTGCACCTGTTTGCTTTATTAACCTGTAGAGTTCTTTCATGAGGCCCTGCTCTCTGTGATTCTTCTTTTGCCTAGCACACTCAGAATTAAATGTTTCATTGGTTGCTTTCATGTAGCACTAGCTGTGTAGTCTTAATTAAGTACATATGTCATTTTCATAAAGACTGTAAGCTTAATGAGGTAAAGGACAATGTTTTACTTGTAATTGTGTTCCTCTCTTACATAATAAAGTTCCTCACATCTAATAAGTCGATTATTAAGTTTTCATTAGTGTAAACAAAATCAGTAGTATGGCTTCACCGTCCCAATACCCGGTTTAGTCTTATTTGTGCCAAGATAAGGAAGGTAAAGATAGTAAAGTTATGCTCAAGTTATAATTCCCATACCTGTCATATTGTATGCAACTCTTTGAACCAGTCTTAAGGAAATATGGGAAGTGGAGATTGTTGAGCAGAGCAAGGATATTCATTTAATTTTAAGAGGCACTTAGAGGGACAAGGGATGTTTAGCTTATAGAAGAGAACCTTAGGAAAGGAATGTGACTGCCATCTTCAGTTTTTGAAAGGTTTTTCAAGGGGAAAGAAAAAGGCCTACTCTGCATGACTTTCGGGGTCCAAACCAGGAGAAACTGAAGCCCTGTATGTGTGTGCATGCTTAGTTGCATCCGACTCTCTACCCCATAGAATGTAGCCTGCCATGCTCTTCTGTCCATGGAATTTCCCAGGCAAGAATCCTGGAGTGGGTTGCCATGTCCTCCTCCAGGGGATCTTCCCTACCCAGGGATCAAACCCAGGTCTCCCGCATTGGCAGGTGGGTTCTTTACCACTGAGCCACCTGGGAAGCCTCAAGCCCTATTATGGTGCTTTTTAAAAGAAAAAAAAATGGTTAATGTGGAAAAGAATAAATACCCATATGTTTTGCATAAATAAGAAGCTACCATCTATACATGCAGACATCTTTCTGTGTACAGTTCCAAGAAGATCATGGCCCCTTAATGAATCCATGAAATCTCTAGTTAAGATCTTATGTTCTCTTGCTCTGTGTGTGTGTCTGTGTGTACAAATAAATACATATATGTATATATTTCACAAAGATGGTTATTATCTATGTACTCTGATGACATTTTTCACTAAATACATAACTACTACTATTGAGTGTTCACTGTATTTAGTGGTTGTGCATTTAATGCTCAGAACCACACATTTTCCCTGGTCAATTAAATATTCATCAACTTTTAAACTTTTTTTAAAACTGGTAGCTCTAATTTTAAGGTATTTGAAACTTCTTTATCTAAAGATGGCTTACAAAAAATATTTCCCTGAATATGCTTTGTTTTGTATTTATTTTAGTACTTTTTTTAAAGGTTATTTACCTTAGATAAAATAATAGCTATGTGTTTTCGTATTGGAAAAGTACTGTGATTAAACAGTAAAAAGACTCAGATCTTAGCTTCGGTTATCATTTGTTAGTCACTTAACTTCCCTGAGCATTATCTTTCTTATCTTTATCAAGGGGCTAATATCAGCCTCCCTGACTTCACATAGTGAAGAAGGAAATGGCAACCCACTCCAGTACTCGTGCCTGGAAAATCCCATGGACGGAGGAGCCTGGTAGGCTACAGTCCTTGGGGTCGCAAAGAGTCGGACACGACTGAGCGACTTCACTTTCACAACAGTTTAAGGGGAAAGTACTATAAGAATTAGTATTTAGAAGTATTATTAGAGTTTAGAAATTAAAAGTATTTAAGAATGTCAGTTTTCTTAGTTTTTAGTAAATGTAAAATCTGATAAAGCCAAATCAGTTTTTTTTTTTTTTTTAGGAAAAACCCAATCAAGTGTCTGATTTTAAACATTTGTTTCATAAATTTCCTTCCAGAAACGTCGTTTTGTTGTGTTAATAATATAAAAGCAGTCACTTTCCTCTTGTTGCACGTTCACAAAGTGCCAAATACCGTGCTTAAGCGTGTGCTGCATGTGTTTCATTTAGTTCTTATAACAAACTTGGAGGAATTGTTGAAGAAAGTATGCAGACCTGTTACATTCTAAGACCTAGGCTCTTGGCCACTTGTACTTACTCACCTCATATCCTAAAAGAGGCAGGATAAAGCATTGAGGTTTAGGGTGCAGATTCTGGGGCCAGCCTGCCTGGATTTGAACCCTGGGCCTGCAACTTAACAGCTTTTGACTTCTTCAAGGTAGTTAGCTAGCCCTTTTCTCTTCAACAGCAATAAAATGTACCTATTGGTAAGACATCATGACAATCAAATTATGAAATGTGACGCACTTGAACAGTATCTGGCATGTGGTTTGCAAGCAGTGGCAGTAACAGGGACTCGTCTTGAGTAAGCTATGCGTGTGACATGAGCACACAGACTCCTCTGGTAGGATGCTTCAGGGAGCAGGCACTGGGAGTATATTTTAACATGGTTCTTACCTTGGACTTTCCCATGGCCATCTTTGACCTTTCTATTTAGCATGGTGGCTTCATGAAAACAATCTCAATCACCTTGTATTTCGGCTACTGATTCATTAATTAATGCTTATTTTATGTATCTTTTAGGACATTTCTGATTCATTTGCATCCTTGAAGAGCATCTATAGAAGAGGAAGGGAAAGATGGGTGTGAAAACATTTACTCATAGCTCCTCTTCCCACAGCCAGGAAATGCTTGGAAAGCTAAATATGCTTCGAAATGATGGACATTTTTGTGATATCACTATTCGTGTCCAGGACAAAATCTTCCGGGCACATAAGGTGGTACTAGCAGCTTGCAGTGATTTCTTTCGCACCAAACTTGTAGGCCAAGCAGAAGATGAGAACAAGAATGTGTTGGATTTGCATCATGTTACAGTGACTGGCTTTATACCCCTTTTAGAGTATGCGTACACAGCCACTCTGTCAATTAACACAGAAAATATCATTGATGTTCTAGCTGCAGCCAGCTACATGCAAATGTTCAGTGTTGCTAGCACCTGCTCAGAGTTCATGAAATCAAGCATTTTATGGAATACACCCAACAGCCAACCAGAAAAGGGTCTGGATGCTGGACAAGAAAATAACTCCAACTGCAATTTTACATCTCGAGATGGAAGCATTTCTCCAGTGTCTTCAGAGTGCAGTGTGGTAGAAAGAACCATCCCTGTCTGCCGAGAATCACGGAGAAAGCGCAAAAGCTACATTGTTATGTCTCCTGAAAGTCCTGTAAAGTGTAGCACACAAACAAGTTCTCCCCAGGTGTTGAATTCTTCAACTTCCTATTCAGAAAATAGAAATCAACCAGTTGACTCTTCTCTAGCTTTTCCCTGGACTTTTCCTTTTGGAATTGATCGAAGGAATCAGCCTGATAAGGTTAAGCAAGCAGAAAATACCCGGACTTTAGAATTACCTGGCCCATCTGAGACAGGGAGAAGAATGACTGATTATGTGACTTGCGAGAGCACAAAAACTACCTTGCCTCTGGGTGCTGAGGAAGATGTCCGGGTCAAAGTGGAAAGGTTAAGTGACGAGGAGGTCCATGAGGAAGTATCCCAGCCTGTCAGTGCGTCTCAGAGTTCACTGAGTGATCAGCAGACAGTGCCAGGAAGTGAGCAAGTGCAAGAGGACCTTCTGATTAGTCCCCAGTCTTCCTCCATAGGTATTGTGTCTTCTGTGTTTTCCATGATGCTATAAAGTATGGGGAGGCATTTTTAAGGGCTTACTAGATAAGTTTTGTGCTGTATCCTATAGGAAATATTAAGAAGACTAAAACATGGTAACTGGGATTTTTTAGATGCTATCAGTCCTACCATATTTTTCAGTAAGTTACACATGAGTAGAAAGAAAGTAATTGAACAGTATCTGATGGGACACATATATTATGGCACAGTTCATGTACCAATGAATTGTGAATTACTTTCAGTACAGAAAGGACCAGTTTTAAAAAATGAATTAGTGTTTTATTCTTTATTAAAATTATTTATTAAAAACTTAACCATGTGCCAAACTTGGGGGGATATATGATGAAAAAGACAGTGCTTGCATCCGAGGAGTTAATGCTGTTAATTGAGAAAGCAGATGAGTAAGTCAGCAATTAAAACTAGGCTAGAGGTATAAACAGTGTGACAGGCTCACACAGGAAACTTCAAGTTAACGCTGCATGTTTTAGCTGGATGTTACGTAATAAGTAGGAGTTTACCCAAGCGAGGAAATAACATTCCTTTGAAAATGTATAGAAGCTCAGATGTGTGGAAGAACATTCACTGCATGTTTGATAAAGCAGTGAATTCAAAGCACAGTGATGTGAATAAAGCATGAAAACCTGCAAGTATAGAATATAATGGGAAATAAGAAAAATGAGTGGTTGAGAACATGTTTGAAAAGCCTCAAACACTAGTTTCAGTTAGGATTGCATTCAACTACATATGACAATCCCTTCAAAGTGGCTTAAACCAAATAGGATTTTTTTTTAAATTATTGCATAAAATGTTCAGAAATAGGAAGTCCAAGAGTAGTATAGTGGCTCTACAGTGACCTAGGCCCCTTGTATTTTTGCAGTCCACCATCTTTAGTTTGTCATCTGTCTATTTATTACTTCATGGTTATAGGTTTTTTGCTTCATCTTTAGCCTTGTCTTTTGGAAAGGGGTAATGCTTGTATGGAAAATGTTTCTAGAACTCTCAAAAAAACTTCTGTCAGATTATGTCACATGCATGGCCTTTCCTAGCTGCAAGATAATCTGGGGCTGCTGCTGCTGCTGCTAAGTCACTTCAGTCGTGTCCGACTCTGTGTGACCCCACAGACGGCAGTCCACCAGGCTCCCCCGTCCCTGGGATTCTCCAGGCAAGAATACTGGAGTGGGTTGCCATTTCCTTCTCCAGTAGATGAAAGTGAAAAGCGAAAGTAAAGTCACTCAGTTGTGTCTGACTCTTAGCAACCTCATGGACTGCAGCCTACCAGGCTCCTCCATCCATGGGATTTTCCAGGCAAGAGTACTGGAGTGGAGTGCCATTGCCTTCTCCGAATCTGGGGCTATATATATATTAGTTGGGTATGTAACTGCCTCACAAAATTATAGATATTATCTGCAATTAGCAGTGTCTCCCACAGCTAGGCCAAGTAAGCTTGCGTTTTATCCTACTGGTAATAAGGAGTCTACCTTAAATGGAATGAAAAAATATTTTCAGCTATTTTAGGAAAATTTGATATTGGTCAAATTCATAGGGGGTTGGTTGGGGAGAAACAGTCCAAAAGCCAGATATAGTACAGTTGTCTTTGTGTGAAAGAAGATACCTGAAGTCATACTGTAAAGAAAATGGGTATGAAGAAACTTTGTAAAGGAAGAATCATTACTACCTGATGTTAATGAATATGTGGTTTGAGGAATAAGAAGGTCAGGGTTCGTGAATGACTAGAGAAAGAGATAACATTGTCATTGATTATAAGTCACAGTTTTTCACGTTTTATTATGTCTAAATTCAGATATGCTTTACAATTAATCTTTACAGTTACTTTTTCTTTCTTAATGGTGCAAAAAATAATGGTAATCATATACTTGATAGGAATCTGTTAAATACCATAACTACTATGAAAGTCACTGGGAGGAGGTAGAAGCCCAGTTTTAAGAGTTAACTAAACAAGGTCAATTCTTTGTGAACTGGGCTTGGGTGATGACCAGGCAACCTGCCTCAGAGCCCTTGAGGTCAGGACTGGAGGTGACCACTTTAGCACTTTTAGCAGTGACACATTGACTCTCAACAGAAAAATATGTTTGTAAGAGCCAGAACCAGAGAACTGCTCCTTGAGAAATAATCTGTATTCAGGGAGAGAAGGAAAGCCAGCGGAGATGAGTGAAGAGGATTTCTCCACAAGGTTGGAGAACCAGGAAGGCCGTGTTGACGTTAAGTTCTTCTTGGATTCTGATGCACTACATGAGTTTCCCAGGGTTGCCACACCAGCCACCATAGATTTCAAACGGCAGAATTATATTCTCTCGCAGTTCAGAAGGCCGAAAATCTGAGCTTAGGTGCTGTCAGGTCTGCAGGGAAGGATCTTTCTTTGCTCCTTTCTAGCTGCTGACAGTCACTAACACTCCTGGTGGGCCTCCGAGTTTAGCTGCCTCTCTCCACTTTCTGCCCCCATCCTTCTGGGCCTTCCTCCAGATCTCCCTCCTCAGGACACCAGTCACTGGATTATGGCCCACCCTACTACAGTATAATCTCTTCTAACTTGTGTATTAGTTGGGTATGAAGCCACCTCACAAAACTGTAGGAGAATGGATATTGTTTGCAACTACCAGTGTCTACCACAGCTAGGTAGAGGTGATCATATACTCTGTTGTTGCTGTTTAGTTGCTAAGTTGTGTCTGACTGTTTGCGACCCCATGAACTGTAGCCCACCAGATTCCTCTGTGCATGGGATTCTCTAGGCAAGAATACTGGAGTGGGTTGCCGTTTCCTTCACACACTCTAGGTAATGGTAATTACCTAGGTCTCTGCAGAGAGCCTGTTTCCAAGTAAGAGTATATTTACTGGTATTGGAGGTTAGGGCATGAGTATGCGTTGGGGATGGGGAGGAATGCAGTTCTTCCCACAGTACCTATTAAAGATAATATTTCTAAAGTTGGGTCAAGATACTTTTGTACTTTCCAGATAACCACACATTGAATAATGTATTTGATGGCAGGAGATCCTAGCTATATGTCAGTATAACCCGGTTTTTGTTAAATTACTGACATCTTTAATCTTGAAAACACCTTTGTACCTTCTAAATAGTGAACTAATAGGTAATTATTAATACTATTAATTATCTGAGAACATAGGAACCAAATACTAATATAACTGAACATCTTGCTAACTAGCTATGTGAAATAGCCTTATTTTAACCAATCTCGAGTATACCTAATCAGTTCAGGCTTTGCCTTAATGTATTATTAACACAATTAAATAGAGGAGTTAGGACCATAAGTACAATAAGCCTTTCCATTATCTAAGAATAATTTCCAATATATACTATTACAAATGTAGATTCTATTACAAATCAGACATATGGAAGAACTCTGATCTGAATATATGTAATCAAATAATCCAAACGAGTTGTCTTTTCTTTACCTTCAGAGCAAACTCACTAATTACTCTCAGCTACCCCTGTTAACTCCAAATGTATACACTAAACACCTTACAGAAAAGTGAAATTCAATGAAATTTGTTTAAGTGAGGACTCTAGACTCTAAAATCTCCCATTAAAAGAGAAGTGATTGTTACGAGGGTCAGTTAAGATGTTGAGAAATAGTTTGACAGTTTCTCGGTAGCAGTAGTGAATAGATAAATTTGTTGAGGTGAGCAGTTAGAATGATGGAGGAGTTTGCAACACTGAGCATATATGCAGTATGGGGAAATGATTAAAAGTTCAGGACTTGGAGTCAGGCAGGTCTAGAATCTGCTCTCAGTTTCTGCCACTTACTAGATGTGTGACTTTGAACAAGTCACTGAGCCTCACTACGTTTCCATAACCATAAAGTAATGATAGTATTAACTCTCTGTTGTATGTCAGTGCTCTCCAGCAAGACTACCAGGAATACACCTGTAGTTGAACATATTGAGATGGTGGTTTGAATGTCTGAAAATCCCTAACAATTAGCTAACTATACAAGATACGTTAGTGTGCAGCAAGCTTGGGTAAACCCTGTGTCACATAGAAATAGTGTTCTAGTAGTGGGCATATTGAAAGTGTAAGAACTGCTCACCGCAGCAGGAGTGAGGCAGTTTCGGTCCCTTAAAATTGACAGTTTCTTTGAACGAATGGAGTTAAACAATTCCTGCAAGTCAGACTCAAGTGTCTCTGAAGAGAACCAACTGGCTATCATAATTGAGATGGTCCCAGGATTCTGGTCTTTCTGACTGAATAGGTCTTGCTGTTAGGATTGTAATTGCAGGAGAAGCATGTTGATTTGAGGTCAGGTCCATTTCTCTGTGGCTGAAGGCTGGAATATGATACATAATGTTGCCTATAAAAGGGAATCTACCTTCTGCGGTGCTTGCTTAAAAGAACAGTTATTAAATTTTTGTCAGCAGGGTCAGATGGAGGTTAATAGATCCAAAATCTGTCAAATTCATATTAGTAACTGTTCTGGGGTGGGGGTACAAGAAGTTTTTTCTTAAGTGGCAGAAGAAGATCTTAGGGGATCAGAAACTAGAGGATGAAGATGAAAGAGCATATTGGCTTTTATAGGAATGATAAATAGTAAAGAGAGGAGTACTAAAGAGTCAGAAAATTAATATGATTTTGCCATCTTGGGTAGGAGCTGTCCACTTTTGAGGTCATTATCTTCTGGAGAATTCCTTAGAGGGAATGGATGTATAGGAATCAGAAGGATGTGATGTCTTTCAAGTTAGAAACTATGAATCCAGTGAATGTCACCTCGAACTGTTACTGCTGAACCAGTGGTTAACATCCGATCAGTTCCTTTCTGTAGATACCAGTGAAAAGTTTTCTCTGGTGGCATCTTTTCCAGAAGACCAAAACTCCAGACTTTAAAGCATTCAGAGGCTCTTCTGTGTTTGTGATAAACCTGGAGTATCATTGTAGTATTTAATTGTATCAGTTGGTAATCAGGTAGAACCTAAGATTTAAACCAGAATTCCCACCTGAAAAAGGAACATTCTGTTATCACATAAGGGGTCACCTTGTGGATCTTAGAATGATTTATCTTATTGCCATCAAGACTCTTGGCAGTACTTAGGACTGTGGAAGTTTGAGGGTTTTTAAGTGCTTTGATAAATATAGTTTTAGAATTCCATTTGTTCTCTTAACGTTTGTGGATGATGGGGATATTGGAGAGTCTGTGTTTTTAAAAGGTCATGCTTATGGGGTGTTTTAAAAGCAACATCAGTGTGATGTGTGGTCCTATCACTTGAGAAATAGTTGCTATTTCCTAGTCAGGAATACAGAATCTGCTCATTTTTCTTCTGCCATTATAACATAGCTCTTCAGCGTGAGGAAGCCTCAGTCTACCTTAAAAGTAAACAAACTGATAGCTCATTTGAAGGTGTTTAAAAGTGTACCTCAGTGCTTGGTTTTTGTCCTTGTCTTAACCAAGGTTGTGTCATTGCCAGGAGGACCATACATCAGCAGCATCCATGGGGATACCTCTTGAAGTCCCTGCTCCAGTGTTGGTACAGTGTTGGTGTATCACAAATGAACGATCTTGTTCATGCCTGAAGCTCCCCACAAAACGGCTGCTTCCAACTCCAAATTGTCCTTGGTGAAATTGAGTCAGCTGAGAGATAAGTGTAACATGTTAGTTACAGAGAAAGCATGGAGGAAGCAGATGTTTGGCCAGAGAGAGATGCAATTTCAGATTGAGACACCTCATGATAACTGTAGGAGTCCACAAGAATAATGCTTGTGTAATTTTTTATTTCCAGTTGCAGAGGCCAAGGATCAGACAAAATCTGGTTCTGGGCATTTGAAACTAAGCAAACCCATTCTCAGGACACGAAGACAAACTTGAAGTCAGGGCCTTATAAGGTTTTTTTAAACATCTTTATTGAAATACAACTTACATATCATTAAATTCACCCATTAAAAGTGTATACTATAGTGAGTTTTAGTATGTTCACAGAGTTGTATAGTCATCCCCCCAAAAGAAACCCTGCAATCCCTCTCTCCAGGACCCACCTCTAGTCCCAGATAACTACTTATACACTGTCGGTATAGATTTGCCTGTTCTAGATATTTCCTATAAATGAAAGCAGCAATATGTAGTCTTTTCTGACTGACATCAGTCATTTTACATTATATTTTCAAGATTCTTATATATGTCATACGTTATACAGTTTTCAAATGTTTTTGCCAGTCAGCGGTCTCTCTGACCTCAGCCTCCAGGGCCAGTTCATAGGGACTAATCTTGTCTGTGTCCATCCTCTCATTACAGTGTATTCCTCTTGTAGATGGGAGTCGACACTCAGTAGATTATAGGAGGAGGTGTTAGAAGGCCAGAAAATAGTTTCATCAGGGAACAGTGACAAGTCTATTTGGATAACCAATATATTCCCCAGAGACCTTTTTTCTAGAAAAACACAATAAACCCAATACTAAAGGGCTTCAGTGAAATATTTGAGCTCAATTCAGCATAAACTTACTCCTAGCCAAAGGGCAGGTTCCACCTCAAAAGGAATTTTAGATACACACTTTGTTATCGAGGTTTCCAATGCAAGGCAGTAAGAACTTCAGCCAGATGTCCATGAGCCCTGCATTTCTGCCAGTGCCCTGTTGCCAGAGACCACCAGGAGCCACCTATAATTCAGCAAGTTGAGTTCAGTGCCCATTTGCAGTGCGGGAGATTACACACTGGTGGGGGGTGGAGGGCTTCAGGGCTCCTCATAAGAACGTATTAGAAAGGACCTAGAAGGTTTGGGCTTGTGTTACGTGATTTCAAGGAGGATTCAAGGAAGTGGGATTTGCTCAGGGACTGGTGGTGTCAGAAAGCACAGATGACGGAGAATCTTAACAGAGATCTAGGAATGCAGACCAAAGTGAACCTAAAGCAGCAGGGACATCCATTACTTTTGCAAGGGGAGGTTCAGTTTTTATGGTTGCACAATAACCTTGTTTTTGTCTGTGCTTAAAAAAGTTAGGTGTTTGAGACCAGTGTGACAGGGTCTGCTGTTGGTGTTCTGTGAGGTTGTTTTTATGTCCAATAGAAAAACACATGTCAAGCCAGTTCCTCTTTCACAAGTATGAGATAAGGTGTGTTTAACACATATAGAGCAGTGGCTGGCATATGGTAAAAACTCGGTAGTAGATGACCACTGTTTATTTTTCACCACCAGAAGGCTGTTTTTCTAAGTGTCTTAAGTACTTAAACAATGGTTAGCAAAAACAAGACTCATTTGATGGAACAGCACTCCTTAATGGTGGAAGAGAGTAGATTCTCTCTTGATAAGATAGCCTTAACATATAAAGCTGGTAAGTCAGAATTCTTAATCCCCATACCACTGAGAGCAGAATTCTTATAGTTTAGAAAGGAAACTTCGTTTTAATAATTTAAGAAACATCACTATTACCTCAACAAAGTAAATGCTGTGTATCCTACTATTAAATCAGTTCAAGTAACATTCCAATTAATATGATTACTTGCATTGATGGGCAGAAACCATCATGTCAGGAAAAAGAAAAAATTTATAAGATTTATTTTTGTGTATAGTTGCATTACTGATACAACACTGTGTGTTACAGTGCCCACAGTATGGATAGATTTCTAAAAGTCTGTTTTAACTCTTAATTTAGCTTGGAATGGTTTTTATTTTTAGCTTTTGGCACATTTAATGTGTCATGGACAAGAAGAGAGTGCCCTTTGTTTTACTTTCCATGCTTACTATCCATCAAGTTAGGGATCTAGAGGCCAAGGTTTAGATATTTTAGAATGTGGAAGTAGATTTGTTTTAAGAGGGACCATCTGTTAGATATGTCTTGTTCTCCATTTTAGTTCTTTCTGACCAGCTTTTAAAGCAAACTCTTGGTAATACCAGAATCAATCCGAAGCACAGTGGGTTTTATTTCTACCTCACCATGACCCCACCCTCTCCTAAAGTATTATAGCTTGCCTTGCCTGATGGTCATATATCAGTTAGGTCAGTCTTTCTGACACCCCCAGGCTTTTTTTTTTTCTTTTTTTTTGCAAATATTTACCTATAAGCTTTAATAATGCCTGCATTCTGAACAACTGCAGAATACTAGAAAGTAGATTTGTGTGTGTGTCCAGGGTGACCAGGTCCAAATACCAAGACTTTTCCAGTCTTTATCCTAGGACAGGTTGAAATGTTAGAGTTCCCTCTTCTTTAAACAAAAAAGTGACAATGGGAAGAAATTGACAAGAGCTCTTTCTTAAACAAAATGCAGCATTATCTGGTCTTCCAACCCACATCTGGTTTAAAAACCAATGAGAAGGATCAGGAATAAGTTGGATAAGTAGGCATAGGGAAAAGGCATACATGTCTTGACAGTAAAGGAAAAAGAAAAAGAAAAGGCATACACTGACATGACACAAACCAGTAAGGGAGAGATGGCATGGGGGCAGAAGGAATAGAGGTGCAGTTGGGGATTAATGCAAACACATAGGGTCTTGTCTCCCTTCAGAAGCCTCTGTCAGTGTATTGGAACAAGGTATAACAATTGGTGTTCTTGAGTCATCAAGAAATAAGAAAAAGTTATATTTAATGTTCTGTATTTAAGAAGTCAAGGTAAAATACAATTCTGGCACAGATTTTGTAGTGCAAAAGATTTAATAAAGTTTGGATGCCTTAAAAGGGATTAGGTTAGTTTTTTAGGAGAATTTTACTTAAGTAGAAAGCATATTCATTTCCTGATGTCACCTGGTTCAAGTGTTCCAAGAGGGAAAACTGAAGTGCTGGATTCTAAATTTTCACTGGGAGGAAATTTAATCTTACGTGTCTGTTAAGAGATGATGTTTATTAAATGTTCACGTGTATGTGGTGTTGTACAAACTGTTACAGTTAGTACATTTTAGCTTTTGTTACAACACTGCCACCAGAAGAGTGTACAGCTGCAGAGGCTCCTTGGTTCAGTTGGGGCAGCACAGCTTTCTGCACATGGTAGAGACATCGACCAAGTTCAACACCTGATGAGAACTGGCGAGATTGTTTGGATCTACCCTCCCATTGAAAACAAAAATACCTTTTTTTAAAGTCACCTTTTAAGGTATTTGAAAAGATGATCAGGGTTAACTTTAAGGAAAAGAGTCTGACCCGGAGAGGTAAGTACTCACCAGAGCACTAAAACCTGTTTTTCCCTAAATATTTGACAGAACACCAATGGGCTTTGGTTCATCAGCTCAAAGGTGAGGGAGACAGAGGTCAACCCAGAGCATATGGAAGCTGCAAAGTCTTAGAGAAGGTGCATGCATGAAGTAGGGGCCCCAGAGTTCACATACCACAAAGACTACACTTGCTCACCTTCCTTCAGACTCCAGGGGAACTTTGGAGACAGCTACCTTGGCAATGGGCTGCCTAGAAGATGAAAAGGGAAAAAAACGCACCCCTGAGAATGATGGATAGTACTCTTGCAGATTTCTGTCATGCTTGCTCCTTGCAGGGGCAGGCCAAGGAATCTCAAACGGTAAATTGGTTTAGATAATGTCTACCTTCCAGGAACCTCACAGAGGCAAACAGAAACCTTTTCTGGAAGAGGGCACATTCATCCTCCCCTCAGCAAGTCAGTCCTCTCCAGGGTGTTTTCAAGGGCAATAACCACTGTCAGAAACAACCAGCCCAAAGGAACCATGGCTAATCAAATATTTTGGCAGCAGGTTGAACTGAGCAGAAGAGAATTGTTGAATCAGAAGATAAATTAGAAGAAACTACCCCAGCGCTGCACAGACAAACTGTTAGGGTTCTCCAGAGGAACAAACCCAGTAGGACGGATAGGCGGAGGCGTATGCAGGGTGAGGCGGGAGCGGGGGATTCCCTCACATGACAGTGGAGGACTAGAAGTCCCAGAGTGTGCTGTCTTCTAGGTGGAGGCCAGGAAAGCCGGTAGTGCAGTTCCAGCCCAAAGCCTAAGCCCTGGGAACTTCAGGCCTGGTAGTGTCAGTCCCAATTCAAGACCAAAGGCCTGAGAACCAGAAGCGCTGATGTTCAAAAGCAGGAGACCACGGATGTCTCAGCTCAAGCAGAGTGCAATTTGCCCTTCTTTCACCTTTGTGTTCTATTCAGCCCGTCACCAGACTGGATAATACCCACCTGCACTGGTGAAGATGGTTCTCCTTACTCAGTCTACCAAAATGCTAATCTTTTTGGAAACATGCTCACAGATACACCTGGAAGTGATATTTTACGCTCTCTGGTTACCCCTTAGCCCAGTAAGTTGATACATAAACTAACCATCAGACTACAGATGTAGAAAAGGGTAAGGCTTATGGATGGTACAAACGTAGGTATATTTAACTTCTTAATAACGTTAGAGACCAATGAAGTGATCTCTTTAACGTGCTAAGGAAAATAAATGTGAATCTAGATGTCTGCACACAGTGAGAGTATCTTTGAAGAATGAAGGTGAAATGCATTCTCAAAAATGATTCGAATATCATCTCTAAAGAAACATTTAAGGATAGACTATAGGTAGATGTAAAGTGAACATGGAAGGTTTAATATACAAAAGAATGAAGAGCAAAGGTAAACATGAACAGATGTGGACAAACATTGCTTATGTGAAAAAGTAGAGGCTTTATCTAAAAGAAGTAAAATCTGAGGCAGTAATTTATAAATTGCAAAATGGGTGTGTATGAGAAATGAAGTTAAAATTTCTAAGATCCTTCTGTTGTCCAGGTGGAAGTAAAGTTTTCTTTCAATTTTGGTAAGTATGTGTCTAATTTCCAAAGCAACCAGTAAAGTGAATAGGGAAACACTATGTAATTTCCAAACTGATAGAAAGGGAGAAATGGAATAATTATTATCACTTACATTCAACAAGTTAATTCTAAAATGTATAAAGAAATGCAAAGATATTCAGGAAGCAAATGAACAAGGTAAGAGGATTCACTCAGCCTGACATCAAGATTATTCTAAAACTGCAGTAAGTACAGCCTGGCATTCATGCAAATATAGACCAGCAGATGGAACTAGTAGAGAACCTGGAAACAAACCCACGCATTTAGAGCTCTGCAGAGCAGAGAAGAAAAGACAGACTTTTCAGTAAGTGTGTTCCCTTCACAAAATCAACTCCAAGTGTGTTCAAGAAAGATATAAGTGTCAAGGGCAAAATCTAAATCTTTCATAAACTAATTTGAGATAGGAAAGGATTTTTAAAAACAAGCCCCCAAAGCCATAACCATAAAGGAAAAGACTGATCAATTAAGGTATAAATCTTTTGAGTCATCAAAAGAAACCATGAAAAGACAAGTCATAGAAGGGGGAAAATATTTGTAACATCTTTCACTGATAGAGACTTTGTATCCAAAACATGAAAAGAACTTTTATAATGAAGAAGGCAACTCAGTAGCAAGACTTGAACAAGGATTTCATAGAAAGTGAAAATGTTAGTCACTGAGTTCATGTCTGACTATTTGTGACCCCATGGACTAGCTCACCAGGCTCCTCTGTCCAAGGAATTCTCCAGGCAAGAATACTGGAGTGGGTTGCAGTTTCCTTCTCCAAGGGTTCTTCCTGACCCAGGGATTGAACCCCTGTCTCCGAATTGCAGCCAAACTCTTTACCAGCTAAGCCACCAGGGAAGGGTTCAACAAATACATGAAGTTAAAAAAATACATATCCTGCTGCTGCTAAGTCACTTCAGTCATATCCGACTGTGTGTTGACCCCATAGACGTCAGCCCACCAGGCTCTCCCGCCCCTGGGATTCTCCAGGCAAGAACACTGGAGTGGGTTGTCATTTCCTTTTCCAATGCATAAGTGAAAGTGAAGTCGCTCAGTCATGTCCGACCCTTAGCGACCCCATGGACTGCAGCCTACCAGGCTCCTCCATCCATGGGATTTTCCAGGCAAGAGTACTGGAGTGGGGTGCCATTGCCTTGTCCATACATATCCTATGACCAAGCAAATCCATTGTTGATTTAGATACCGTAAGAATAAAAAACATGCGTACGTCCACTGTTGTACAAGAATACTCACAACAGGGAATTCCCTGGTGGTCCAGTGGTTAGGACTCAGTGCTTTCACTGTTAGGAGTGCTGGTTGAATCTGGTGAGGGAATATTCCGCAAGACACGTGTCACAGCCAAAAAAAAAAAAAATGAAGGGTGAGGAGAAAAGGAAGCAAGTTATAACCGTGAAAGACAGGATGATGGTTGCTCTTGGAAAGAGGGGTTTGTGATCAGGGAAGGGTAATGGGGACTTTAAGGATGCTGCCAGTGTAGTGTGTTAGGGTTTGTGAGAATATTGTACACATGTTCACCCTACAGCTGTCTTTAATTTTGTGTAAAAGGTGTATGTACAACAAGTCAGCTGTGTGTCACCATAAAATGTCTAAAAACAAAACTTGTCAGTCATTCCTTAAATGTTACATTATTTAATTTTATGTCAATTTTTGTTTCATTTATATTTGGATTTCTGTGCTCTTTTCTAAAATTACTCAAAGAAATAATCCAAAGAATTTAAGTAGTAATATAAGAATGTTGTTTTACACATTAAAATCACATGTAGATAATCTGTTCAAAGTCTTAGAGACAGAGCTTGCAATTCATATATTCTGGTTAATTTGTTTCACCAGAGTACTGACAGCTGTCCTCTTGTTTCACAGGCTCAGTAGATGAAGGCATCACGGAAGGGTTGCCTACGCTTCAGGGCACTTCTAGCACCAACGCTCACGTAGATGATGATGACCGGTTAGTACCAACACAGTAGGACATTTTCTTGTAAGGGTTCTGCATGTAATTCTGAATCCAAGCATTTTACCTAGGATTACATAAAAGCTTATTGAAACCTGACTTTTGTATATTTTGTAATCATGAGGTAGCCACATAAATTAGACAAGGTTTTTCAGGTATTTCCTAAACTTCCCAGCTCCATTGTTTTAAATAGTATCTGTTTCAGGTGTTGGCAAACCTGTGGCCCACAGGCCAGTTCTCCCACCACCTTTATTTGTAAATCAAATTTTATTGGGACACAACCATGCTGTGTCTGTGGATGGCAAAATTGAGTGGTTGAAGGTAGAGATCATGTAGGATGCAAAGCCAAAAATAATTGCACCTGTCCTGCTGCGAAAACAGTTCACCAAACCCTTTTACTTATACTCATGATTCCCAGGTCATTGTCTTCACATTGACCCTTCCTGCTGATATCCTCACATAGATGTAGCAGGGCCATTTCAGACTTAAGACCAAAACAGTGCTCCAGCCTCCTCCCTCAGACCTGCCCTTCTAGTCTTCCTGTCTCAGTAAATTGTGTCATCATCAAGCCCAGATTTCTTCAGCAGCATCTCTGAATTATACTTGATACTTTCCCTCACACCCACCCCTGTATTTAATCCACAAGTCCTTTCCTCTCTGGATCCAAAACACGTTCCTTGTCAATGCACTTTTCCTCCAGCTCTGCTGCAACCACCCCAACCCAGGTCACCACCGCCTTTTGCCTTGACTATTGCAGTCACCTTCAACTGGCCCCGGATTTCATGATCCCCTCTACTCCAGTCCTTCATGTAGCAGCCAGAATTTTGTTTTTTACATTAAGTCAGATTGTGTTGCTGTTCTAAGTAGGAAACTATTTAAATTCTCCAGTAGTTCACTTCAGTCACTCAGTTGTGTCTGACTCTTTGTGACCCCTTGGACTGCAGCATGCCAGGCCTTCCTGTCCATCACCAACTCCTGGAGTTTACTCAGACTCATGTCCATTGAGTCATTGATGCCATCCAACCATCTCATCCTCTGTCATCCCCTTCTCCTCTCACCTTTAATCTTTCCCAGCATCAGGGTCTTTTCAAACAAGTCAGTTCTTCACATCAGGTGGCCAAAGTAATGGAGTTTCAGCTTCAACATCAGTCCTTCCAGTGAATATTTGGGACTGATCTCCTTTAGGATGGACTGGTTTGATCTCCTTGCTGTCCAAGGGACTCTCAAGAGTCTTCTCCAACACCACAGTGCAAATGCATCAATTCTTCGGTGCTCAGCTTTCTTTACAGTCCAACTTTCACATCCATACATGACTACTGGAAAAACCATAGCCTTGACTAGACAGACCTTTGTTGGCAAAGTAATGTCTGTGCTTCTTAATATGCTATCTAGGTTGGTCATAACTTTTCTTCCAAGGAGCAAGCGTCTTTTAATTTCATGGCTGCAGCCACCATCTGCAGTGATTTTGGAGCCCCAAAAAATAATGTCTGTCACTGTTGCCACTGTTTCCCCATCTGTTTGTCATGAAGTAATGGGACTGGATGCCATGATCTTAGTTTTCTGAAAGTTGAGTTTCAAGCCAACTTTTTCACTCTCCTCTTTCACTTTCATCAAAAGGCTCTTTAGCTCTTCACTTTCTGCCATAAGGGTGGTGTCATCTGCATATCTGAGGTTATTGATATTTCTCCTGGCAATCTTGATTCCAGCTTGTTCTTTCAACCAGTCCAGCCTTTGTCATGATATACTCTGCATATAAGTTAAATAAGCAGGGTGACAATATACAGACTTTGTACTCCCTTCTGGATTTGGAACCAGTCTGTTGTTCCATGTCTGGTTCTGACTGTTGCTTCTTGACCTGCATATAGGTTTCTCAAGAGGCAGGTCAGGTGGTCTGGTATTCCCATCTCTTGAAGAGTTTTTCACAGTTTGTTGTGATCCACACAGTCAAAGGCTTTGGCGTTGTCAGTAAAGCAGAAGTAGATGTTTTTCTGGAACTCTCTTGCTTTTTTGATGATCCAACCAATGTTGGCAATTTGATCTCTGGTTCCTCTGCCTTTTCTAAAACCAGCTTGAACATCTGGAAGTTCACTGTTCACAAACTGTTGAAGCGTGGCTTGGAGAATTTTGCACATTACTTTACTAGCATGTGAGATGAGTGCAATTGTACAGTAGTTTGAGCATTCTTTGGCATTGCCTTTCTTTGGGATTGAAATGAGTAGATTCTTAAATCTAAACTCCTTGCCATGCCTTGAAAGCCATACACGATGTGATTCTAGCCTGACGCCCTTCAGACGACACTCAAAGACCACGTTCTGGCCGTGCTGACCTTCTTCAGTTCCTGGAGTAGTCCATGTTTGTTCTGGTTTGCAGGCCTGCCATTTTAAGGCCTTTCTTCTGCCTGAAATGCTTTCTTCCCTAATTTTCACTTTGCTCCCTCTGTCTTCATTCTTCAGATCACTGTCAGTTCTGAAGGTTTTTCCTGACCTCCAGTCTAAAGTAAAACAGCACCAATCATTGTTGGGTCACTCAACTTTAATTCTCTGTTCTGATCATTTTTTTGTATGCTTATTGTGTGTCTCTGACCACTGAATATAAAACTTCACTGAAGTAACTCCTCATCATTAGAGTCCAGGACAGACTTTAAGAAGTGTGTTTATTGAAAACTCAAAGGATTGAAAGAATTCAAACATGATTTACTGTATTTGAGAAGATAACCTGGTAGAGCAGGTTGTGAACCAGAGTCCTTTGAGTAAATTATAGAAGGTGTAAGCAAATGGAAATATGCCTAGCTTCCTTAATTTCAGACATGAATGGGGTTGTCTGTTCTGTACTAGATACTCTGCTGAGTGGTGGGGATGTTGAAATGAAAGGTAACCCTTGTCCTCAAAGAGGTCACGCCGACATTCGAGCCGGGAGAGAGGTTAAAGACTGACAAGTAAGCAGATAATCATGAGTGATCTGCAGAGGAGTCTATTGCTCTGCACAGGAGAGTACCTACCTAAATCACTGATGAATCAAAGAAGGCTTTCAGGAGGAGGAAGTAAACTTCTTGGCTACATTTCATAAAATGACTGGTGTGTTATCTAAGCAAAAAGGGTAGGCAGGTAGAGGAAGTTAAATATATGAAAGCACAGCACTGAGAGAGAAATGTTAAGGAGGAACTGCTTGGTAGGGGTATGTTGGGGGAGTATGACAAGAAATGAGACTGGAAAAGTATACAGACCCAGATCATGAGGAGTCTTGTATGCCTTCATTCTGAAGATAGCAGTGAACCATCACAGGACTGTTATCAAGAGACTGATTTAATCAGATCACTGTGAAAGGGGTGTGGGGCAAAATAGAGATAGCCATATATTGAGCAGAGCCTGAATTAAAGCAGTAGTAGGAAGGAAAGGATTATTAGATTAAGGATACCTAAAGTAAAATCGTTTATATGATCTTGGTCGCATGTCTTTGCTTAACTTAGGATGCTGGACATTCTGGACAGTAACACTTTTTTTTATTATAAATGAATCTTATAATCTAACTTTTAAATTTGTTTATTTCCTTTTGTTCATTTAAACTTGTGCAGAACTGTTTATTGAACTTAAAATCAGAGCTTGGTTGCCTTCTTTGGTCTGTTTTTTAGATTGGAAAATGTTCAGTATCCCTACCAACTCTACATTGCTCCTTCCACCAGCAGCACAGAACGGCCAAGTCCCAATGGTCCAGATAGACCTTTTCAGTGTCCAACGTGTGGGGTGCGATTCACCCGTATTCAGAACCTGAAGCAGCACATGCTGATCCACTCAGGTAATGCCATCGTTTCTCTTGTGGCATAAATGAACCCTCCAGAACATTTTATTTTGGAATTCCAGTTAAAAATAATAAATAGATGCTTTTGAGTTAGGAAAAAGTATATCTCTGGGAAGTCTAGTGAGAACAGATAAATTCAGGTCTGTTGCTGATTTGTTGCATTGTCAGAAAGATATTTGCTTAATACATTGGCCACAGGCATAAATAAGTCTTCTGATTGGAAATGGGGACAAGTGTGATGTGCACATGATATACATGAAAAAGAGACCAGATATTTGTGTGTGTATATGTGAGGGAGGAAAGCACAAGTGCACTTGGTAAAGCAAATAGGATTAAAAGGGCATATATTGGTATTCTCTGTGCTGTTCTTCTAATTATTCTTAAGTTTGTAATTCCAAATAAAAAGTGTTTTTAAAAATTAAATACAATAATTTTATTTTAACTGTGCAATTCGAAATTTCTCTGTGCCCTGAGAAATTTCTCTGTGCCCTTTTCAGCCAGCCTTGCAGAATTATTTTAGCGTAAAAAAGATTTTGGATAAATGATGTGTAGAACATACTTGAAACTTAAGTTCAGTGTTCACATAAAGGCAATAAAATTCTTACAGGTAGAACACTGACCTCTGATAAGGAAGAAATCTTTGCTACTATTCTCAGCTGTTTAACTGTCTGACTTTCCTCTTCTTCAGATAGGTCTAACAATCCTGTGCTAACACTAATTCCCTTTGATTTTGTTGAATCAACAGATTATGTTTTGAAGGTTTTTGAAATTTTTTTGCTAAAACTGTGATAATGAATTGGAAGAGACCATAAATGCAATTTACATTTCATATATTAATTTCTACATATTTATGTCACTATTACATTAAGTACACCAAAACTTAACCAAAGGTAGTTCTGTTACAATCACTAATTATGTTCAGAGATGTTAGAATTTTTCTTTTTTCTTATTTTTCTCTGAGATAGGAAATTAATATTAGATAACTGATCAATTTACACATTTTCTTGATATAAACCTTACTACTTTAATGAAATGAAATAATAATAGGTGAAGAATTGGAGTCTGCTTAAATAAATACTCTTGTTATATTGTATTTTGAAGTCTAAGAAGATTTGGAAGAATTGAAAAATCAAATGGAGTATATATCAATTTGATTACCCCCACCCCCACCCCATGGTGCCTTTCTTGCTTGCTTGCTTTTTTCAAGCACTAGTGACTTTTCAGATGTTTTGTAATTTTTCTAAGATACTGAATTTGGGACTCATTTCTGCTGATGATTTTTATCTTTTCAGATTATCTATTGCTACAAAATTACAGTTCAGAAATTTGTGAAGTTTATGACATTTCCGTTTATTTTGTTTTTAGATAATATTTCGTATCACTTTATTTTATAGGAATTAAACCATTTCAGTGTGACCGCTGTGGGAAAAAGTTCACCAGGGCTTACTCGCTAAAGATGCATCGCCTAAAGCATGAAGGTAAACGCTGTTTCCGGTGCCAGATATGTAGTGCCACTTTCACTTCCTTCGGGGAATATAAACACCACATGAGGGTTTCCCGGCACATTATCCGCAAGCCTCGGATTTACGAGTGCAAAACATGTGGCGCCATGTTCACCAACTCTGGAAATTTAATCGTGCACCTGAGGAGTCTGAACCATGAAGCGTCAGAGCTAGCAAACTACTTCCAGAGCAGGTGAGGTGCACACCGAAAACTGAACCAGGGAAACTGCTTTCTAAACTCTCTCTTCCTGTTGTTAGGGCAGCCAGCTGTGTTTTGTTTTGTTTTTTTAATCAGGTTGCCAGCTAATCAATCACATTCCTTAAAAATTCCCACTATCCAATAACACTCTGATCTCCTGATAAAATTTTGCTAATTCTACTAAATATAAATAGTTTTAAATACTTTTATAGTTGGCATTAGAAATCTTTTCCTACAGAGATAGGCCACTTGTTTTGGGTTTTGGGGGGTTTTTATGGGGTGGTCTGTTGTTGTTGTTTTTTTTAATATAAGGTTAAAGTAATTCTGTAGTAGATTTTAAATAGACATGACTGGAAAATTTACCATGTCAGATGATATTTGGTGACAGTGGATTACTTCCCATTCTTTGGATGTTGGTTAAATTCTTGACGACTCCTCTTTTTTTTCTTTTTTCCTCTCTAAATAATGAGAGAAACTTCAGCAGCAACTATAATTGATAGTTTACATCAAATGAAATTTTCCTCTTTTTCTTTCAGTTTAGAACTCCATACATTGAATATTAAAAATTTATGATAGAGTTAACCTTTCTGATTTATCGGGTAGCTGAGGATCGGGTTCTAGTTCTGGCTCTGCCGCTCCCTGCTGGTATGATTGAACACATCACTTCACAGATGAAGAAGCTTGAACTTAGAGAAGGATAATGTGTAAGCTTTAAAGATGATTGCTAAGGTCTCCTCTAGATATAAAATTCTGTTGTCTATTTTTAATACTTTATCAGAATTGTACATCTATAGGAATCCTTAGTTTCTTATAAAATGAAATCAAATTTTACACCACCTTTATTTTTTTAATCTTATTTTTCTAGAAGTTTTTTTCCTGCATTGATTTTGTCTCTTCAAGCCAGGCATTTTGTCTAATGTAATCATTCCTGACTCTGAGTGTCTGGTTATTATATCACTAAACTTACATTATACATGACATATCAAAGTTCGTTCAGGCCTAAAATCGTGTCCCAGTTAACTGCACAGCCCGTTTTCTGTATCTTCCCTGTGCTGAGCCCTCTGTCCTCCAGTCTTTAACATCGGAAGACTTTTATAACCGAGGACATCCTAAATTGCTTTGCAAATGAGCAGACTTTAATTTTTTTTTATTAATAGTGGACAGATTATAAAATAACCTAAAGTATCTTAGATATTGAAGTTATAAAGTATAATGAACTTTTTTGTTCAACAGTAAAGATTTAAATAAAGCGTCTAAGTAGTAGTTTACATTTTCCTGTATAGTAGATTGTATATAAGGTCATTTATGCATGAGGACTAGTTTCTTAACTATATCCAAGAAGTAATAAAAAGCTAGGTTTATATACCTTATAATTAGTGTATAATCCAAGAAAGGTTACACATAAGTTATTCAAATGATCTTTGTTTAAATGAACATGCCATTTGCATTTGTTTTGTGCACAGAAACTCTTCTACATAGAAGGAGAAAGGCTGTTTAGGTGTCCACAGTGACACTGAATGTGATCTCTCTCTCGTGATGGTAGGGAGAGTTGATATACTTGGGTTCTAATGGATGGTTTGGGCTCATATTTAGGGAAATTTAGAAGCTGAAAATAGGAGTTATAATCTCATTCAAGAATTGGAGAATGAAAATTCCCAATCTTGTTTTACAGATCAGGTCTTTTTATTATGTCTTATTTATTCTGGGCTTGAAAATTAACTCCCTGTTTCATCCTTTGCCTCTTACCTAGTGATTTCCTAGTACCGGACTACTTAAACCAGGAGCAAGAAGAGACCCTTGTTCAATATGATCTTGGAGAACACAGTTTTGAAAGCAACTCCTCTGTCCAAATGCCTGTAATTTCACAGGTCTCCTCGACCCAGAATTGTGAAAGCACTTTTCCCTTGGGGTCTCTTGGGCTGACAGAAAAGGAGGAAGAAATGCCAGAGCAGCCAAAGACCAGTGCTTGTACCGAGGCAACCAGAGATGACCCCCCAAAATCAGAGCTGTCTTCTATAACTATTGAGTAATTTCATAGTTTGGCTTCATTTTTAATTTTTGGAAAGTGCCTGTGCTTGGTCTTGTACATTTGAATTTAATTTTTTAAGCAAAAAAAAGGGTTTGGAAAAATTTCCCTTTTTACTTTGTAAGTCCTGCAACTGATGTTTTATTTTTCGTGACTGAGAGATTGCTTCTATAAGTGCACAATAACATGGTGTTGAAATACAGTAGAAACCCTGAAACTTAAGGAGAGGAAGCAGGTGACATCACACTTACATCAGTTTTCTCTTCCGACATCAGGAGTAGGCTAACAACGTATCATTAGGTTGAGAAGAAATCAGATGATTACTGACCTTCCTGAAATGAAAGGGTACACCAGAAACATACTACTAAACAGATTTGGCAAATAGCCTGAATAGATGTTACTCCTATACACAGGACATTGTACAATCTTCTGTAAAACCTGTTGTTTCTGGAAATATTTATGGTGAGCTTTCTTAAAAATTATTAGATGTGTACTTCTGATATTCCACGTATTCTTTTTTTTTTCTTTAAGCTTTGTCATTATAATTTTTTATGCTGAAAATTTGGTATTGGGATAGGTATTCCCTGTACCTTTATAATAGTACTCTCCAAATTATCTTTCTTCTATGAAAGATGGCAGAGAGCCACGGTTGAGAAGAGTCAAGCTCTGCATGAAGAGACCAGGAATGGGGAATATAGTGTGTGAATCTCAGCTTCATAGGAACTCTTTCATACTGCTTTTCTGGTTAAAATCATTGTTTACCTGGTCTTTGTTAATGCCTGGCTAATGAGGTAATTGCCTAAATCAGTTTTTGTCTTACCCTGTCAACAGTTCTTTCTTTTGCCTATACTTGGCATGATCCCATAAAAAGGAAATATACTGGAGATGTTCTATATTTTATATATAGGTTTGTGTATTATTGAGGATGTTTTCATTCTGCTGTTTGGACAAAATAAAGAATTCTCTGTTAAGGCTATGTTCTTAACCCAACTAAGATTGTTTACAAAATACCATGTAACAGTGATATATTGTCCTTATTCCAAAATATTTTTAGACATTGCCAAATGTCATATTGAAAGCAGTTAGTATAGTTTTTACAGAATGTAAGCAATAATGTAGAAGAGAAGAGGCTATAAAATGATGATCTGTGACTCAGATCTATTTGCGGGAAAAAGTTGTTAAGACTAAAGAAAAACTAAAAACCTTAAGGTAATGAATATTACCTCTTGCTGCTAAAAGAAAATGAAACTTCCTGGTTTATAGTTGAAATACATATGATATTCTAGACTGGAGTATATATTTTACCTGGTGCCGTTAAAGCATCGCTTACCTTGATCCTAAATTTCATGAGTCCATGAGCAATGATCTTTTGAGTAACTTTTTTTTCTATGTATATACCCAGAGTTTAATCATTATGAAAACACCTGATTAGATTAGAAAAAGAAAATAGTTTCTTATTCAGAACACAAGATCTCAGTTTTGTCTGGGTGCTAGACCTCAATAAAAATTTTTTAAGTTATAGTGATTTGTTTCATTTTTTGATTGGCTCATTCTGTAACTTATCTCTTACAAATGTAAAGAAAGGGAAAGTGAACTCCTTGAAGTTTTTTTAGGCTAATGTTCTTTTTGTTTTCATATTCTGCTGTTTTTAACTTGTTTCCAACTCCTTTTCTCACTCAAGAACCTGTTGTTTCCTTTTTGCTCCCTAAATAGCTACATTACCTTAAGGAAAATGAACACGTACAGATTCTGATCGCCTTCCATCATTTATGCTTCTTTATCAGTAGGTTGAATTACTTTTCTTCAGCAAGACTATATGATACTAATAGCGGTACTGCTGTGTCTCAACTGGAAAGGTCAGGAATTTTTATTTTTAATATTATATAGATTCTCTGGAAACTTATGCCTACCAATAGATAAATCTCAAAGTTAATTTTAAAATCTTATATGAACAAGACAAGAGTAAGTGAAATTATCACCAGGAGTCATTGTTGCCCTCAGTTCTAAGAGTTATTTTTTTAGAATAAGGAAGGAAGAAAAGAAAGAAAACAGACTTGATGAGAAGATACGTCAGAACTTGGAGACTGGTTGATGGAAAGTAATTTAGCATACCCCCTGTCCTGAGAATTTTGGACTGAGAGTCCTGCACAGGTTTGCCCATTCTGAGGTGTTCTGTGTTCTCAGAATGTAGCATTACCATCACTGGCTATTTTTTCCCAAGTGGAAACTTTAGACTTTCATTGGTAATTACAAATTACACAGATTTCCAAGTTTTATGCGACATTTGAACCTACTGTGAAAATGCTTATTGCTGGTTGTCTGTTCCCCACATCTTATCAATACAGGTAACTAACTAATGTTTAATGTGATATAAACAAAGGCCTTTTATCTCTATTTCAGTGAGGCGCTACATTTTTCTTGATATATAGTTTAAGGTTACTTAGCTTATGGGCCTGTTTTAAGAAACTAAGCTGTAAGAAAATAATTGTATATAGTGTTACTTAGATTTATTTAAAATTCATCTAAGAGAAGGATGCCTGGATGTATAATTTTTACCAGAATATATGGAGAAAAAATACAAAGAGATGAAAACATGTTATATTATCTCATCAGAAATTACCAGTATAACTGAACATTAAAAAAATTCCAATTTAGAATACCATAGGTATCTTGCTTAAATTAGGCCCCAGGGGGTACCTTTGTGATATTTAAAGGGCTTAAATTTTAGGATGCAAGATAAATTGC
Source organism: Capricornis sumatraensis (assembly GCF_032405125.1). NCBI lineage: Eukaryota > Metazoa > Chordata > Mammalia > Artiodactyla > Bovidae > Capricornis > Capricornis sumatraensis. The sequence continues at coordinate 14,488,808 of NC_091076.1, forward strand.
CTTAAGCAAGGATTTTATATAATAAAAACATTTATTTTCATTTTAAAGCTACCAAATAGGTATGCTGTACATACTTCACAGATGAGCAGAGATGTGTGCTCTGATACTGGGTGTTTCAGCACCTGCAAGCATCCTTTCCACTTTATAAGGCTGTGTTCTAATAATGAAAGCACTTGGCATGTTAGTGATTACACTAATTCACAAACAAAAATTTAATGCTCCTTTGTTTTTTTTTTTTAAGTTTTCAAGAAAGGGATGCAGATGGAGGTTATCACCCACAAATATATTTAAATAAGTGTTTCTTACTTTGAAAGTAATCCTTAAGTAATTAGCTATCTATCTAGTTACATTACCAGTTTTTAAAGTTCTCAATTTCAGTGAGATAAAGTGTATTAAAATGTTTAAATAGCCTCATTTGTTCTTACGTTCTGGCTTACAGAACTTTACATTCTGGTTCCTTGTTATGACACATGCCCTTAGGTTTTAAAAACAACAAACAAAAAAACCCTTCCGTTTTGTTAAATTATGTTACCAGGTGGAAAGAACTGTCCAGCACATCTAATGTATTTCTGTTGGTAACTCTGTTACCTTCTGACTACTGAGCCAGTCTCTCCTGATGTATAAATGGTTCCCTGGGAGCCTTTGGAAGCCGTATTAACTCTTTCAGTTTTTATGTTACCTCTTAACTAATTTTTATTCTCATACTTAATCTAAATAGAGGCCATTTATCTAGTTCAGTGGCTTTTATTTTGAAGATTCTCAGATCACGGTTTGCTTTCTTTCAGCTTTGTAGCCCCTGAGAAATACATAACCTTAAAATGTAATGGCAGTGTATGCTAGAATAACCACATGGAGAGAATTACTACTTGATGAATGAACAATCCTAAAATTATAACTGAAAGGACTTTGAGATTTAAGGAATTGATGAAGAGAACTAGCAACTTTTGTGTGGCGTTTACTCTGTTTTCACTCATCTACAAAAGGTGAAGTCACAGCTTTGGAGATATACATCCTAGTGAGGGAGAGTAGTTTTCTAGTTATTAGTATTAATTGGGAGGGAAAAAACGAGAAAAATTCACATCAGGAAGTGAGCCAAAGTTGCTGAAGGATAGTAAATGCTGTTTTCAGTGTAAGTTATTGACAGAAGATGATTTAATTTATATTTAGATTTTGAGAGTTAATAAGAAAAGCATATATACAAACTTGATTTTCTGAATCAGAACAGAATGGTGGATGGTTGCTCAATTAGAGTAACCATGTCTATGAGGAATATTAAAGCTAAGCATACTCCTACAGGCATTAGGCGCAGATCATCCAAATTTAAGTTATTCTTTATTTTGCCTATACCCATTTTTATCTTTCAGTGTCATTTTTGCCTGACCAAATGTTGGTGACATAGGGTATTTTTATTTGGAAAGTCCTCAGCAAGACTAATTGCCAAAGCAATAATGGTTCACATTAACAATGAAGTGGAATTAATATCCAGGTTCAACTAAGGAGCAGACATCGTATGGCTATTTCATTTTTAGATTATAAACATGTTGAGATTTATTAATGGGGGATTAAGCCTATGTCAGATTATGGGATGACTCTTCATGACATTATTAGTTGTACTTTTCTTTAACTTCATACTCAACTAATACACTTAGATATTTATACTATATCATAGTGATTATATTTTTATGATAAAAAAGCAAAAGTTCCATATCTTTACAAATAGTCTCTGCAGAGATGTCAGGCAGTGGTGGTGGTGGCATCTCAATTTGACAGTATCTGAAAAATGAAACTGCCTTAAAGTGTACGTGCTACAGAGCTCACTCTGCATATGGTCCAGGCCAGTTCCAACTAACATCAAGGTTTTTATGTACATAATAGTTTACAAAGAATTTAAAGGTGTGGACTATTGGTTGAAAACAAAAACTTTAAAAAAAAATTTTTTTTAACTTAAAATTCTTAAATTTCAGTTTGAAGTGCCTGGTTTATAAAAATCAGATTCTTTAATTATTGCCTTTCTCTTTTAAACTGACTTTGCTGATTAAACTAAAGCCCTAGGCTCAATTGTGATGATTTATGGATAAAATTGCTGCTTGATGGTGTGAGGGCCTAAGTGTCAAGATTTTATTAAATTGTCCTTGTTTTTCCAAATATCAGTCTAACCATATCCAAATTTCATCATTCAGGTAAGCAGGTTAAAAAATCATCCTATGAATGAATGTTCAGATTACCAAAGTACATGGTCTGCTGAGGAAAGGTCAGTCTTCCCTAAATTAATTGTATTAGTGGAGGTTGTGTTCACTTAAGGATGGGCAGCCTTTTGTGCCATTCCTAAAAACACCTGTTTTTTCTAGAAAGACTTTTTTTTGTATTTTTTGTAAGAGCTTTCTCTTATTTCAACCATCAGTTTAATTTTTAAGTTGACAAATGCTATGTAAAGTCTCTCATACTGAGAGTGGTCCTTTGAGTTATTGAAAGTCGCACTGCTGTTCATCTTTCAGGTACCTGAAGTGAATGCCATCAGCTGAATCAGGAGTAAGATTAGTCATTTTCTTCCTTATACAAAGTAATGGCTTCTCATGCTTATATTTCAAGATATTTTTTAAAAAGACCACAGCCCCTACTAGAGTACAATTTGATCTCAGTTCACATCCCAATAATAGGTTTGATGTTTCTCTTGTTGCTGGTGCCTCCTGTTGCATCAGATAGAGATTGCCTGCCTCTTTGTAGGGCACCCTTGTGGCACCTTATGTCCAGTTGGAAGATGGCAGATGGCTTCATTTTGTGCCTCTGCTATCTTCTCAAAAGCCATTTTATAAAAATCCTAGGTAGCCTATTTTAATATTTAAATATATATATTTGTGAGAGATACTTTTAGAACAGACTTTTTTTTACTTTAAAATTCCTGTATTCCCATTTTTAAGAGTAAATTTAAACTTTCCAGGATTTGAACTTTTTCCGCAGCAGCATAATGAAAAAGTCAATTTGAGATAATAGAATGTAATTCAATGATAAAAGAGATTGATGTCTGGTTATAGGAAACACAAGGGAAGGGGAAAAGGTTGTTTTGATGTAACAAACATTTTTAATAAAAATGTTTTTGTTTTCTGTAATTTTGTATTTGCTGCTACAGTAGCTCAATGTTTTACAGAGCTAACATATAGATCTGGCTCCATTCAGAAACTGGAGTACTTTCTAGTGCAACCAACCTAAGAGGAAGGTGTGTACCACAGTCTTCCAGAAAGGTGACTGGCGGCCCTGTTTAGCTGATGCATGCTTTAAAATGCGCCTGTAGCCCAACATCAAGGAAGTGTGGGAGAAACGTTTATCTTGCTAGTTAGTAGCATTATGATTCTTTTTGGGCCCTGGCATTTTGTGAAACCCTTGAGGGAGGGAAGGTGATGCTGGAGAAGAAATGTGAATTACATTATGTAGAAGGATGTTTTCATGCTTCTGTCCTCTCCTAGAACCAGAACAGCTTTTGTATCTGTGCCAGGCTCTAGTTCACCAGCTATGTATCCAGTCATCATCTCATTCATATTTGGCTTCACTTGGTGACAGCGCCCATAGCTAAGTTACTTGGCATGTTTGACTTTGAACAGTAACAAAAATGGTTTTGGATTTTATTTCCTAAAAATGTATACAATGTCAAAACTTTACATTTTATATACTAGTATCTGGCTATTAGTATTTTACAGGAACCATGGTTCTTGGTGACTACATATATATATATATATTTTTGTGACTTTTTTGTATACTAAGTGCCGTTTTCAATGTTACAATCATTTTTAGAGTTATTGTAATCAATGTGAATATCATGTTTTTTCAAATCTGTTCTGAGCCTATAGTGTTTGCTTTGTGAATATATATGTGTATTGTATATATTCTGTATAGTTACATTGTATTGAAATATTAGCTTGTTTGATATAAGGAAAGTATGTATTGAGTACTTTTTGCTAGTTTGGTTGTTTAATCTTTTTTAAAAAGGTTTAATCTTTTTAAAAAGCAAAAACTTTAAACCGGCCTTTATTACATGGTCACAAATAAAGTTGCAGTTAGAAGGGATGGGCAGGGAAAAAAATAGTTTTGAGTGTCTTTGAATAGAAACAAGACTAAGTTTTTAAGTTTTGTTTGGTTCCCTTCCTCCCTTCATTAAAATATCTTATTAATGCTTTATGGAGTAAAACTTCCTGCTGTTGTCATTTACTGTTGGCTGGAAGGAAGAATTGCTGCTGCTGCTGATTGAGGTCAAGTGGATAAGAAAAGTCATCAGAGTAATGCGTTTCTTAAGTAAGCATCCGTTGAGTGTGTACAGACCAGAGAGTGCTCTCTGAGACAGCACACATCAGCTTCCTGGGCAGCTAAGAAAAGAGTTCATGAACACCATCCCTGAAATCAAAAGGAATATACAGGAGGCTAATAAAGAAAGTCATCAAATCCCAGAGCGACTGAGCCAGGTATCTTGTTGGGGCTGCTTTCCTGAGTGCTGGGCTGCATTTTTCTGAGCCTGTGTCGTATTGATTAGAGACCTGCTGGTGATACTTCCATAATATCTTACAACCAAGGAATAGAGAGAGTACTTCCTGGGAAAAGCTGCTCGTCGCATAGGTGAGGAGCCTGCGCAAGCCCTGAAGGAAGGCCTTCCTAACTGTAGGTTCCTCTTGCTATGGACTTTGACAGTGAGTGGTCTGCAGAGTGAGAGTAACAGGCAGGGGAAATGTTCACTGACCCCAAGTACCAGGATCACTTCAGTTCTGGGAGGAAATGGGTAAATTTTTAAGAAGCATTTTCTGTCATTCAGCGAGTGTGTTGAGTATTTTTAACAACAGTTTACCAAACTCCTCAAGGTCAACAAACTGCTGGGGTCCTCAGTAGCCCCAGCCAAGGGTGATCTCTACAAACGCAAAAGGCAGCATCCATAGAATCATGCCCTATAGTTTATTAGAGACCAGAAAGATTGCTTCTGGAGAATGATACTTAATGTGATAACCAAAGGTGTGTGTATCCTTGGCATATGGCCCAGGGATTGATAGCTGCTTTTCTGAACAGAATGTTCTGAGTACTAACCCTGAGAGATCGGCAGACATACTGAGAGTTTCAGTGGGTTATACTTGCCCATAAACATCAAGTCCCAAAGTGTAACATCATTCCCTTTCCACGTGGGTAAACTTTTATACAGATGGGAAAACTAGGACGGGACAGTCAATCCAGAAAGAGCGTCCTCATCGCAAAATGATGAGAACTAGGGTTTAAACAGCCATGGAGAGGAGGGGAAGGCCGTTTTATTAAACGCTTGGTTCATTTACTTAAATTCTTATACCAAAAACACTGAATTTCTATACCCACCCATTTTGTAGATAAGTCATTGCAGAGGCTGTGGGCAGAACTGTCTTTAGAATCCTGTCGGGCTTCCATGCAGCCCCACACCCTTCTGTCTGTTCTTCCCTATGTTTGTTTGTTTTCCACACCTAACATTTCTGGCCCCCTTTGGCTGAAGTCTAAATGACTGAATAAGTGAATGAGTGAGTCTCATTGACTAAAGAACCTGAGCATCCACACATACCCACGGCCTCTGGTAAGCCTGGCCATCTAGAGATCCTTGGGAAGGCTGCTTTAAAACAGAAGAAAAGGTCACACCAAATAGAGCTCCACTCGTCCACTCTAATTGAGGGGCTGGGGCACATGTGCTCTCTGGGGTTCAGGCGTCACTTGGGCATATGGCAGGACTTGTGTGCATGATTGATAACTTGTCCAGAAATAATTCTTGATTGCAAACAAGTCTGCCTGCAGGATGATCAAAGATTCCTTCTCAGTATGTGTTACAGTTTATAAAAGGCTAGCACTGTGAGTGACTTGGTCTTCAAAGCCCCAATGACATAGTAACAAACCTGTGACCTGCACAGATAGTTGGCACCCTTCCTACCCACTGTGAAAAGGCATAAGGTCCACCCTGAAACCTCCAGGCACCCACAGGGCTGGAGCCCGAGAAGTGTTGAGCTGACAGAGCTCTGTGCTCTGCCAGGCCCAGTGATGGGCAGAGACGCCAAGAACTTGACCCAGCCAGTGCCAGCATCAGTTCTTTGGGGCAGTAGCATTTGGGGAGAATCCCTTGAGCAGTGCTGGCAGAAAACGTGAGTTCAGTTACGCAAGTGGGTGATTCTGTCTTTCGTGCCAGGGCCTAGTTCTGAAGGAGAATCAGGTTAACTTACTCTTACGATGTATAACAATTGCACATGACATTGTCCTGTGTAAACTTCCGTAATACAGGTGCTTTTACCTAGCTAAATACCACCTCTGGACTATCCTTCCCACCCCTGCTGGTAATACCATCTTATTATTTTCTCCATCCCTACTTCTGGTACTTAATTGGAGCCTTTGTTATTGCTGGCCTAGCAACTAAAACAGCCCTGTCTCCTGCCAGGCCCACTCTGGTCCATCCTTCCCATTTCTGCTGGAGTCATCTTTTAGTTGGGCCACTGCCATACTTCAAATCTGCCTTCCTTTCTCTTGGGAAATGTCCAAGCGTTCCAGCGTGCGGAACTTGGCTAGCTGTAGTTGGACTTCACAGCACAGATTAGGCTTCACCTCCTCGCAGAACCCACCCCTCAGCCCCCACTCGCATCTTCCTCCACTTTGGGGATGCAGTCCCTCCTGTTTATTCCCCTAGCATATTTTGTTTCGCTCCCAACAAGCCACATCTCAATCACATCATCTTGTAATCTACTTCATAGGGTGGTTGTGAGAATTAAAATGAATTACAACCGTGCCTAGTGTGTATATCAGTCAGTTCAGTAGCTCAGTCGTGTCCGACTCTGCGACCCTGTGAACCGCAGCACACCAGGCCTCCCTGTCCATCACGAACTCCCAGAGTTCACCCAAACTCATGTCCATTGAGTCGGTGACACCATCCAACCATCTCATCCTCGGTCGGCCCCTTCTCCTGCCCTCAATCTTTCCCAGCATCAGGGTCTTTTCAATTGAGTCAGCTCTTCGCATCAGGTGGCCAAAGTATATAGTAGCCACTTAATAAGTCCTGTCTATTTATTACTCGTGTGTCTCCCTCAGCTGACTTAATTCTTGACATCGGGGACAGTGTCTTCTATTTGTATATCCCCTGCAGTGCCAGGCACATAGTAAAACTCAGAAAATGTCAAATGAATAATTGAATGTCCCAGGAGATGCTCACAGGTAACCTTATGTTCACCAGGGAACTTTAGGACAGAATACCAAGAATCATGTCACCTGGTAGCTTGCCTCCATTCCCACTTCACCATATACATCAGAAGCCTACTCATCCTTAAATGAAGGTCTGAAATGTGAGGCTGTACGCAGTTTAATCCCTAAGTTGTGTCCGACTGCAGCCCCATGGACTGTAGCCCACCAAGCTCCTTGGTCTGTGGGATTTCCCAGGCAACGAGTATAACTTCAGATCTAATCCTCAGAACAACTACCATCAGCCTGACCAGAATGTCCCCACGTTATCTGAAACGCTGGTCCTGCCGTCTCTATCCCCTCAGGGTTTACTCATCCATCAAGTCCACAGCCGCACTGGCTTGGAACTTGCCTGTCAGGTTCACAAAGCATCCGATGCTTCTATTACAATGGTAATTGAGGATTCAAAAGCAGTCCATTAGATTCAGTGCCATTAGGACAGGGCCCTTACCCGTCTCTTGTACTAAGGTGTCCTCGGGGCCAGGGTTGATTGAATGAAGCCTCAGACCTTAGGAATGAACAGTTTCTGAATTGAAGAATTATAGAAATAAAACTCATAGAGATATAACTGCCCTCAGAGACCCACCAGAGCATGTGCTCTGCAGATTTGGAGGGCTCAGAGAGGACATGTTGGGGAGGGGCCCTCCCTGTCTAGAGGCCTAGTAGAGATGTGGGGGCGGGGTGGGTGGGGCACAGGAAACAACACTGAGCGTGGAAGGTGGCGTGTCCACGGGTGACGGTGGTTCAGCACCCCTGAAAGGACTGAGGGTTGGAAAGCAGACTCGGGTCAGGTCAGAGGAAGGTCTTTTAAGAACCTGAGCTAATCCGGTAGGAAATAGAGAAGCATCACACATTTTGAGGCAGAGAAACAGCTCAATCAGAGCTGGCTCTAGAAAGAGGAACACACGTGGAGTAGGTTAGAGGGCTTACAGGCTGAGCTGAGACCACAGAAGAGTTACATCGGTAGTTCAGGAAAGCAGTCGGAGGAGGGTGCCCTGAGGGGCGAGAGCTGGGGTCTAGGGAGGCTTTGATGAGACGTCGGCCTGGGATCTGAAGACTCGTGTCACTTCTGGACAGTGGACAAGATGCTCTCTTTCAAGCCCTCACAGTGCTACTTCCTTGATCTTGTCAGGTTCTCAGGCAGATTCCCCTTGTTTCTGAGGAGGGACTTTGTATCCTAGACAGTAAGAGTCAGGCAGAGTTCCAAGCTGGGTTCCAGCGCTGAGCTCAGAGTGAAGGTGAGGAGAGGTTTAAGAGTAGTCCTGCAAGAAAAGTTCCGTAGCTGGGCGGCTCTTTTCTAGCAGAGCCTGGCTTCTACTAAACCAGGTTGCTGGGGCTGAAAATTCCCCTTCACTCTGCTTCTTACATTCCATCTACTTTCCTTCAACAGACTGCTACACAGGGCGCTGCTCTAGGCACTGCAAACAGCATGGAACAGCGCAGCAGAAACCTTGCCCTCGTGGAGCTCATCATCGTGGTGGGGGAAGGGGTTTGTCCAACAATAAACAAGATGAAGTGTGGGAGTGGGCAGGGGAGCAACTTTAGGTACGCTGGCCAAGGTGAGCAAATGGCCAGTAAGCTGGGTCCAAGCACATGAGGGCCAGGGCACTGCACACAGAGGGTCACCAAGGTCAAGGGTGCTGCCCGGCCTGTACAGGAAGGAGGCCGGGCTCCTCCCCACCTACTTCTCTCTGGGAAGAAGCCGAGTAGCAAAGGCTGTACCAGGAGATTATAAAGGGAAACTGAGTGTGGAGAACGGAGGAAGTTTGTTTCCACATGTGATGTCTTTTCCTGGACAAACTCAGAGAAAGTCTTTTTCCCCAACACAGGCCAAGGAACAGGTTGCTGGGAGTCAGAAACTGAGCTTAAAGGCCAGTCCTGGCAGCGGCTGTAGATGTAACAACGTAGCTGAGCTCGTTCTCTAATCCAAATTTTTGACCTCTATCTAAGATGGCATTTAAGAGACCTGCCTGTGTCAGATATCCGGATGCAGCCTTTCCTGCAAAGATGGACTGCACACGGGCTCCTGTGCACACAGCCCAGAAACGAGGTGTAGACTACCAGCGTGTAATCCCCATTCACCCAGGAGATGGGAAGTGGCTTTTGTAATACAGTTGCTCTCTCCTCAAGAACCTCCTGACAGGCGGGCAGACATGCGTAACTGCCCAGGACAATCTTACGTGCCTGCTGAAGAGGTACAAGAGGGAGGTCTAGGGCAAGGCGGAGGTTTAAACACAGGAACATGCACTAATTCATGCAGTCCTGCTGAGTACGTGCCAGGTGCGGCCACGCACAATTCCTAGCCAGAGTTGAGGTTCCACAGCACCCCCAGCCTCCCAGGTACGACCGTATGACATCTGTGAGAGCTCACATCCACTGTCTGACATGGCAGGGCTTTCCACATGGTCCCAGGAGAGACTGGCACAGATCAGCCCTGGAGAAGGCCTCGCTTTGCCTTGCACGTTGGAAGTGCCACAAAGCAAATATATAGACACAACACACACACCAAGGACGGACAAGTGAAGAAGGCAGGGTTCTCTACTTCAGTCAGGATCCGTCTACGGCTCTGGTCTCCCTATGTCTTTGGAGAGCTGCTGTGACCAGGAGTCCTGCCTATCCAGCACTCCTTCCCCAGGGCTGCTGCCAGGCCCTCCCTCCTGGGGCCCCAAGCCTGCAGCCCTGAAACACGTGAGGCCAGAAGCCCTTTCGTGCCCCCACTGGAGCTGACACCGCCCCTTCCCCCGCCCCCACTGCCACTACTTCCTTTCTGTCAGTAACAGCCACCATTCCAGAGCGAAACAGTTCTGGCAGTGTACTTGCCTCTGTTTGCAGGTACCAGGTGTGGAAGGCTTTTCCCCAGCGTGCTGAATCCCTTCCCACCTGGACTCTCACTCAGTCACTAGTTAACCCTGGCGCTCATGTGTGCATCAGTGGATTTTTTGGCTCCTCTTCCACCATAAAGTGTAGGCTGAAATGAGGGTGGAGGTGTGAACAGAGCCAAGAGCAAAGGAAAAACCCAGCAGCTCAGTATGCCCAGCAACCCCCAGGCTCCAGTGGGAGCCAAATGCCCCCACCACCCAGGCCCAGCCCACAGCGCCTGGGCTCCAGCACCTTGGAATGCAGGCCTCTCCCTGACTGCCCACACGTCACTCCCAAGTACATTACATAAGCATAATCTGTTTTCAGCGTAGACTTGAAAGTTTGGTCCTTGCTTCCCAGAATTTATCTATAATGCAGTCCCATGAATAATCCAAGCACAAATAGATGGGGCTCACTAATCCCAAGGAGAATGAGAAGTATGTGGGGAGGTCAAGTCTGAACATAATTCAGACTGAGTCCAAGATAATGTTAAGCTAGGATGACAGGAACATGTGGTGACAAACGTGCTTAAGACCTTTCCAGAGCCAAAGCCTCATCTGTGAGTCGCTGGGCACTGGTACCTTTTCCGTGAAACCATCAGCTCTGCCTCCTGCCTCTTGACGTTTCTTCCCCTCCCCTGACAGACACACAGGACAGACAGGTGTATGGGCAGCTGAGCCGCTTACCTCCCCGGGCCTCGCTTTCCTCCCCAGTTACCATGGATGCAGCCCTGGCCCCCCACAGCCTGGAGCAGGCCTGGCACACGCTGAGAGGTCAGTGAGTGTCCTCGGAAAGATTCGCTGAGGAGGGACAAATGCGCACCCTGGAAAAGGGTTCATAAGATTATCCGGTCACAGCTTTAAAAAATAGGTGTAACACCTGTAACGTGTAACCTCAGCACACTTCCTGCCTCTCACTTTCACCCTCAGCAATGGACCACAGCTGACTGCGAGCTGCTCATGGAGGAGCAAAGCTCCTCGGCAACTTCCCCAGACCTTGTTATGAACACGACTGAGAAGCCAGAAAACAGTCCCAGGGAGGAAAGCCTGACAGGACCATTTCCACGTATTGTCTGTGCTCTCAGTCCTGTCCAACCCTTTGTGACCCCACGGACTGTAGCCCACCAGGCTCCTCTGCCTGTGGGATTCTCCAGGCAAGAATCCTGGAGTGGGTTGCCATTCCCTTTTCCAGAGGATCTTCCCAAACACAGATACATTAAGTGGGATGAAATAAATCCACGCCTTGTAAAAGCTGACCCAAGGAGCTTCTGTGGGCCCTCTACGCATCCCCCCTCCACCCCAAGAAGAAAGAAAAGAGGATACTGCGTCCCCATGATAGTGACGATGATCCCAACCCCCCTGGGCCTCCCGTAAACTTGCTCCAGCTTAGGAGTCTGCCAAGCAAGGCGGCACCACGTGCAGAGGTAGCAGTCCAGCGCCTGCCAGCCTCTCCAGGATGGTGGGTTTCCCATGGGGACCACTGCCCATGAAGTTCACATCCTGGAGTGAGTGGCCTGGAAGAGGACACGCAGCACGACCCCCACACCCACCCCCGCCAGAAAGCTGCCTTCACAGGGGCACACACATGGTATTCCCCCATTTGGCAGCACAGGGTTCTGTCTGTTGGAACACAGGGACGCGAAAGACTCACCATGAATTGGGTGGGAGAGGGTCGTGGAGAGAAGCTGCCCACCACACCTTCCTTCTGGATGTGGCTGCTTCAGCCACTGCACCTGTGATGTGCAGAGCATGGGCGCCCTCTGCTGCCCTCACCTAGAATGAGCCCCAGGGTGGAAGAATCTTGGCCTTTAACCCAAACTTACAAACTATATATATGTACACGTGTTTGGCTGCACCACGTGCCACGGCTAAATTCACCATGTCTTAGCTGTGGCACATGGAATCTCTTAGCTGCAGTGTGTGGGATCTAGTTCCCTGACCAGGGATTGAACTTGGGCCCCTTGCAAGCACAGAGCCTTTAGACCATGAGGGAAATTCCAAACTTACAAAATATTTATTAAGCCTAATCAAAAGGCTTGTGTTTACAGTAGATACCCAGTGAGACACTTCAGACTGTTAACCACTCACATATTTTTCAAAAGCCCTTAAACTAGAATGAGGTGGACTGTCTTTTCAGCTCCAGGTCCTAGTGAAAGTCCCTGTCATTTGTGACCAGAAGTACTTCTGTCACCTCACACCTGCTCATTTCGTGGCTCACTCTTTGGGAGAATCTTGAGAACGGGGATTTCCTGGACTCAGCTGGCTCTCCATCAGCCCTCCTTTTCCAGGCTCTCCTCCAAGCCCAGGTGCCCCATCACTTTTGGCCTCTGTTCCTTTTGCTCCAGCTTCCCCCAGCGCTCAGCAGATAGGGCTCCAGGGAGGAAAGTGGGACAAGAAGAACTGATCCTTCTGAATCACAGGTCAGAACATGTTGTTCAGCTGCCCACAGACGAGACCTCAAGGAAACATTTTCTCCCTCCAGTCCATGCTAGCCTCAGTCAGGGGGACAAGGGGAAAGCAGATGGTTTGGCCCCTGCGAGAGGGAAATACCCAGGGGCTGCCAGGGCTGGCCAAGGAAATGAGGACGGGAAAGATTTTAAAATGCTGCAGGAGTCCTTCCAGAGCCCAGCTAGCTCACTTTAACCGTGTCCACACGTGCCTGAGCCAGGGTGCTGATCACCTGGCAAGAGGTCCCAGATCCTCGAGGCTTCAGGTGGGGAGTGCCTTGCTCCTGGAAGGCAGTGCAGGACATTACTACACAGTGGCTGGAATTCATCCTTCCTCTTCTCTTTCTACTTCTTTTTAAATGTAGTTGTTCTTTTCTTTTTTAAAAAAATATAATAATGGCCACATCAGGTCATAGTCATTTCTCGGCCTTTTGGCTAAGATCAAGTGTAGTATGGGGGCTTCCCAGGTGACTGCCAGTGCAGGAGATGCAAGAGACTCAGGTTTGATACCTGGGTCAGGAATATCCCTGGAGAAGGGAATGGAAACCCACTCCAGGCTTCCCTTGTGGCTCAGCTGGTAAAGAATCCACCTGCAATTCTGGAGAGCTGAGTTCAATCCCTGGGTTGGGAAGATCCCCTGGAGAAGCAAAAGGCTACCTACTCGAGTATTCTGGCCTGGAGAATACTATACAGTCCATGGGAATGAAAAGAGTTGTACACAACTGCGTGCCTTTCACTTTCAGTTTCCTGTATCCCTGTTGGGAGTATCCCATGGGCAGAGAGATGAGGTTGGCGGGCTAGTCCGTGGGATCGCAGAGAGTTGGACACGACCGAGCTGCTGAGGAGAGGACATGGGATCTTTCGTTGTGGTGTGTGGGCTCTAGAGCACATGGGCTTAGTTGCCCCATTGCATGTGGGGTCTTAGTTCCACAACCAGGGATCGAACCCACATCCCCTGCATTGGAAGGCGAATTCTTAACCACTGGACCACGAGGGAAGTCTGGATTCCTCTTCTCTTTAGGAGGAACCTTGAACCAGATGCTCTGGTGAGGAAGCAGTGATGGAATACACACGCAGCACTCAGCACACGATGCCCTTTGTTGCTGACCCCTCCTAGATACCATGGGAGTAGCTGATCAACCGGACCCTCCCCCGCACAGACAGCAGCGGGAGGCATACAGACGTCTCAATGACTTCTAACAGTCGGCAGGGCAGGTGTGTGGACGTGGGTGTCCTGGTACCTGGAAGTCTGTCTCCCAATATGTTAAGCAGGTTCCTACCCACCAGACCTTTGAGTTTCTTTCCAGCTGTGAGATTGAATGGAGGTGTCCTCCCAGTTCTAAAATTCAGGCAGTGGTCATCCCACCAAGTAACAGCGGGGGAGGCTCAGAACCATCCTGACAGGCATCCGGAAAAGCCGCCAACATAGGCCCAGGAGACAGGTGGTCAGATCCGGGGACCCCACACCTCCCAGGAACGTGAACCCCCAACCTACCACTGCCTGTTTCCCCTGTCATGAAGGGCACGGGCCGGCCCTCAGCAAACTCTTGTTGAATTGATGACTTCCTTCTCCAGCTCCCTCTGCTATCAATAAGCTTGTTACCATCTTCTTGCAAGGCACGTGTTTCAAACATAGATTTCAGTTTTCTCTAGCCTGTACACATTTTTCCTGCCCTATTAGTTATCTGGACAGTACTTAGGTTATCCAGTTCAAAGAGGTATTGGATGCCTTGTTTACTCTGGGAGCTGGTGGTCCCTGACAGGAGAGAGGGAGAGACGGAGAGATCTTCCCCACCCTTCTCTCTGGACCTGGTCCTTCTCGCCCACCCCACCCCAGCCTCCTTCCCCGGCCCCCTCCCCACCCCCACCACACGCAGCTCTTTGGAAAAAAGAGCACAGGTTAAGGGGAGAAGAGTTTCCTTTTCGAGTTAAATAAGTCCGTATGAAGTTCCAGCAGAGAGGTCTGGCGGAGAGACTGAGTTATTCTGGACCGCAGGGGTATGGGCAGGGAAAATGCTGATAACCTCAAGGTGAAGGAAGCATGTGGTGGAGGGGAGCACAGAGCCAAGGGGAAGGGCGAGCTGGGCTTGCACCCCAGGAAAATACACAGCCCTCCTGCTGGAAGGTTCTGAGACAATGGAACAAACAGAATGGGGTTGATTCCACCTCGCCTGGAAACAGTCTGGACCCTGACTTTTTAGGAAACAGCTGGAGGTGACGGCAAAGGGCAGACTGAACACAGTCGCCCACATGCAGGCGCAGGGCATGGTGACATGGGAGTGTGCACCCTCTGAAGAAGGAGAGGGGGAAACAGATGATGGCACTGACTGAAATCCTCAGAGCTGGGGTTTTTTCACCAAAATGCAGTCATCGCCATAGGTATGTCAGACCCTGAAGCAATTAGTGTGATGTCAAGTGCTAATCTGAGAGTCAAGGCTGCTCTTTCCTCAGCATCTCTCTTGCAGTGGGGAGTGGGGGGTGGGGGGGTGGGGGTGGTGCAGACAGCCTGAACTTGAAGACAACCCAAACCCAGGCCTCCCCTCAGGCATAGCCTGCTTGCTCCTGCTTTTCCTGATGTTGTCAGAGTCAGCTTGCCCTCCTTCCATCCGCCATGAGCTCAGTCAGCTAGTCCCGGGGAGGAGGCTGGCCACCCCGCAGGCCTAGAGGAAGGGCCACTCACTCAAAACCTCTGACAATGTCCCTCCCCAGCGTCAGTGCCCATGTTTGTTATCTTGTGCAAGAACTCTTCAGACCACCTTCTAGGTAATCCCAGGACATAAATGCAGGTGATAAATATTTAAATTCTGCTCTGGGGTTTGATCTCACATCTGAGTGGTATCTGGTGGCTTTCCAAGCTCTGTTCCTGATTGCCACCCTAAGGAATCCCAGACCAGCAACCAGGTACCTGACCTGCCAGCATGTCCCCACCTGCTTCTAACAGACCCTTTCCCCCTCCCTCCCTCCGCCAACCACCTTTACAGGGCAAGAGGAGACGCCTGAGGGCTGGTACAAACCCAGGAGCATCCTCACCACCTGAGACTTTGCTGAGGCTCCCATCCTGGGGTGCTACACACCCTCCCCCCACCCTCCTGTCTGGGGAGCCTCAGGTAAGGGCAGAAACATAGACCCCTGCTGGCCCTGGGGAGGTCACAGGGCACTGTGGTCCCCGCTCTCAGCCCGACCCTTTAGGATCTGGGCTGAGGGGAATTTAAACCCAATTTCTTGCTCCTGGAGCTAGAAGAGCCCATCAAGTCCAGTAAGAAAAACAATTACCTAAAAAGAAATAAAGCGTTTTACTCATACACACAAATACACACAGTGAACCCCACCCTTGGAGCCGGTAAGACATTCTGATCCTGGACCCGGCTGACGTTCAGGGCCTTCGGGCCTGAGCTTCCTGAAGACTGTGACCCTGGGGGTGCCACCAGCCCCACCAAGGGGTCCCAGAGGCCACACGACAGCTGCTCCCGTGCTCCAGGCAGATCCAAGCGAAGCAGAACAGCTTGGAGAGGGGAGGTTCCGTCCTCTAACGCGCCTCCCGGCACAGCCGGGTCCTCCCCATCCCAACGCCACCCCCATTTCCGAGGCTGAGTGGGGAGGCCCCCTCATCCGCAGTCTCGGGGATCAGTTCACAGTCTGGGTTCCGGGGCCCGAGGCGGGGGCGTGCGGAGTAATCCCGTCCTCGGCCGGCAGGTGTGCACCTGGGGTGACTGCGGCTGGGCCTCCCATCTATACCCCGATCTGCGCTTTAATCCAGTCCCGGAACACAGGGAGCCTCGTGTACACGCCGGGTTTGTTCCTCTGCGCACAGCCCTCGCCCCAGCTCACCACGCCGGCCTGAAACATCCGCCCATCCGCCTCCGGGCTGGACAGGGGGCCCCCGGAGTCGCCCTGCAGAGAGAGCAGGCCTTGGCACGGCGTGCCCCCACCCTGGTCGCCACCTCCACCCCGCGCCCACCATGCCAGCCCCGCCCACACCCCAAGTCCCCGCTTATCCCCCCGCCCCCTGCGTCCCTGCCCCGCGCCCACCTGGCAGGCGTCCACGCCACCGCTGAGGTAGCCCACGCAAATCATGCGTGGGGTGATCTGCTGCGGCAGCAGGTGCTCGCAAGTCGTCTGGTTGATGACCCGGATCTCGCCCTTCTGCAGGATCATAGCTCCCTGGCCTGCGGAGGAGAAAGGGCGGACATGGGCAGCTTGCCAAGCCAGGCCGCGGAGGCAGGATCCGGGTCCAGGGCTCGCGGAGCCGGGTGGGATGCTGCGCAGCCGGACACAGTGGTCAGAGTGTCCTGACCACCGGGGGGGTGGGGGTGGAAAGGCGGGGCGGGGGGGGCGGAGGCAATCCTGGGAAGGCGTGTGGGAAAGGAAGGGACAGAAGGACAGCCACGAAGCCCCCGAGCCCCACAGCAGGGCGGTTGTGAGCAGACCCTCGGCCCCCACTGGCCTGCCTCCTGCGTGTGGCCCCAGCCAGTGACCCAGATGGCCTTGCCGGCGGGGAAGGTGTGGTCGGCCGCGGGCAGGCAGATGGGCCGGATGGTGGCGCTGTACTCCACCGGCCGGTCCAGCTGCAGCAGCGCAATGTCGTAGTCGAAGGTGAAGTCGTTGAAAAACGGGTGCTTGATGATCCGCTGCAGCCCGCGCTCCTGCACCCCCGGGGCGTTGCGCTTGCTCTGGTCATGCAGGCCCAGGAAGGCCGTCCACATGCTGTGCTCCGAGTACCTGCAGGGAGCAGCGAGGGCCCGAGAGGGAGGCCTGAGCCAGGACCCCAGCCAGATGCCCTGCCCCAAGCCTGCGCCCACTCGGAGACCATGCTCAGAGGCCTCCCTCCCTGCTGCCCTCTCTCAATACACTTTTATCTCACTACTAAAAATATCTCGCTGCTTATTAATCAACCCTTCCTGCCAGGAGAGATTCTTGAGAGTCCCTTGGACAGCAAGGAGATCAAACTAATCAATCCCATAGGAAATCAACCCTGAATATTCACTGGAAGGACTGATGCTGAAGCTGAAGCTCCAATACTTTGACCCCCCTGATGCAAACAACTGACTCATTGGAAAAGACCCTGATTCTGGGAAAGATTCCATGCAGGAGGAAAAGGGGACAACAGAGGATGAGGTGGTTGGATGGCATCATCGATTCAATGGGCATGAACTTGGGCAAACTCTGAGAGATGGTGAGGGACAGGGGGCCCTGCGTGCTGCAGTCCATGGGGTCTCAGAGACACAGACATGGCAACTCAACAACAGTAAGCAGGATAAAAATAGCACATCAATCCAAGTACTTCTCTAGCGCAGCGGTACATATTTTAAGTACCAAATGAGCTGAAAAGTAGCTGGAACTTTGTCTCCCAGGTTTGTGGATGGTGGCAGAAGGGTGCAGCAATTCTCACCACTGCACGTAGGAGAACTGAACCCATAAGGACAAGACCCTGCTGTTGCTGGGAGACAGGGAGATGCTGGCAGCAGAGGCGGAAGAAGAGGAGAACCCGCACTGGGAAGATCCCCTGGAAGAGGGCATAGCAACCCACTCCAGTATGCTGGAGAATCCCCATGGACAGAAGTGCCTGGCAGCTACACTCCATAAGGCCTCAAAGAGTCAGACCTGTCTTAGTGACTAAACAATAAAACATACCAACAGGGGAAATACCTTTATAACGGAGAAACCTGGTGGACATCACCCTAACCAAGTAATCAGACTTTTCTCCAAACTGTCCTCCATTGATGGGGACTCGTGTACTTCTTGAAGACACGTCAACTGTGTGGCGTTTCCTGACCAAAAAAATGTTGAACCTAACTCTCCTCATGAAGCAACAACCAGGAAAACCCACATCGAGAGACGTTCTGCACAACAGCAGCTGGGACTTTTCAAAAATGCAACGCCATAAAAAAATAAATAAATAAAAGGCTGGGAGAGACTATTCTAGACTTAAAAGAGCCTAGCATTGTAAAGCAACTATTCTCCAATTAAAAAAAAAAAACCTAATGACTAAAACAAAGCATATCCCTTGACTGGATCCTAGACTTTTAAAAAAATCTATAAATACCAGGAGAATTGGAGGAATCTGAAATCAGGCCACATTGCCAGTTAACACTGCTATGTCAGGGCGCTCGTTTCTGGGTGTAATAACTATGGTGGTGACGTGGAAGGATTTCCTTGTTCCTGCGGACACCAGCGGCTGTACTTAGGACAGAAGCGCCATGATGGCTGCACCTAACTGGGAAATGGCTCAGAACGGTGTATGTGAATGTCTCGGGAATCACAGCTGAGATGTGACCCGCGTGCTGGAGCCCACAGATGAGTACAGTGTCTGAGAGAAGAAGGAATCTGAGAAGACTTCCGTATCAGTCAGCAGTGAGGGCCTGGAACTTCCAGAAGACAAAGAAGAGAAAAGGAAGCAGGGGGAAGAAGAGACAAAGTGTGAAAGCCCCCCGCAAGGCCATGAAGAACGCTGGTTGTGCCGAGGCAGCTGGTGACGCTGCGTGCCGCACCGTCACACGCACATCGGGCTGGATGGCAGACAGGGAAGGTCACGCATCAAGAGGTAACTCAGCGACAGGTTAGACAGCACAGCAGCACGAAACACCTGCAGTAAACCCCGGCCATTCCATTGAGACCTAAGCAGAGGTCGACCAGTCAACCATAACAAGCACTCTTCCAGAGGCTGACATGCTAAGTCATCTTATCCCTAGACACCCCATCAAGGTGGTCACGGGCCACTGACTCTACCCAGTGCTCTAGCCTGTGCTCTTGACACATGAAGCTACCTCTCTGGAACAGCCTGGGGTCACCTGCTGACTTAGAAATGTGTGCAAAGTACCTGCACTTCAGGTCCTAGCACACTTCACCCCTGCCTGTCCCTGCTCACAGCCCTGCCTTTATCTGGAAGGTCTGAGTCAACTGGTCCAGTGACAAACACCCTCACGTTTCAACACCAGACAGGACACCCTGCCCACATAGGCACTCCCCAGCAGTCACTCTCCCCAGCCTTCAGGAGAGCTCTAACGCCACACACTGGGCCCTCAACAGCCTCTCCCCAGCTCTGTGCACGCATGTGTGCACATGTGTGTATGTGTGTACCCTGTCCCCCTACCCCGGGACATCTGGAAGAGCAGGGACCAAGTCTAATTCAGCTTTGTCTTCCCATGCCAGTGATAACAATGGGTGTTGAGTGCATTCACTGACAGAAGGAAGACTGCTGAGCAGAAGAGGAAGGAAAAGGAAATGAGAAATGAAAAGATGAAGCAGGGGAACCAGGGCCCAGGGGCAGGTTCTTTAGGAGGCACTTCCCAGCTCACCCGGCCGACGGGGCTGCAAGGGGACTGCGGGAACCGAGGGTGTGCGCAGTGCCCAGATCTTAGCTTCTTCTCAGGGGAATACCTAGCTCTGGGGCTGAGCCAGAAAAATACAAGATGAGCCTGGAGCACCAAGTAGTGTCAGCAGGGAGGCGGCTCAGAAGAACAAAAGGGGGAACATGTCAAAGGGAGCCGGGAGCCAGCCTGGAGAGTTCCCAGTGGCCAGCTTCAAAACAAGCAAGTAACAGCACACAACAGGGCACCAGATTACAACCCAAAACACACACGTCCCTGCACACAGAAACAGACGATTAAATAAACGCATGGGAGGGAAGGGACAAATCCTCCTTACAGAACAATGCCAGACTGACTCACTTCCAAAGAATAGAGACCAGAGAAGGAGATCCAGGCAGGGAGGGGAGGAAACTGGCATCAGCCTCTGGACCAGATGACCAAGACGAGCATCACCAGCGATCAGCCACGGTGACATCATTTACCTGCTGATACGACATGACTGTCTTCCCAACACTCGTAACCCCAGGCTAACCATGAGAACAACGTCAGCAGCCACTGGCCTTCAGACAATTCAGGTCACGAAAAACACAGAGAGACAACTGAGAAACCATCCTGGACAGAGGACACTGGGGAGACAGGGCAGCAGACACTGAGGGGGCACCTGGAAGGACTCTTGCTGCAGAAAGGGGGCTGGTATGAAACGCGTATGGTATTAAGCGCTCATATGGCACATGGGGTGGGGGGGTGGGGCGGGAGTGGAGCCCTGGGGCAGCCCCGAGGCGAGTTTCTAGGACAGAACTGTGAGTTTCTCGGAGCTGAGAAAGGCAGCACGAAAACATCAAGGGGAAGTATGTGTGGGGGGTGGTATAGTGAATTCTGTCCTGTCTTTGCAAGTTGTCCACATTCCAAAATGATAAGTTCATTCTAAACTTTCTTCAGTAGGCTCCCACCACCCCGAGAAGAAAGCAGCTCATGTCTGCCCAGAGTGGTATGGAGTGTGCTAGTGAGAAGACAGGCCATGCTTCACCCGCCTAGCCATGCCCAGCGACCACCACTGATCCCAAGCCCCTACAGGCCTCCAGTGACCCCTCCAGCACGTGCACCAGTCAGGCCTCGCCATCTGGACACAGGCCTAGTTCCTGCTGCGGGCCCCGTCTGTCCCAAAAGTCCACGGTGCTCCTTCTCTCTCTTTGCAAAAGGGTGACCGTGCCAGCCTGGGTCCCCTCCACCCGCAGCTGCCCAGGGCTGGAAGGCTGGCCAGCTGGCAGGGAGGGCCTGAGGGAGGGGGCCCCTCTAAGACCTCAGTCTCACTCCCGCAGCCGATGGCCAGAGGGCTTGGGCGGGCTGGACCCAAGTCACAAAGAGCCCCAGCCCTGGGCCACCTGCTCCCACTAAGCCACCCTGAGAGGCCAGCTCGGCCCAGTGATGTGCTTGAGGACCCTCCCCAAGGTGGGTTCGGGTCTGCATGGGTGCCACATGGGCTCAACGCTTCATTGTCACCCTTGTGTTTCCTTCTCACACCTCTCAGCCTACAAATCACAGTATCACCGTGAGCCCCCAGGAGCCCCAGGCTCAGAAAACTTGCCCATGGCAGCCTGGCAGCCTAGAGCTGGGCCGTGCATCTGAGGGCCCCAAGCGGGGCTCCCTGTAGACACTGACCGCTCAGGCTCAGGAATCCACACACCAGGGCTACGGTCTGGTTCTGCAACTTAAGAGCTGTACAACCTCAGACAAATATCCTTACCTCTCTGATCCTCTGCTTCTGTAAGATGGGCACATATGATACCTGCCCGCCTGGCTTTTAGAAGAGGCACTGAGTCCCGCCAGACAAGCAGGGGCACCCACTAAACATTTAGTGTCCCACCCCTCCAGTCCTGCTCCTGCCTCACCCAGGCAGGCCGCACAGACTCAGGGCCTTTCCACCTCAGGAAACATACAGGGGCCCCACTCAGCGCCCTGAAGAGGCCTCCCGGCTCCTGCCTGTGACCCACCTGAATCCTCTGTCGTCGACAAAGCAGTGTGCGGCAGATACCATCCAGCTGGGGGAGATGAGAGAGGCCCCGCACAAGTGGCCGTGGCCCAGGGCGTGGAGGCTCACCTGCCAGGGCCACTCGCCTTGGTCCGAATTCTCACCTCCAACGACCCGGGACTGCCTGGTGAACGACCGCCGCCCACAGTCTGGGAGAGGCACAGGCAGGAGTCACCGGGTGGGAGTGAGGGCAGGGGCAGCCTGCTAGATCAGCCTCCTGGACCCTCTCCCTGCCCCCAGACTCAAAACCCTCACTCCCCACCCCTGGGCTCCTGCACAGGTGCCATCGCGGGCCTTCAGACCTCTGCTGGTTTGCTGAGATTTAATTTGGATGTCATTTGCCTAGATATCCTCACTGAGTGCTGAAGGACACAGCTCTCAGAGACAAGAGCGATGGGTGATGGAAAGTCAGAACAGTCCAGCTCGTCACACACTGAACCTGTGGCCAGCGCTTCTGAAATATGCAAAGGGCTGCAAATATGGGCAGGCTGCAGACAGAACCCTGCCCAGGGGTCCAGGAGCTGTGCTCTTTCTCCTCCAGGTAACATGGAGAAGCCCGGCCTTGCCCCCATGGCCAGGTCTACAAAGCAGGGGTCAGCCCAGCACCGCAGCCCAGCCCACAGAGGCCTGACACCTCTAGGGTCAGAGCTGCCGGCGAGGCAGTGCCTGGGTGCCAGTCAGCAAAGTCGTCCTTTCCTCCAGGCAGACACATCCTCTTCCGGGGGCCGAGCTGGGTGAGTGAGGCCCTGGCATGATTTCTGCCTCTGTATGCGCCTTGCTCAGTGAACCACCTGCACAACTGTACGCAGCAGCCCTGCTCACCACAGTCCTTCTCATCCGAGCCATCAGTACAGTCCTCGTTCCCGTCACACTGGGGGTTGCTCTTGTCCACACAGAGTCCGTTGAGGCAGCGGTAGGTGTGTTCCGTGCAGGTGACGGCTTTCACTGCTCCAGAAGGAGGACACAGGGGAGGCAATCCATTTATCTGAGGCACCCGACCTGATGCTCACCCACCTGTCGCCCCTCTCTTGGGCCTGCCCCACCCACCCACACTGACACCCACTCTCCTCCCGGCCCTTCTGGACGATTCTCTCCCAGCTGACACCCTTTCTCATCATGTTCCACGTTGAGTGACCGTGGGAGGCGGGCCCCTGCCTCACCGTCTTGGCACTTGGCCTCATCGGACCCGTCGCCACAGTCGTCCTTCCTGTCACACTGCTGGCTCTGAGGGAGGCACTTCCCGTTGTCGCACTTGAAGGTATTGGGCGGGCAGCCTGGGGAGCACAAGGACTCAGCAGGGGCTCGAGGGCCAGCAGCGAGGCCACGGGGAGCTGGGAAGCGACCCCCGCCCCGACCCCGGCCACACTCACTGCAGCCCTCCTCGTCGCTGCCATCCTCACAGTCCCTCACGGAGTCACAGACCCAGAACAGGGGCTTGCAGAACTTGTCCCTGCACATGAACTGGTAGGTGGCGTTGCACTCTGGAGGGGCGGAGAGGCAGCTGGATGCCAGGCTCACTCGGTACTCAGTCACTCGCCACGCCCCTGGGGATCCCATCCCGCCCGGTCATGGAGGCTGACTCGTGGGCTGCAAAGGACAGGAACGACCCCCACCCCCACCTCAGGCCTTCCCGCTCGGGGTCGCAGCCAGAAGCCGGGCACAGAGAGGGCAGAGGACACCAGGGGACTCACTGCAATCGAGCTCATCACTGTAGTCAGTGCAGTCAGCCCAGCCGTCACAGCGAAGTTCCTTCCGGATACACCGCCCCGTGTTACACATGAAACTGCCTGGGCACGCTGCAGGCAGAGGGTAGGCCTGAAGTCCACAGCCACCCCCATCACCTCCACTGCAGGCTTCCCAACCTTGTGGCCAGCCACACTGGGCACCAGAGGAGACCTCCCAGCCCAGCCCCCAGTACAGGGGAGTGAGGCTGCAGCTGGGGGCCCACTGAGATGTGGCAAGGGGTTCCTACAACCGGTGGGACAGCCGGAGAGGGTGGGGAAGGCACTGGTTGTGGTCCCTTCCTGGCCCCCATGACCAATCCCTGGGAGGCCCCGGGGAAGAGCGGAGAGAGGCCAGCGGGTGTGCACTGATTTCTACAGCCCCGTGTCCTTGGCCGGCCATGACCCCAAGCCCCAGGCTCCCCATCAGCAACCTGGAGCAGCAGCCACTCGGCAGACAGATGACGTGAGTGTCCTCCCCCAGGCACCGGGAATCACTGGATCTCCTTAATTCTAAGGTGTTTCCACACTTGAACATTTCTGAAACTAGGATGTGTCTGACAACTGATGTCATCGGGCAGATGACAAACTGAGAGGAACCTGTTTCCCTTTCTCTGCACAAGTAGCTTTGTCACTTACCAAAGGGGTTTGCTCATCTAATTACACTTTGGGTGGTGAGCCGTGCAGCTGAATGTGAAGTTAAATTTGGATGCTTGTGTGCAGTTAAATGGAGAAGGAAATGCCACCCCTACTTCAGTGTTCTCGCCTGGAGAATCCCAGGGACGGGGAGCCTGGTAGGCTGCCATCTATGGAGTTGCACAGAGTCAGACATGACTGAAGTGACTTAGCAGCAGCAGCAGTGCAGTTAAAGTGTCTTGCAAAAGGTTATTCTATGATTTGTTATTGTTTACTAGCTAAGTCGTGTTCGACTCTGCGACTACATGGACGGCAGCCTGCCAGGCTCCTCTGCCCATGGGATTTCCCAGGCACGAATACCGCAGTGGGTTGCCATTTCCTTCTCCAGGGGATCTTCTCAGACCAGGGATTGACACTGCATCTTCTGCACTGGCAGTTTCTTGACCACTGGTAGCCACCTGGGAAGCCCTATTCTATGATACAAGGTTGAAACAAACAAAAAGATCCCACTGTGGACAGAGAAGAACTGATATTCACAGCAGACAGTGAAATTAAACGCCATGGAAACAGTTAAGATCTCTTCAGTAGAGATCTCACAATTTTCAGAGCTAGGAGTGGTTCATGCGATGATCCATGTCTCAGTGTGCTCTGTCTCAAAAGCATGCTATTCATCTGGCAGCTGCTAAAAGTCCAGAGACAAGCACAGATTCTCAAAGTGGTGCAGAGCCAAAGGGACAGTGGCCCAAAGGCACTTTGAGTTCCCCGGCCTGAGGGGCTGCTCCCAGGGACCTAAGGGCACTGTTGGCTCTTTTTCCCTCAAAAAGCTACTGCAGTGACTGAGATGCCCCATACGAGCTCTGGTGGCTCAGCGTCAGAGATGCTAATGAGATGCAGAATAGACAGCCAATCTCAGGTCAGCCCTCCAGCCAGGCCCCGCTTCCTGAGCGCGACACTCACGGTCACGGGCATCGAAGGACAGGAACTCCGCCAGGAATCCGGTGTCGGTGTAGGACTGGTCCGAGTGGAAGTGGACAGTGATCTTGTTGCTCCTGCTGCTGGTGACAAACTGTGGCCTCTCTCCACAGTACCTGGGGGCGGCGGGCAGCTCAGCAGAGGAAGAAGACTCACCTGGGGCGGAGGCACCCCACTCGCCCTCCCCCAACACTCACTTCTCCCCGTTGATCTCCACGTAGTCCTTGGTACAGGAGCCCACAGGGACACTGGGCTCCTGCAGGAAGAAGGCTTTGAAGCGCACCTTCACATTTTTGTTGTTGGGCACCTACAGAGAGAGATGCTGCTGTGGGCCTGGCTCTGCACAGCCTCCCTCTTTCCTGAGCTGGGGGGGATGCGAGGGGGTTCTTCCCTCCCACCTGCCCGCCCACCCACCCGCCTGCAGGGCAGTGAGGACACGGCAGCAGGGATCTGGAAGGAAGACCTTCCCGACTCGCCAGCCGCAGCACACACTGTGGTGTTCTAAAGAAGGCCGGGCAGTTCTCCCACATCACTGACTGGACGGCGCGCATTTCTAGCCGCCCAGTGAGCGTGTCCTCCTCTGCACAGCACTCACTGTCCCCACAGCTCCTCTAGGAGGCCCCAGAGCGAGCCGCATCCCGGGGGTGGGTCCCTCCGGCAGGCACCAGCCATAGAAGGAGGGGTTGAGCTTGGCCCTGAAGATGCTGCTTCAAAAACTGCCCCACCCACAGCCTCCACACACACCCCTTGGGAGTGGCCGAAGGTGCTCATCGCCCTCTCTCCTGCCTCCCTGGAGCACCCCCAACCGCTTCCTCTTTCCTCCCCCATCTACTGCCGAACCAGCTTCTCTAACCTCCCACAGCACACAGCCCCCACCTCAATGTGCCAGGTACAGTTGACATTGGGCGGGTAGTGGCCTGGATAGTAGGGGCTGTTAAATGTCCCCTGGGCTGCCTGCAAGTAGCCTCCACAGCCTGGAAGGAAAGGCAGAGAGACACACGTGACGACTGAGGTCCCAGGAGGGCGAGGGGCCCCGAGGAGCCGGCCGGCCTCCCTCAAGCCTGGGCACCAGACGCCCACAGCTCAGGAGGGCCTGAGCTTCAAACCCCGTGGCCCCGAGGCCTGTCCCTGCCTGGGCCGCCCCTTACTGCTCATCCGGGGCAGCTGGAAGAACACAGCCTCGAAGCCGGGGTGCCTGCGCTCGGTGCTGGTCACCAGCGTGATGAGCAGCACGTTCTGGGAGGAGAGGAAGGTCAGGTTGTAGGAGGGAGGGTAGGTCCCACACAGCCTGCGGGGCAGAAGGGGGAGTGTTATGGGAGCCACAGAGCCCCAGCAGAGGGTTCAAGGCTGGGGTCCCCCACCACCCTCGGCCTGCCATTTAAGTAAAGATCTCCTCATAAGACTGTCTTTGTTTATAAAAAACCCAGAAACACTGAATGCCTAATAATAGAGGACTCGCTAAACAAACTATGGGCCCAATAATTGCAGCAGCAGTGAACAGCATAAACTGTTAACACCAACACTTACTAAGACTATACAGGCACCATCCTTACTGCTTCTATATCCATTAACTCGGGTATTCATCACAACAACCATTAAATACTATTATCCCCATTTTACAGATAAGGAAACAGAGGTGAAACAGGTTAAATAGCTTGCCCAAGACTGCACAGCTGGTAAGTGGCAGGACTAAATGAAAAAACAGCCCATAGAATGGGAGATAATATTGGCAGGTGATACAACCCACAAGGGATTAATCTGCAAAATATACAAACAGCTAATGCAGCTCAATATCCAAAAAAAAAAAAAAAATTTTTTTTTAAAATGGGCAAAATATCTAAATAGACACTTCTCCAAAGAAGACGGCAGCCCACCAGGCTCCACCACCCCTGGGATTCTCCAGGCAAGAACACTGGAGTGGGTTGCCATTGCCTTCTCCGATGCGTGAAAGTGAAAAGTGAAAGTGAAGTCGCTCAGTCGTGTCTGACTCTTAGCAACCCCATGGACTGCAGCCTACCAGGCTCCTCCATCCATGGGATTTTCCAGGCAAGAGTACTGGAGTGGGTTGCCATTGCCTTCTCCAAAAGAAGACATAACACATGGCCAAAAAGCACATGAAAGGATACTCAACACAGCTAAATATTAGAGAAATGAAAATCAAAACTACAGTGAAGTATCAGCTCACACTGATCAGAATGGCTATCATCAAAAAGTCTACAAACGAAAAACACTGGAGAAGGTATGGAGAAAAGAATCCTTCCCACACTACTGGTGGGAATGTAAATTGGTGCAGCTACTATGGAAAACAGTATGGAGCCCTTAAATAAACAAAAATAGAGCTACCACATGACCCAGCAATCTCACTCCTGGGCAAATATCCAGAAAAGATGAAAACCATAATTTGAAAAGATACATGCAACTGAAAGTTCGCAGCAGCACTGTTTACCGGAGCCCCAATGTGGAAGCAACCCGAATATCCATTGACAGGTGAATGGATAAGGAAGACGCAGTATGCACATACAATGGAGTATGTACCCAGTCACAAAAAAGAACGAAATAATGCCATTTCCAGCAACATGGACCTAGAGACCATCACACGAAGTGAAGAAAATCAGACGGAGAAACAAAATACCCTATGATATCACTCATGTGTTGAACCTAAAACAATTACACAAATGAACTTATCTATAAAACAGAAAGAGACCCCCAGATATAGAAAACAAACTTCTGGTTACCAAAGGGGGAAGGGAGAGAGGGATAAATTAAGAGGTTGGGATTCACAGATACACACCACTATGTATAAAGTAGTCAACGAGGACCTACTGCATAGCACAGGAAGCTCTACGGGATACTCTGTAATAACCTATATAGGAACATAGGCTGAAAAAAGAATATAGATATGCATAACTGAATCACTTTTCTGTACACCTGAAACTAATACAACACTGTAAATCAACTACACTCCAATATAAAATAAAAAATGTTTTTTAAATTTTTCAATGAGTAATAAGTCAATGAAGGAAAAAGAAATCTCTGCTCACCAGAAAAAAAGCAGCAGGACTGAATTTCAGATTCGTCACTTTGCACCGGAGCCCTCACTGCTAATAAATACGGCCTATGAGCTGACCGACACCAGCACCGTTAACAGTGACACAGACATGCCACTCATCTGGGAGGGCCATCATAACAGGCTTCATCTTTACAGAGCAGACAGTGCAGCCAAGTGTGGCACATACGCCTACTTTTGAATAAATACACAGATATACACAGAGCAAACAAAACCTGCAAGAAGGTAGAACACATTTAACAGTGACCATTTCCAGATGGTAAGATTATGAGTGGTGTCTGCCCTCTCTGTGCACATCTGTTCCACCCTCTGCCTCTCAGGACCAGGTATGTATTGGCTGTACAGACGATCAGTCAGAGAAAGAGAAAGAAACCCAGCATGAAAGGGGTGTTTAGACAGAAGTCCTGGCTGCAAAGCTGGGGCAGCAGATGGCTCTCTCTGGGTTTCAGCCTGAAGTTTAGCCCCTTATTAATCACAAAACATCTGTCCAGCTCATTTCTACAGACAACAATCGAAGGCTCCGGTCCACTGAGTCCAAGGTGCCAGGGGGAGCTGAGTGGAGGCAGTTCATCCCTACCTGCAGGCTCTCATTCACCTCAGCACCCCCCAGCAGGTGTATTATGCCTTTTTTGAACTTTTTAAAATAATTTATTTCATTTTATTTTGGGCTGCGCTAGGTCTTCGCTGCTTTTGCTTGGGCTTTCTCTAGCTTTGGAGAGCGGGACCTACTCCTTAGCTGTGGCACACAGGCTTCTCCCTGCCGTGGCTTCTCTTGCGCCACAGCATGGGCTCGAGGGTGCAAGGGCCTCTGCAGTTGCAGCATGTGGCCTCAGTAGTTGCGACTCCTGGGCTCCAGAGCACAGCTCAACAGTTGTGGTGCACAGGTTTAGCTGCTCTGCTGCACGTGGTATCTTCCCAGACCAAGGATCGAACCCTAGTCTCCTGCATTCGCAGATGGCTTCTTTACCACTGAGCCACCACGGAAGCCTCCACGCCTTTTCTTAATTGAAGCGTAGTTGATTTACAGTGTTTCTGGTGTACAGGAAGGTGACTCAGTTATATATATATATATTTTTTCTTTTGGATTCTTTTCCATTATAGGTAATTATAAGATATTTAATATAGTTCCCTGTGCTTATATATTTTATATACAGTGATGTGTATCTATTATGCCTTTTTATTTTCTATAATTCTGATGCTCTGACCCCTGGGGGCTTGCTAACCCTGGAGAGGTAGCCTTCCCCCCACTACCCCTCAGGGCTAGTCAATCCCTCGAGACAGTTAACACTTAGGCAAGACTTTTACATGCAGACTAACTGGAGCCCACACCCCAACACCTTCTCTGTGAGGCTCTTCTGCTGGAGACCACTCTCTACCTCCCCTAACTGCCCAGGTACCAGTCTAGCGGAGACGGTCCCAGGCTACGGAGCCCGCTGGAGTTATTCAAACCAACCCATCCTAAGGTGTAACTCTGCCTTGCCATTCCTGCAGAATGCACACAAAGGCTCTTGCCCACATTATCCTCCAGGCCCCTCTGCCTCCTGAACAACCCTGATGCCTCCCCCTGTGGCCCTATGTAGCTCCTCCTCTCAGCAACTAACTGTCAGCTTGTAACAAACTGTCTTTTCAACAGCAGTCATCTCCCATCTGTAGGCCTCGGCATTGCTGAGCAACAAAAAAACCTTCATTCACAATAGCAAGGGCGGCAGGTAGGGTGGTGGCAGGGGCAGGACTTCCCTGGTGGTCCAGCAGCTAGGACTTGGCATTTTCACTGCCATGGCCTGGATTCAATCCCCGGTTGGGGAACTAAAATCCTGCAAGCCTTATGGTGTGGCCAAAAATAAAAATAAAAAAGAGAGAAAGAAAAAAACACAGTAATAGGCAGCACCTTCACGGGGGCAGGTAAAGGACAGATAAAGGAGCACCCTGCTCCTTTAGGGACCTGTGGGCCTCTGGCACCCTTGCCAAGGCTGATGGTCACCTCTAGATGCTCCCTGCAGCTCACACTGAGGACCACGCCACCCCTGCTCTGTGATGCCTGCAAGTCGGCTGTCGCCTGAAGTTCCAACCTCCACAGCGGTCATTCCGGAGGCTCAGCCCACCACAGGCAGCCCACTGCCCACCTCCACTCTCCCAAGACACTCACTGCACCATGGCTCGGGGTTCCACGGGGCTCAGGGTGTCATACACCGTGACCAGGTCACTGCCACGTTCATCACAGGTGGCAACATCGAAGCTGCGGAAGGTGAGGCTCAGCACGGAGTCAGCGTCCCCCCGCAGCGTCCACTGGCAGCGGGCGTGAGATGGGTAGGGGCTGTCGGGGAAGCCGGGTGTGCTGAAGCGGGTGGGCTCACTGCCCTGGGCGTGCAGGGCAAAGCTGCAGCTGTCTGTGTGGGGCAAAAGGACACGGGGCAGAACTGGGCAGGAGAGCCACCAGGACCCCCGCCCATGAGGGTGCAGCCAGCCCTGGCCCCTCTAAGGTGCCCCAGGCTGCTCTAGACCCGGGAGAGGCCAGGAAGGGGGTTTGTCCTGGCCTGGGAGAGGCAGAAGGATCTGGCCATCACCATGTGTGACTTTGGCAGACCCCCTTGACTGAGCGGGCATGTGGCCACATCGCTTCCCTTCTCCTTCGGGAGGAGGGCAGATACTTACTGTCCCGGGTGTTCTGTACTATTCTGGGGTCACTGGCTGAAGAACAAGAGGGAGAAGAAAGCACTTACTCATGCAGTCCATTTCCTCATTCCCCTAGAGGGAGGTGCCCGGCCAGCTCACAGTCTCCTCTCCCAGGCACTGAGTCCAAGAGAGCTGAGGCCCCCACACCAGCCCAGGAGCAGGCCCTGCTCCAGGCTGGACAAACGCCCACCCCCGTGGCCCCTGCACTCACGGAAGGCCACCACCGAGGTCATCACAAAGGAGCTCATGGAACGGGCTCGGGGCGGCACTGTGACCATGCGCTTCTCCGCCATGGCCTGCTCAGCTTCCTTCACCAGGTGCTTGGGGATGTCGAACTCTGACCAGTAGTAGGCAATGACGCTGCCCTCGCTGGGGAGAGAGGGCTGAGCCTGAGACGTGGGGGTCCACAACTTCCCAGGTGCCCGGTGATGACGAGGCAGGATTAAGAGCCTCCTGGCTGGAGGAGATGCTCACCAAGAGACCTTCTCCAGGCCGGTCCCCCGACGCCGCCCTAGGCTCCTGTGTGCCCACCCACCTGCTGACCCCTGAGCCAGAGGCCTGGCCCTTGACTCTCATAGGCTCACACCCAACGGGACTCGCTGGGGTTGCGGCTCAGGCTCAGGTGGGAGAGAAAACCTGGAGTGGAGTGTGGGCTCTCCCTCTAGCCTGGGCACACTGAGTGACAGTTCGAGTCTGTTTCCTGAACGTGAAAGGGGCCGACGGCGCCGCCTGCCAAGCTGCCTCCGTAAAAGATTCAATGAGACCAGCAAACTCTAAGGTACTTTCCGGATAAAGTCAGAAGAAGGACTGGCGGGCATCCTGGCTCTTCAAGCAGGACCTCATGGCCTCATCACCCCGGCGGGCCCCACACCCTGCCCGCCCCCCAGCGGCCCGCCTCCCGCCAGCCCTCCCAGCACCCACCTGAAGGCGGTCACAGTCGATGTCTTGTAGTACGGGCCCAGGACCGGGATCCCACTGTATAAGAACTTCAACTGAGGGAAGGAGAGGAGGCTGACGGCGGGCCAGAGAGCGCCAAGGACCCTGGCCCCCAGCCCAGGCCACTCCCTCCCTCCTGGGACCTGGGCCCCCTAAACAAGCCAGGTGCTGGAGAGCCCCCCGTCACATGTCTGGGGGTGCCAGAGCCTACAGCAGTGCCAGGGGGCCAGGACTCACCGCCTCCTTCACCTTCTTGGCCAGGTTTGCAAACTCAGTGGAGTTGGAGTTCTCGTAGGCATCCAGGAAGTTCTCGTTCCGGACACTCAGGTAGCCGTTGAAGATCTTCTGGACTCGCACATTCCGGTCTGTGAGAGACCCAGGGAGGACGGTGGTCAGAGGGAGGGACGTACGCCCTCCAGTGCCCGCACGGGCCCAGCTGCCCTCAGCCACCCCAGGGAGCGGACCCTGCCGTCTCCTCTCCCTCCCCCGAACCGTATCCTCCCTCCACCCCGGGGAGGGTCACTCACCCTGGAAGCGCCATGCCAGGAGCCCCGCCAGGAGGGACAGCGCCAGGAAGGCAGCCAGCACGGCCACCAGCACCACCCACCGCCGCGGGCCGCCCTTCTCCACCTTCCTGCTGTTGTTGGCCGGCAAGAACTCCACGCCTTCCTCACAGCCATTCATATTCTGCACAGAGAAGCCAGCGCACTGCCCGTCAGAACCCCCGGCTCTGCAGCCTGCCGGCCCCGCTGGGGAAGGACATGTCCAGGCTCTCAGGTCCAGCTGCGCAAGAAAAGCCGGGAGGACCGAGCAGTGGCCTCCCCTCCGGGTATCTGCAGGCATGCACTGCCTGAGAACTGTGAGTGTAAATAAAAAGGAAACAAGCAGCCCGTCTGAGCTCAGTCAGCTGAGACTGTCACCTCCGTGAGTCACCTCGGACATAGGAGGAGGGCCAGGTGTGGGGAGAGCTGGCCCAGCCCAGGGATCACCACCTCAGCACCTCCGGGCAAGCTGCACTGTACACCCTGACCCCAATCCTTGCTCTGCCAGTGTGTAAGCAGCCAGAAGCAAAAGGGCAGTAACGTGGGCAGCTCTGCAGTGCCACAACAGGGCAAGTCTCTGCCTTGAGCCTGAAGTCTCCCAGCCCAGGACACCATAGCGAGCTGAGAAGGCCAGGTCTCTACTGGAATCCGTGCGTGTCCATGCTCAGACCCAAGAGCATGAAAAACGAACGAAACTTCCAACAAACAGGATGGCGGGGGTGGGGGGGCTCCAGGAATAGGGGGCACAAGTATGGACAGGGAGGTGGGGTGTCTGCAGTGTGCAATGGCAGATAGGCAAACTCACCCGCCTACAGGACACACTCTTACCTGCAGCCCTAAACAAGCAAAAGCCCCACCCCAAATTCCACAGAGGTGCCCGTTTAGTTTTCAGACGTGGCTGTCTTGGTGTGAACCTCAGACCTATGCTTGAGCTGACATTTCCTGGTTTGTCACATTCAGACATTCTCACATAGCTTACTCACTGCTGTGAGAGCTTGTCCCCACGCCTGCCCCATTTGGGTGTCTGTATCTCGAATTTTAGTTTCCTAATGGGTTATATTTATGACTTCATCTAATATCAAACCCAGACATACACCCTCTAGCTAACCCCGCCATGATCATCGTACTACAATATATAAACGGATCAAACCAACACGTTGCACACCTCAAAATTACATCTCAAAATGAAATAAAATTTTAAAAACAAAAAAGAAGCACACCCCAGAGTCAACCACTTAAGATGTTTTCAACCTGCTCGCTCTGGAATTTGTCTCCATATCTCTGAATAATACGCCAATACCACCAACTCGATTCATCTATAAAATATAATTAGCTGACTTATATTACGGAAATGTGTATTTCAAAGTCCTTCCTTCTGTCTTTCACCCATCTTCCCAAAAGATACAGGGCTAAAGTTAAAAAAAAAAATTATATCCATACTCTATGTTTTCATTATTAGTCTCGAGAATATTGTTCACTATAATTTCCTTCTCGCTACAATTGATTTGTTTTTCCGGGTGTGAATATTCATTTACTTGGGTTTCCCCTCCCCCCACATATATCTAAGTCTTTCCATACGATCTAAGTGCTCTGTAATGTTCTTCTCACCTTCCACATATAAAGTCTGTCAAGAACCTCTCATTTCATTTTCTTCCTGGAGGCACTCTGTCCTTTCCCGTAGCTGCTGTCTGGAACTTCCCCCACCACCATGACCCTGGGAAGTTTCTGAATTCAACTTCCTCTTGGGTGGATAATATCTGTGACTTTCAGGATTATAGTTCCCCGACCAGGAATCGAACCTGGGGTCATGGCAGTGAAAGCATTGAGTCCTAACCACTGGACTACCAGGGAACTTCCAATTCCCTCTTGCATTAAAACCCCCATTTCCTGGATTCCATGTCTTCATCTCTGTTGGCTTACTTCATTTTGGTAGACACATACTTCAGTAGTTTCTAGAGAGAGACATTTCTTGCAACTTTGCATGTTTCAGAAGGACCTTAACTCTGTACTCATGTTTGTTGATGTCTGGGCTGGGTATAATTTAAATAATTTTCAAACTTAGAATTCTGAAGTCCCCAGTGTTCTACAGCTTTTAATTTTGCTTTGCAGAAATAAGATAATAGTACAAATCCATCATTTTTTATCCATAATTTGTTGTCTTTCTCTGAAAATCTTGAGGAAGTGTTTGGAGTTGGATCTTTCAACTTCACAACACTGAGCTCTCCGTCCGCCCTTTGAGCTTGGAAAGTTATATCTTTCAGTCTGGGAAAGTTTCCTGTATTATTTTAAGTTATGCCCTCTTCTTTATCTTCTCTTTTCTCTTTCTAGAAGTCCTACTATATGGATCCTTTATTTATCCTTTCTCTGCTACTATTATCCATCTTGATTTTTAATCTTTCTATTTTTTCAGTTCTGCTATCAAAACTTTCTTCTCCAAAAGTTCTGTCTCGTTCTCTGATTTTTTGATGCAAAAATGTTCTCATGCTGATATTTCTATTGAGTAACTTTTTCCAATAGAGAAACTGCTGTTGATTTTCTCTTTTGTGTTGAAGGCTTTCCTTAAATGCCTGAGAATATGAGGCTGTTTACTCAAAATCAGGAATGAAGTCCTAAAGGCTGTTTGGAAGTCCTGTGGACATGGCTGGCCACAGGTGGCTTCACTTCGGGCCACAATTCAGTGACTAGACAGATACTTTACTGGACAGCCCCAACTGCTAGGCTGTGTAGATCTTTTCTATGGGATGGCTTAGTTACTGCAGAGAATGATTTTCTAGTCTCCAGGATGGGATAATTTAAACCTGCTGCTGCTGCTGCTAAGTCGCTTTAGTCGTGTCCAACTCTGTGCGACGCCAGAGATGGCAGCCCACCAGGCTCCCCCGTCCCTGGGATTCTCCAGGCAAGAACACTGGAGTGGGGTGCCATTTCCTTCTCCAGTGCATGAAAGTGAAAAGGGAACGACCCCATGGACTGCAGCCTACCAGGCTCCTCCACCCATGAGATTTTCCAGGCAAGAGTACTCAAGTGGGGTGCCATCGCCTTCTCCAATTTAAACCAAGCCACTAGCATTCAGAACATGGGAGAGAAGAGACCTATGAGTGTTTTCGCCTTCACTGCAGCCCTCTAGCTCCCGGTGTCCTCGAGTCTGGAGAAATCAATTTCCCATCCCTTCTACGAGATGTGTGGGTAGGAGCATTTTTGTTTGGAGTGGAGGTGGGACTCTGGAGATTTCTAATAATGCCTTTCCCTGTCTCACCTCTGTCTTCTATAAATACCTGAGCCCCATTCCTGAGTCTGGCAGAGGACATTATCAGAGAAATACTAGAAGAATATTTCCAAGCACTAAAGAGTCATATGTCTTCAAAGGGCTCGCTGAATAATGAGAAAGATAAATGAAAAAGCACACATAACAAAATACATCATGACGAGGTTTCAGAACACCGAGGTTTAAAAGCACATCCTCTACTGCATGATGTGACCGACAAGGGCTTCATTTCCAAAATATACGAGCAGCTCATACAACCCAGTAACAAAAAACAAACACCTCAGTCGACAAATGGGTAGAAGACCTAACCAGCCATTTCAAAGAAGACATACAGATGGCCAACAAGCACATGAGACGATGCTCAACCTAGATAATTATTAGAGAAATGCAAATCAAAACTACAATGAGGTACCACAGGTATTCACTGGTCAGAATGGCCATCATCAAAAATTCTACAAATAATAAATGCTGAACAAGGTGTGGAGAAAGGGGAATCCTCGTACTATTGGTGGGAATGTAAACTGGTCCAGTCACTATTGAAAACAATATGGACGTTCTTCAAAACACTGAAAACAGAGTTATATGATCTAGCAATCCCAGGCCTGGGCCTATACCAGAACAAAATTGTAACTCAAGAAGACACATGTTCCCCTATGTTCCGGGCAGCACTATTCACAATAGCCAAGATATTCAGTTCAGTTCAGTTCAGTCGCTCAGTCGTGTCCGACTCTTTGCGACCCCATGAATCGCAGCACGCCAGGCCTTCCTGTCCATCACCAACTCCCGGAGTTCACTCAAACTCACATCCATCGAGTCGGTGATGCCATCCAGCCATCTCATCCTCTCTCATCCCCTTCTCCTCCTGCCCCCAATCCCTCCCAGCATCAGAGTCTTTTCCAATGAGTCGACTCTTCTCATGAGGTGGCCAAAGTACTGGAGCTTCAGCTTTAGCATCATTCCTTCCAAAGAACACCCAGGGCTGATCTCCTTTAGAATGGACTGGTTGGATCTCTTTGCAGTCCAAGGGACTCTCAAGAGTCTTCTCCAACACCACAGCTCAAAAGCATCAATTCTTCGGCACTCAGCCTTCTTCACAGTCCAACTCTCACATCCATACATGACCACTGGAAAAACCATAGCTTTGATTAGATGGACCTTTGTTGGCAAAGTAATGTCTCTGCTTTTCAATTGAAACAACCTAAATGTTGACCAGAGATGAATGGATAAAGAAGATATGGTATATTTATACAATGGAATATTTCTCGGCCATACAAAAGAATGAAATATTGTCATTTGCAGCAACATGGATGAACCTAGGGATTATCATACCGAGGGAAGAAAGTCAGACAGAGACAAATACCATACGATATCACTTCTATGTGGAATCTAAAAATTGACACAAATGAATCAAGCAAAATTTCATGGTCATGGGTTGGAAGACTCAAGATAGTTAAGATGTCTTATTTTCCTCAGATGCCTACAGCGTCAGCACTATCTTGATCAAATCCTCAGCAGGCTGTTCACAGAAATTGATGAGCTGCTTCTGAAATTCGTACGCACCAAGCTCTGAAAAGGAACAAAACTGAAGGACTTACATCACCTTATCTTGAGATTTACTGCAAAGACAACACATTTTTTTTTAAGTCGTGCATTTCATTTCCAAGAGTGACTTTGATTCTTAGATGGTTCTTTTTTTAAACCATAGCCTTTTCGATTCTATGAATCCACCACCTTCTTGTTGTTTCTTAGGATACCAACTTGATTGTTTTTATATGATCTTCAGAATCATGTTTTTGCCCATCTAGGTTGCAAGATTGCTGTAAATGTCCAGTGGTCTTTGGTTGTCTAAACATACTGGAAAATGAAAAAACAGTAAGGCTTTAGCTAGACTCTGAGCAAACTGTGTGTCTCTGTTTATATGTGCTGGAAGAAATGTAATAGAATAATAGTTTATCCAGTTTATTTTCAGCGTAAAGGGTAATTTCACAACTGTTTTCTTACTCAAGCCCCACAACAACCCTGAAAGCATTCATGACAGGTATCCTCACTACCATTCTACAGAAGGGCAGGGAGAAATGATGAGTTTGTGGGACCACACAGCCACGAGGTGGCGCTTCAGATTTGACCTTCATCTTCGGCCTGCCTCAGTCAGCATCCAGAACTCAGGGAGCAAGTATTCTGGGAAACGGGAAAGCAAACTCCTTGGGAAGGAAAGGTGGCTGACAGCATGGACAATGGACCCCAGGGGCGACTCCAGGCTGGCTGCGGAGCACAGTGTCGGCGGTGGGGCTGGCTCCAGGGTCTGTTCATCCCTGCAGTGTGAATCCTGGGCTCCAATCAGCCCAGAAATACTGTTTAATCAGTAACTAGATGACTTATTTTATTACCCTACTCTTGGCTCCATTTTCAGGTATATGAGAGATCATCTTGCCTAACCCAGTCATTTTACTGATAAGGAGACTGAGGCTGAGAGACAGGGAGTG
The DNA here is from genome assembly GCF_032405125.1 of Capricornis sumatraensis. Classification (NCBI taxonomy): domain Eukaryota; kingdom Metazoa; phylum Chordata; class Mammalia; order Artiodactyla; family Bovidae; genus Capricornis; species Capricornis sumatraensis. The sequence continues at coordinate 14,526,947 of NC_091076.1, forward strand.
ACCTGTCCAAAGTCACAAGGGAGGTGTTGCTGCTGTTGTTCATCACCAAGTCGTGTCCGACTCTTTGTGACCCCATGGACTGCAGCACGCCAGGCTTCCCAGTCCTTTACCATCTCCCGGAGTTGACTCAAACTCATCTCCATTGAGTCGCTGATGTCATCAAACCATCTCAACCTACGTCACCGTTTTCTCCTTTTGCCTTCAATCTTTCCCAGCATCAGGGTCTTTTCTAATGAGTCAGCTCTTCCCATCAGGTGGCCAAAGTATTGGAGCTTCAGCTTCAGTCTTCCAATGAATATTCAGGACTGATTTCCTTTAGGATTGACTAGTTGGATCTCCTTGTTGCCCAAGGGACTCTCAAGAATCTTCTCCAACACAATTAGAAAGCATCTTCAGCACTTAGCCTTCTTTATGGTCCAACTCTTACATCCGTACGTTGGCTACTGGAAAAACCATAGCTTTGACTCTATGGACCTTTGTTGGCAAAGTGATGTCTCCCCTTCACAAAGGGAGTGAAGCCAGTAAAACAACAAAGAGGGATGAGCCACACCAACCCTTGTGGCTGGGGTTTTACGGATGCATGGGACCGGGAGGCCCTCAGGGAAATAGGAGGCAGGCAGTTCCCACTGGCTCAGGCTCAATGGCAAACACAGCCTTCTCCCTACATGCGACCACCTCTACAGGCCAGAGAGCCGATGGAAGTGGGAGTATCTGCATGCCCACCTGGGCCTCTCCTTTCTCTTTCATAAAGTAAACACGTTTGCAAGTGCACACATAAAACCCGTGCTGTGCTGTGAAGCAGGTGCTGGCCTACCACAAACAGAGGCCACACAACTCTCGTGGCCTCTTCTCACCAGCCGGCTTGAGTCAGATCCTGGAGGCTCAAGGCCAGCTCAGACAAGAGAGGGAGGAATGACTTCCTGGAGAACAGACAGACATCACAGGTGCACAAGGAGGGACTCACAGGTGCACACAAAGCTCCTGGAGGGATGATCCAGGGAGCGGGACACCAGGGCAAATCCGATCACCACGCAGTCCACCCGACTTCCTGGAGGGATGGGGGGGTACCACCCCAAGACCCAGGAGTAGGGACATGTAAACCGTAGACAATATCATATTTTCTGTCGGTTTAAAGCACGCCAGTGCAAATGATGCCTATCCTCCCCAAAGTCAGGGGTTGTCCAAAAAACAAATTTATAGAAGGTAAAAAGGAAAAGGCATATTTTATTTGATGCTATAGGAAAGATCCTTGTGGGCTTCCGCAGTGGCTCGGTGGTAAAGAATCCTCTTGCCAATGCAGGAGACACGGGTTCGATTCCTGGATCAGGGATGATCCCCTGGAGAAGGGAATAGCAACCCACTCCAGTATTCTTGGCTGGAGAATCCCATGGACAGAGGAGCCTGGAGGGCTACAGTCCATGGGGTTGCAAAGAGTTGGACACGACTGAGTGAGTAAACAACAGACCCTTGTAGCCACCCTACTCCTGTTAAGTACCAAACTCACCAGAGCTAAAAGCTACATGCTTAGCAAGCAAAACTGTGTCCAAGTCAGCCTCAGAAGCCTCCTCTGGACAGCACCCTTCGCCCAGTTCCCCGAGTGCCCCCGGACGGGCTGGCACCACTGCTCGCCGCCCAGGCCGGCTCTCCCACCGATTCCAGGGACCAGCAGATCCAGAGCCAGCAGCTGCAGCTGGCAGCCTATTACAGTTCTTGCGGGAGAACAGCTACTGGTGAGTGCTTGTGTTTACAAACAGCAGAAAGGACAGTAACGACCCAAAAATCCACGCGAGATTCCAGTCAAAGCAGACAGGGAAGAAATAAATAGTCACACCAGGCTCTCCTTTTTAAGACTGTTCCTCGTTTGGCCAAGGTTGGGTGTGATCTGTTGGGAAGGCAGGGGATGAAGCTGAGGCTAAAGAGGTCACGGAGAGTCCTGGGAGGGGCCATGAAACGCCCTCACGTGACGCCTGATGACGTGCTTCTGCAGCTGAGGATCAAGATCAACGGGCAGAAGTGATGTCGCTGGCTGCAGACACCGACGTGAGGCTAGACAGGGTGGCTGGCTTCATGCACCACTCCCAGCTCCACCGTGACTGCTGGTCACAGTCTCCGTGACTCAGTATACCCACCAGGTGGGACAGATTTCAATTCTTTTGTAAGAGTTATTTGTTTCTTTATTTTTGACTGATCTGGGTTTTAACTGCACACAGGCTTTCTCAAGCTGAGGAGGGTCGTGGCTACTCTCTAGTGGCGGGACACGGCTCTAGAGCATGGGCTCAGTAGTTGCAGCACACAGGTTAGCTGCTCTGCAACACGTAGGATCTTCCCAGACCGGGGATCGAACCTGTGTCCCCAGCATTGGCACGTGGATTCTTAACAACTGGACCACCAGGGAAGCCCAGGATGGATGTCAATTCCATGATGAGAACCAGAAAATATCCGTGAGATGGTTCAAACAAGAAAGCATGGTGTGCATGCCTGCAATCATTTCCCAAGGTGAGGGTCCATCTCGTGCGACTTCGAAGATGCCTTTATTTTCAAGAGGAAAAGACAAAGCCAGCATAACTCTCTTGGCCACTTCCCAATGCCAGGTCAAGTTAGATCCCGGCCAGAGTCCCTAGAAACTCAGCGTGGCTCAAGGCCACCAGAGATGACAGAGCAAGGAGTTAATTCCAAAACGTAACACTGTCTTTGTCACCCTGGGAGATACTGAGTGCAGTACAATGCATAGCACTGAGATACCAGGGGTGAACCTGGAGAAAGGCCCCTTCTTCAAGTTGCTAGTTATAAAGGGACCCTGTCTCCAGGCAGGAGGGGCCCTACTTAGATGGGCTCTCTCCAGTTTAATCAGCAGCATGGGCTTACCGGGTGGGCCAGTGGATAAGAATCCACGTTGCAATGGCTTGATCCCTGGTCCGAGAAGACCCCATATCGGGCAGCTAAGCCTGAATGCCACAACTACTGAGCCCAAGCTCTAGAGTCCACGAGCCCACAACTACTGAAGCCCACATGCCCTAGAGCCTGTGCTCCGCAACAGAGAAGCCACTGCAATGAGAAGCCCGTGCACCTCAGCTAGAGCAGTCCCCGCTCTCTGCAAGCAGAAAAAACCCAGGCGCAGCAACGAAGACCCAGCACCGCCAAGTAAATACATAAATCTTAAAAAACCAGCACCCATCAAAAAACACTCAAGCGGCTGCAGGCAGGAAGCAGCCGACATGTAGGCTCTCAAGGGCAGGGACTCCACTCACTCTGCAGTCACTGCAGTCCCAGCCCTGCACAATGACCGGCACAGAGAGCACACTTGATCTGCTCATCACAGGATGACTGAAGCAACAAAGGAGAAGGGAAAAGGCACCCACTTCAGAATCCACTCACTCACCAGCCCTGGGGCGACTGATTCCCCAAAGAAGCCAGATTCTCAAGAAACAAGAGGCTCTCCTCAGTCGCACCACCCCAGCATTTCCCAGACTTGCCTGGTGTGAAAAATAATGATTAAAATACACCAGCGAAAGGAGCATAGGGCTTGCCCAGTGTCCAGAACCCCTGGCCCCTTTCCTAGGAGGTTCAGATGCTGCGGGGCAGGGGCACCACCCCAGGGTCTGCAAGCTTAACCCGCATCCCAGGTCATTCTCGGGAAATGGATCTGGAGAGTACCAGCCAGGCCGCCTACCCTTTCCTGGAGGCTGCTGGCCCGGCCCACCCACCTCCCCTCTCAGTGAGAGGAGCCCGCCAGCTGGGTCATGTCAGTTTCAGTTGGCCTATTTTAAGCAACCGCCTGGGATGCAAGGTACCTGCAAGAGGGGCTGGACTTGGCGTCCAAGCTCAGGGCCCCCCCACGACAGCTTATGAGCAGCACCCAGAAGTCCTGGAGGCTGCCAGCAGACACACACTGCCAGCCGAGGCTCGTCAGCGGCTGATGGCCTCCCTGAGCTCTCTGCCTTCTTGTTGCTCGACCCTCTGACCCTTCCCTTTCAACCTGGTCTCTTCTCTCAGCTGCTGACCTGCCAGGAAATGGGTGAGGTGCCGGGGCCCTACAGAGAATCCAGAATTACCTGCAGATCTGTGACCCCAAGGCATCCAGGAGAATAGAAAGCTGACTCAGAGCCAACGGCTCCCACTGGAGGAAATAAACCCAAACTCTGTACACCTGGTCAGAGCTGGACGGAAAGTTCCCAGCGTCTGACTCAGTCAACTGTGGGCACAGGACCTGGTGATTCTCTGCCAGTCAGCGTCCGGCTCCTGCAGGTTTCACACCTGTATCTCCTCCCCATTCTTGGCACTGCCCAGGGCCCCGCCTGGCCACACCACTGTGGCACCAGGACCACACACACCTGCAACCAGCTTTGGCAGATACAAGCCTCTTCTTTCTTTTACGAGGGGTCGGGCTGGATGGATTTCTACCCCTCCAACACTGGTCTGGGCGTGCTAACCTTGTCCTCAACCAGGTGGCCCCCAGACCTGTGAGGAAGTAGGTTGGTGCCCATCCCGCCACCCTGAAAGGCTCGGCTCCCATCACCACCTCTGAAGCCCAGTGTGTCCCCGAGGACAAAGCCAGGGCCCAGCCCCTCCAGGAAGTGTCTGTGGACCACCTCAGTCCACAGTCTTGGTCCCTGGGACCTCTCCTTCCTTAGACCCTTGGCATCAATGATATCCCCAGGGCACAGCGGGCAGACAGGCAGTCCTGGGAGGTCAGGTGCCCCAGTTTCCTCTTTCTACTGCTTCTCTCCCCCACACCCTCTACCCTTGACTTTGCCCAGGGTTAAAACCTGATTGACAGACTGGCTGAAGGACTTCGCTCTTCACAGCCAGAACTAAGTAGCCTACCCAAGACAGGTTCCAAGGCCCAGGGAACTTTCCAGACCTGCCTCCACTCCCCTGGAAGCGGAGAGAAAGCTCAGTCTACCCAGGGATCAGCTGACAGCTCGCCAAGCTCTCTGGTGTCAGCCACCCTGCCACGCGCTATAGCTTCAGCATCTAACTTTGACCTTCCTGGCCTCTTCCTCTCCCAGTCCTCAGTTACACGCTCCCCCTCTTTTGTAATTCCAAGCAGAGAATTCTATCTCAGATGGGCTCCAAGATTCTAGAACAGAGCAGCACCCCTCAATACAGCCAGTCTCTTTGATCCCACAAACTTTGCCCCACTGTGCCCTTTTTGGTCAGAAACCCTCTTCTGGGCCCAGCCACGCCCACCTTTCTCCTGTCACCTGACCGGGAGCAGAAGTATCTGCCTGCAGGGGCCAAACCAGGCACATTCCCCCAGAAGCTAAACCAGAAAGAAACTGAACAAGAAACTTAGAAACTAACAAGACTAAGAAGCTAACAAAGGAGAAACTGAAGACAAAGGTGAAAGGAGCACCATGCAATTTTTTTTCACCTTTCTTCTTGACTTTATTCTCACTGAGCCCACGTGGCAGTTTCATGGGATAGTGCTTTTTTAGTCGTTAACACTTTTGTTGAGATCACTGTAAATTCAAATGCGGTCGTAAGAAATAATATCAAGATCTCTTGTACGCTTCACCCGTCTCCCTCAATAGTAACATCTCATAAGACTGTAACACCACGACACTGCTATAATCCACAGATCTGATTCAGCTTTCCCATTTTACTTGTCCTGATTATTAAGTTCCATAAGATTTTATCACTGGTGTATGTCTGTGTATGTATATGTCTGTGTATCTACCAACAGTCAGGATTCTGAACCAAGACTTCCCTGGCAGTCCAGTGGTTAAAACTCCTCGCTTTCAGTGCAGCAGGCATGGATTCGACCCCACGGACTGTAACCTGCCAGACTCTGTCCACGGGATTCTCCAGACAAGAATACTGGAGTGGGCTGCCATTTCCTTCTCCAGGGAATCTTCCTGATGCGGGGATCGAACCCGAGTCTCCTGCATTACAGGTGAATTCTTTACCATCTGAGCCACCAGGAAGGCCCCAGGAATGTTAGAAAAGTGAAAGTGTGAAAGTGTTAGTTGCTCAGTCGTGTCCGACTCTTTGCGACCCTATGGACTGCAGCCTGCCAGGCTCCTCTGTCCATGGGATTCTCCAGGCACGAATGCCGGAGTGGGTTGCCATTTCCTCCTCCAGGGCCAGGAACATTAGCTCAACTGCAAATCTAGCAGTTTGGGAGAAAGCACTGAATATGCAAATAAGAAAGCCCCATCCCCAGGGAGAGGCCTGGAGGCCCCAGTCCACGATTACAACCCGTGCAAGGACAGAGGGAGCAGAGAACTGCAGAACTGTGTCTGGTCCCATCCCCTGGGGGCCACCCTTTCTGGGGGAAACAGCTTTTAGGGCTACGGCCAGCGTTACAAAATTCTCTCTTCCCCCAGGGCGCTCGGCATCACAATAGCCCAGCATATTAGCGTTGCAATAGAACCAGCCTCGTTCCTCCCATCTCCTCCAGCTCCAAGCAGCTACAAAAACACTCCTCTGGGTCTGCTCTTTGTCCAGCTCAAATGCTCAACTCAACCAACCGTTCAAACTGTTGCCTGAACCTCTGGTCGTCTGGTGCCACTTCACAGGAGCAATGTTCCCGTTAAGACCTGGAACCCAGAATTCAGCAGCAGAATTCAAGCGGGTCAGGGCTGTTTGTCAATTTCTTCCCCTAGCCCTTTGGCTCTGTTTCCATTCATTGTTCCAAAACACAGGCAATTAGCACACACAAATACCACAAATAAAATAACAATACGGAATGACACATCCACTTGATGAAACTTGACACAGCAATCAAGAATAGCTTTTCAAAGAGTAGGAAAGAACTCTCTAAAATACAATGTTAACTGAAGAAAAACAAAGTCAGTGTTGGGCCCTTCCCACCCTTCCAAACTCCCGCTTAGGTGCCTCCTCTGAGAAGCTCCGCAGGAAAGCCCTGCCCCTTCCAGTCTCCCCAGCGTCCCAAGCACAGCTCCAGTGGCAGTTGGTCAGTGCTCAAGGTCAACCACCTGCTCCTTAAGGATGGAGGTGGGGAGCGGGAGGGAGCCATGTCTTGTTCCACAATCCTAGCATGCATAAAGATCTGTAATAAATGTGTGATGAATTAGTTCATTACAACCATGCCTTTAGCTGCAGAACAGGAAGAACATTATGATTCCATTTGGGAAAGAATATATGTACACATAATATTAATATGCATACAAGTATTGGTTCATGCATAAAAGACTGGGGGAATAGAAATCAAACTACTTATAGGGATTCTGAAACCTGGGGGAGAAAATTTCAGAGGAATTTCACTGTGTATATTTCTACATTGCTCAACTTTTAAAAAAAAGTCCTGAGGCACCCCTGGTGGTCCAGTGGTTAAGAAACTGCCTGCCAATGAAGGAGACACAGGTTTCATCCACGGGTTCGATCCCTGGTCCGGAAAGATCCCACATGCAGTGGAGCAACTAAACTCGTGGGTCACAACTACTGAGCCTACGTGTGCTACTGAATCCCACTCGCCCTAGAGCCCGTGCTCTGCAACAAGGAAGCCACCGCAACGAGAAGTCTGCACACCACAAGAAGAGTAGCCCCTGCTCACCACAACTAGAGAAAACCCACACAGCCAAAGATAAATAAGAGTCTTTTCCTAACCTCAACAATCAGAAAAAAGAAAGCAACTTTTTAATAGAAAATATACACAGGCAATACCAAGATGTTAAAAAGACTCTCTAGGGAATTCCCTGACGGTCCAGCGGTTAGGATTGGACGCTTTCACTGCTGAGGGCCTGGGTTCAACCCCTGGTCAGGGAACTAAGATCCCAGAAGCCGTGAGATGTGGCCAAAAATAAATAAAATAAAATATGAAAATAATTGTTTAAAGTATGACCAAGTAAAAACGCTGGGGAGCGGGGAGATTTACTTGACATTTTAGGGAGACACATTACAGGTCTGGCTTCGTCAACTCAAAACTCTGGGTCTGCCGTGGAGTCCTGAGGGCTCCTTGGACTCGTTCGGTCCCAGCCGTGGGAGGCTGAAGGCTTGGCATTTCCAGTCAGGGTGGTGCGCTCACTCTCAGCGAAGCCGGAAAGAGTGCTATTCTGCACGGCCTCTCCGGAGGCAGCCCAGGGCCTTCTGACTCATGATTAAGTCATCCCAGGTGTCAGCCTTTCCCTCCCGGTAGGATGCCACCGACAGAGACGATTTCTCCAAGACCACGTCAAAGCTATTTCAATATAAGAAACGACACAGGAAGGATGCAGGGACAGCCCCAAGGCCACCGCCCTGAGCAACTTGGGTGCGCGAGGGCACCCTCTTGGGCACAGCTGTGCAGCAAGACACCCGTTCCTCCAGCCTGCAGTCCTCCACTGTGCCCAGCAGACAGGAGGCTGAGACGCCTTCCGGAACATACACTGTACATGTGCAACCACACACTAGGCAAAACCCCTGTAACATGGCACAGACTGCACAGAGCATGCAAAACTATACCTGATTCGTTTCCTCTGGCAGGTGAAGTCCTTCGATTTTAAAATTCTCACTATGGGCTTCCCTGGCGGCTCAGTGGTATAGAATCAGCCTGCCAACGCAGGGTTGATCCCTGGTCAGGGAAGATCCCACTGCAGCAGAGCAACTAAGACCTTGTGCCACAACTCCTGAGCCTGTGCTCCAGAGCCGGGGAGTCGAAACCCCAGAAGCCCACGCACCCTTGAGCTGGTGCTCCACAACAAGAGAAGCCACCGCAATGAGAAACCAGGGCACCGCAACGAAGAGCAGCCCCCCTCTCACCGCAACTAGAGAAAAGCCCGCACAGCAACGAAGGCCCAGCACAGCCAAAAATAAATAAACTTGAAAAAAAATTTTTTTAATTTCAATAAAATAATTTTTAACCATGCGTATCCTAAACAAAAGCTACATTTTTCAGCGTCCTCTCCAGTCGGTCTCCTGGTTTACCAGGTGAGGTTTACCAACCTCATCAAAGGAGAAACCAGTCGGGTGTGGTGTGAGAGGTCGGCAGTGGACCCATGTTGGTGCCTGGTGCTCAGGACTCTCTGTTCAACCACGTGTTCCAAGGCTTTCCTGGGGGTGTGCGTCAATCACCCACCCTTCAGAATACAACTGTACAATGGCTTTGCGGTTAAGGCCGTGGACTTTGAAGTCGCACAGATCTAGGTTTGAACTCTCATTCTGCCTCTAACTGCCTTTCAGCCATTCTGTCGGTTCAGTCCTGTCACTCAGTCGCGTCCAACTCTTGGCGACCCCATGGACTGCAGCACGCCAGGCTTCCCTGTCCATCACCAGCTCCAGGAGCTTGCTCAAACTCATGTCCACTGAGTTGGGGGTGCCATCCAACCATCTCATCCTCTGTCGTCCCCTTCTCCTTCTGCCTTCAATCTTGCCCAGCATCAGAGTCTTTTCCAACGAGTCAGTTCTTTGCATCAGATGGCCAAAGTATTGGAGTTTCAGCTTCAACATCAGTCCTTCCAATGAATATTCAGGACTGATTTCCTGAATATTAGGATGGACTGGTTGGATCTTCTTGCTGTCCAAGGGACTCTCAAGAGTCTTCTCCAACACCACAGTTCAAAGGTATCAATTCTTCAGTGCTCAGCTTTCTTTACAGTCCAACTCTCACATCCATACACGACTACTGGAAAAACCATAGCTTTGACTAGACAGACCTTTGTCGGCAAAGTAATATCTCTGCTTTTTAATATGCTTTCTAGGTTGGTCATAGCTTTTCTTCCAAGGAGAAAGTGTTTTTTAAATTCATGGCTGCAGTCACCACGGCTGCAGTGATTCTGGAGCCCCCCAAAATAAAGTCTTTCACTGTTTCCATTGTTTCCTCATCTGTTTGCAATGAACTGATGGGACTAGATGCCATGATCTTCAGTTTTTAAATGTCGAGTTTTAAGTCAGCTTTTTCACTCTCCTCTTTCACCTTCAAGAGGTTCTTTAGTTCCTCTTCACTTTCTGCCATTAGAGTGGTATCATCTGCATATCTGAGGTTGTTGATATTTCTCCTGGCAATCTTGATTCGAACTGTGCGTCATCTAGCCCAGCATTTCACATGATGTACTCTGTATATAAGTTAAATATGCAGGGTGACAATATACAGCCTTGACTTACTCCTTTCCTAATTGGGAACCAGTCTGTTCCATGTCCGGTTCTAACTGTTGCTTTGTGAGGTGCATACAAATTTCTCAGGAGGCAGGTAAGGTGGTCTGGTATTCCCATCTCTTGAAGAATTTTTCACAGTGTGCTGTGATCTACACAATCAAAGGCTTTGGTGTAATCAATAAAGCAGAAGTAGATGTTTTTCTGGAACTCTCTTGCTTTTTCAATGATTCAACGGATGTTGGCAATTTGATCTCTGGTTCCTCTGCTTTTCTAAATCCAGCTTGAACATTCAGAATTTCACAGTTCACGTACTATTGAAGCTTGGCTTGGAGAATTTTGAGCATTACTTTGCTAGCATGTGAGAGATGACTGCAATTGTGTGGTAGTTTGAACATTCTTTGGCATTGCCTTTCTTTGGGATTGGGCCATTATGCAAACCTTTTGAATCTCAGTACTGTCCTCTGTAGGGGCTTCCCAGGTGGCGCAGTGGTAAACAATTCACCTCCCAAGGCAGGAGACGCAAGAGACATAGATTTGTCTCTTCCCCTGGTGGGGAAGATCCCCTGGAGGAGGAGATGGCAATCCACTCCGGTATTCTTCCTTGGAGACTCCCATGGACAGGGGAGCCAGGTGGGCTACCATCCACGGAGTCACAAAGAATCAGACACAGCTGAGCAACTGAATACACATGGTCATCTATAAACTAGGCATTTTTCTCCTATAGTTTCTGTGAGGATAAGAAAGAATAAACCAAAGTGCTCATATTTAGTGATGGGTAGTAATGACTGTCATCCTATTCTTCTTCACATTTCACCACCATCACCACCAACTCAAGAGAACAAAGGATCCAAGATTCTGAGCTGCTAGTCAACCATCACAAGGAGTCTAAAGATTCTGTTGCTAAGCTTAGAGGAACAAGCAAATTCTGAAAACATGAGCTTCCAAGATGGAATTCTTAGTAGGAATCTGCTTCTAGAAAAGTTCTTAGCAAAGAAAAAAGGGCAAATACGCCCACAAACATGGAGCAAACCCCAAACACTCTTCTCACCACTGCCAGCCCGGGTGAGAGTTCCACGAGCCTCTCAGAAGTTCCCAGTGACCCTTCCTATACTACCAAATGGTTATTATAAATATGTTAAGTCCCAGAAAGTCCCAAGAAGAAAAATCCATTTTCTTACCAAATCAAATCAGCTCTTACCCTTAGTGCTTCATCCCTTTCTGAGCCCACTGGGCTACTAGCCCTGTATTTCATGAAGGCAGTCCAAGTGGAATATAGCAAAGCCAGACTGCTTGGGTTCAAATTCTGATCTCACCACTGTTTCGCTCTGTGACCTTAGGCAAGTTACTTAGCCTCTCTGTGCTCCACTTCCTTCACTTATAAAAGGATAATAACAGTACTGATGCTAAGAGGTATAATACATGGCCCATGCTCAATAAACTCAGCAATGATTAGTATTCTAAACACTCCAGCAGCATGCATGTGGCCAGAAGCCACATGTTTGGGACCTGGGCTCCTTGGGGGTTTGTCACACAGTCACTACTTTTCTAAGAATAGACTTTCTCTTTTAGAAGGCATGAGCCAATAGCCTGGGCAGGACCACAGGCCAGAGAAGGAGATGACAGCAGGGGAACTCCAGAACCACAGCAGCCACAGGCCACAGCTGGCCGTCAGGTGTGGGCGGAGGAAGGGGGCTGTGATGAGGTGCATCCCCCACCAAGGAGACTCCCAGGGGTTTGCAGGTGACACAGCCTTCTTCCTTGGGCAGCTGTCAAGCTAGTGCCATCTTCTCTTACCCTCGGTTTTCCCGTGTCCTAAATGAAGGCCATGGATTTCCAGGTGTTCCCAGGACCAAGGTGGAGGGAAGGCTGGCTAAGAGCTGAGGAACACAGGCTCCCTGTCCATTCACAGCACCCAGGTCTCAGTAACGCCCCCCAACCCCCCACCGCACACACCTCCCAGCACAGGGCCTTCCCCTTCCGGAGGGGCCAGCACAGAACCGAGAAAGAAGGAAGTGCTTAAAGTTCTGTTTTATGTGGTGGGAGGGAGAAAGGGTCGAGTAGCCGGTCTCAGCACCGTTTCCCTTTCCCAGGAGGACCTTGTTCATAGAAGCTGAGTAAAGGGAGAAGAAATAAAGAGGGTCTCCATCACTGGGGAGACATCCCCTGTGTTCTGGAGACAGGCCACACACCTGTACACCAGGCTGAGCCTTATAAAGGGCTTGCATGTAAATTACCCCTTTTAATCTTTGCAACAAGCCTGTAACATACATACCATTCTTATAACACAGAAACTGAAGCATAGAAAGATTAGGTAACATCTCTGAGATCACCTTGAGGGAAAGCAGTGGCACCAGGTCTTGGCTCCACATTAAATATTCCTGTCACCACGTCACAGGTGGCTCTGGCTATAATTCACCCACCCTGGTCCTTCAAGCCCGAGTCAGACACCCCTCCCAAGTGGCCCCCCAGCTTCTCCAGAACCCAGTTCTTACCATGAAAAATCAAATATCTCTATGCTACACTATGGCATCACTGACTCAATAGACAAGAGTTTGAGCAAACTCTGGCAGATAGTGAACGACAGAGGAGCCTGGTGTGCAGCAGTCCGTGGAATCGCAGAATCAGACACAAATGAGCAACTGAACAATAATAACATTGCTACACTATACTGGGCGGTCCCTGAAGGCAGAGATTGTGTGGCTGGGCTCTCCCTCAGGACTACTGCCCAGGGCCTGGCACTTGCTCTGTCGATGGGCACCTAATAACTATCTGTCATGTGGATGACCAACTACTAAAGAGAGGAGACCCTGAGAATAGCCAGAGCTGCAGAGCCTGGCCCCCAAGACATCTGATTTTGACCCCACCAAATCTGCTCTCCTAATCCTGGTCTCTGCATGCCGAGGGGACACTGAGTCTCACCAGGCAACACCGACTTTAGAAAGAACCAAGGACTCCTTCCAAACAGCTGCCTGACCACCATCTAAGGCTCGACTGGGGCCAAGACACCGAGTGAGGCAGGCTTCCCAGTTATCGTCAGTGTCCATGATAACTGACATCTGTGTCCCTACTCGCATGCAGGCTGGGCTCATGGTCGCCAGACAGGACATGCACATCAGGTCTCTACAAACACCGGGGAACACAAAGATGGCCACCTCCCACTTAATAGTAATAGGATCAGGTGGAGGGCGCTGGGGCCAGAGTCATCAGCCTTGGGAAGGAGGCAGCCAGATCCAAGCATCACCAAACAGAACCTTTCTCCCTCCACAAAGGGATGGAAGTGGCCAGGAGAAAGGAACTCAAAAGCAACAGCGCTTCTGAGGGACTCAGCATGACCCAGACTGGTTCTGCGAACGCAGAGGACAAACCCAGGGGCAGCGGCTGCACTCCTGGTCAGAAGACAGCTGAGGCAGAGTCCACAGACCCTGGCTGCAAACATGGCAGGGTGATCCAGAGTGTGAGAGAGCTGGGGAAGCAGGAAGCAGGAAGGCACAAGGGGAGACTTCCTGGAGAAACTGAAATGAGTTTTGGGCACAGCAAGCTACTTTCTTCAGGACAGTGTTAAACAACCGCTCAGTCATGTCTGACTCTTTGCGACCCCATGGACTATATAGTCCACCAGGCTCCTCTGTCCATGGGATTCGCTGGGCAAGAGTACTGGAGTGGGTAGTCATTTCCTTCTCCAAAGGATCTTCCCATCCCAGAGGTTGAACCTGAGTTTCCTGCATTGTAGGCAGATTCCTTGCTGTCTGGGAGGCCAGGGGAGCCCAGTCAAAGTGAAAGTGAAAGTGAAGTCGCTCAGTTATGTCCAACTGTTTGCGACCCATGGACTGTAGGCCACCAAGCCTCTCCGTCCATGGGATTCTCTAGGTAAGAATACTGGAGTGGGTTGCCATTTCCTTCTCCAAAGGATCTTCCCATCCCAGGGATTGAACCTGGGTTTCCTGCATTGTAGGCAGATTCTTTGCTGTGTGAGCCGCCAGGGGAGCCCAGAGTCACGTCTAATTTTCATGCACTTCTCTTACCATGGCTCTCAAGAGCGTAAGGGCCTCCAGGGAAATAGCCAGATCTTATTTGTCTTTGAGAGCCCGGCCCAAGACCCGGACAAGGTACTGCCGGTTACAAGGAGGAGCTTGGCGGGAGGAAAGATGGAGTGATCCACGTGGGAGAAAACGGCAGAATTGGCGTGGAGAATGGATGAGCTTCACGGAAGGTGAGAAATGAGGAGGGACCAAAGGGGAAGGAAGTGAGGGCTGATGGGTGGCCGTGGGAGCTCAAAGGCCAGTGTGGCATGTGGGCAGTGTCAGCTGGAGAGGGTCCCTGAAAGGGAAGTGAGGAAGAGGGAGGGAAGAAAAACAGTCCTGAAATAACACCACCAGACAGCAGGCTCTCTGCTGAGAAGGCAGGACTCTAGAGCTCCTATTAACAGGCAATTATCAGGGATTCGCAAACACGAACTATGGAAAGGAAACATCGGCCACCAGCAGGGCAGACAACTGGCCACAGACCCCAGCCTCCAGACTGGGTGCTGAGTCCTGCTTCCTCCCGCACAGGGTGGCCAAGTGGAGAAAAGAATGCCCACCTCAGTTGTGATTGGTGGCTCAGGGCACCAGGGCAGACCCTAAATCTAGTCTTGGCAAGCTCCCTCAGTCCGCACGCCACTGGAGAAATGGACTGATCGGTGAGACCTCCCAAATCAGGCCCAATGTGGGCCCAACCACCGAGTGCAGGCCAGTAGAGGAGCTCACTGGCCCCAGGGTCTCAGGAGAGAGGGGGACAGGCCCATGTTTGCAGAGCCCCAAACAGCTCCTGCGTCTCAGCAGCCCTCAGTGCTGGTGACCTGGTGTGCAGGGGATGCTGGGGGCCCCACTACAGGGAGGTGGAGGCCTGGCTGCCAGTCCTGCCTGGGCACTGCCACCTAGGGCGCCCTTTTACTGCCATCAGTAAAGAAACTAACAACCCATTTCCACTCTCTATGGTAAGATTCAATGTTTTCAAGTTCCCAACTCATTAGAAAAAACCCTGAGGCTGGGAAAGATTGAAGGCAGAAGGAGAAGGGGGTCAACAGAGGATGAGATGGTTGGATGACGTCACCAATCCAACGAACATGAGTTTGAGCAAACTCCAGGAGATGGTGAAGGACAGGGAAGCCTGGTCTCCTGCAGTGCATGGGGTCGCAAAGAGTCAGACACGACTGAGCGGGACAGGGCTGACCGACTAAACAGCAACAAAGATCCTTTCCGCCAAACGAGAGCTCCCTGCTTCAGAGTCTCCAACAGGTTCAAGACACAGGTTCCCACTTCCTTCCCAAAGGGCTCCATCCGCCTTCCGAGAAGACCAAGCAAGCCCCACCCTGGAGTCCTAAGCTTCACGTTCTATGGCAACCGAAGTTCTGGGCTCCCGGTTGCCCTCTGCCCGGGGGGCTCAGATGCCTTCTGACCAGTAAGACAAGAGTAAATTCCCGCAGAGGCCAAGGATTCCAGAACGCCAGAGCCGCCTGGAAACTTCCCTCCCCGGCCCCAAACCACCGCTCGCAGCCTGCGCCGCGGCTTCCTTCCCGAGGCGCACGGACAGCGCGGAGATAATCAGGTGCCGAGACGAGCCCACTTCCAGGCCAGGGAACTGCCCGGGGTTGGGGTCGGGGAGAGGGCCGGGGGAGGGGACCGCGGGGCTGAGCCGAAGGTCCGGCCAGGCACCCGCCAAGCAGGAAATTCCACCTGTCGGGCCGGCGCCGCGGCCACAAACCGGCAGCGCAGCGGCTCCCTCGGCCGAGACAAGCGCGGCGCTGCCGGTTCCCCGGTCCCCCTGGTGCCCCCGGCGCCAAACACCCCCCGATTCCCTGGCCCCCCTCGGCCCCCCCTCGGAGCCCCCCGACCCCGGAGCCCCCGCGCGTCCCTCCTCGACTGCGCGCGCGCCTCCCACCTCCGGCCGCGAGGTGTACTTGAGTCCAGCGCCGAGGGCACCGGAGCCGCCTGCGCCCCTGCGCGCCCGCTCGCTCTTCATGGTCCCGGAGGCCGTGGGGCTCTAGCCATCGCCGGGGGGCCGGGGCCGGGGCGCGGGACGGGCCTCGTTCAGATCGCAGGCCCAGCGCTCCGGCCGCCCAGGCTCTGCCCGGCCCTTCCTGTCGAGCGCAGGTAGTTTCAGGGTGTGGCTCCCGGGTCGCCCCGCCCCGACCGCCGCGCCGCCGCACCTTCCCGGCCCGTGCCCTCCCCGCCCTCGGCCCCAGCCCTCCCCACTCCTCCCCCATCTCAGTCCCCTCCCCTTCCCCATTCCCACCCCCACCTGCCCCCACCCACCGGGCTCGCGGCTGCCTCCTCCCCCGGGGAACCGGGAAGCGCGGCCACCTCCTGAAGGTGGTGGAGCCGCCAGGCTGACTACCTGCCTCGAGGTGGCCCTCGGCTCGCACTGTGCCCCGCACCGAAGAGGCCCGCGGGAGGGACCGAGCGATGGCGAAACTTAACCCTTCTGCCCTCCTCCTCGCCTAGAAGTGGCCCTTTCCGCTGGAAGACAGCCTCCCAGCCGCCTCTCGAGGCCTGCCACGATTTCCTTCCGTCCCTGCCTCCCTCCATCTTCAAGCTCTCCTCACCTAGCTCCACATCCAGGTCCCACGTAGAACCCCTCCAAACCCAAACAAAACCCAGGAACGCCCCTGGGCCAGCCTGGCCCTCCAGCCACTGCCCTCCATCCCTCCTGCCAGCAGCTGCCCGCCCAGCCCTCCCCAAGTTCCTCAACCCCGTGCCTTCTTCTCTGTCCTGGGCTCCATCACCCATCTGCAGCATCTGATACCCATAGATCCAAGCCTCCAATGCCCACCTTACCTGGCTCAGGCCTCCAATGCCCACCTTCCCTGGATTGTAGTCCTACCTTCTTGCCCCTAAACATCAAGGTTCCTAAAGCTCTCTCTTTCAGCCTGTTTTTCCTCTACACTTTCTCAGCAACTCATCTTATGGTTTCAAGGAGGTAAATCTGGGATTTCCCTGCTGGTCCAGTGGCTAAGATTCAGGGGGCTGGGGTCGATCCCTGGTCAGGGAACTAGATCCCACGTGCTGCAATTAAGACCTGGCGAAGCCAAATAAATATTTTTAAAAACCCACAAAGCCAACATGCCCTGCATTGTTAAAATAACTTAAAAAGGAGGTAAGTCAATGGCAACCCACTCCAGTACTCTTGCCTGGAAAATCCCATGGATGGAGGAGCCTGGTAGGCTGCAGTCCATGGGGTCACTAAGAGTTGGACACAACTGAGTGACTTCACTTTCACTTTTCACTTTCATGCACTGGAGAAGGAAATGGCAGCCCACCCCAGTATTCTTGCCTGGAGAATCCCAGGGATGGGGGAGCTTGGAGGGCTGCAGTCCATGGGGTCACTAAGAGTCGGACACAACTGAAGCGACTTAGTAGCAGCAGTCTGCCTTCCTAGCATTGATATTACAAAAAGTGGCAATCTGGCATTAACAGTTCTTTGGGAACTTCTCCATGCTCTACTGGTATTACACAGTCAACAAGTAATACTGAGCACAGACTGTGTGCTGAGCCTTGCTCTAGGTACTTGGAGAAAAGAGTAAACAAAATAAAAGCCCCCCTTTGCAGCCAGCAAAGGTACATCTAGTCAAAGCTATGGTTTTTCCAGCAGTCATCTATGAATGTGAGAGTTGGACTATAAAGAAAGCTAAGCGCCGAAGAATTGATGCGTTTGCACTGTGGTGTTGGAGAAGACTCTTGAGAGTCCCTTGGACAGCAAGGAGATCCAACCAGTCAATCCTAAAGGAAATCAGTCCTGAATATTCATTGGAAGGACTGATGCTGAAGCTGAAACTCCAATACTTTGGCTACCTGATGCAGAGAACTGACTCATTTGAAAAGATCTTGATGCTGGACAAGATTGAAGGCAGGAGGAGAAGGGGACGACAGAGGATAAGATGGTTGGATGGCATCACCGACTCGATGGACATGAGTTTGAGTAGGCTCAGGAGTTGATGATGGACAGAGAAGCCTGGCGTGCTCCAGTCCATGGGGTCTCAAAGAGTTGGACACGACTCAGCGACTGAACTGACTGAACTGAACTTGCAGACAGCAAGCTCCGAATGTCCTTCCCAGACTTGTCCATCTTGCACTGTTTCCTCCAGTTATAATATGATCATTCTCCTAGGCTCCAAACCTGACTCTCCACCCTCCTTTGCGTCTTGTATGTAATTTGTTCCAGACCTCACCAAGTCTTTCTCTTAAGTGGGTGATGTGTAGCATCCTCTCTTTCCTCTCCATTCAGAGGATCCCACTCCAAGCTCTTACCCACCTTTGCCTGGATTAGAAAGTGAAAGTGAAAGTCACTCAGTCGTGTCCAACTCTGTGCGACCCCCCGTGGACTATACAGTCCATGGAATTCGCCAGGTCAGAATACTGAAGTGGGTAGCCTTTTCCTCCTCCAGGGGATCTTCCCAAGCCATGGATCAAACCCAGGTCTCCCGCATTGCAGGTGGATTCTTTTTGCCTGTATTAGTGTAAGAATCAAATGGAGAATGTGCCCACTGTGTCCATGGAGAGAAGCTGTGGTGCTGCACTCTGGCCTGAGGCACTGGGGCACCTAGACAGGGAGGATGTCAGCTCCATTAGTCCGGGCCACTGTCCGGACAGTGGCTAAGACTACAGTGGCTTTCCTGCTGGTCCAGTGGCTAAGACTTCACACTGACAATACAGAGGATCCAGGTTCAATCCCTCGTCAGGGAACTAGATTCCAAAAGCCACAATGGAAAAAGATCCTGCATGCCGCAACTAAGACCTGGTACAGTCAAATAAATATATATATATATTAAAAAGATAAGCCTGAACACATAGGTTTGCAAGTTGGTGTCCCAACCAGGGGTTGTAATGGCCTTTCCTACATGCTAGAATATACAAAGACAAAAGGAAACTGTGATGAAGAAATTGTTCAAGATGGAGTCAGTTCAGACTGTTTATCAAGAAGAAAGCACAGCCAGCACTCTTAGAAACAGAAACGGATGATGCTGAAGACACATTGTTTATGTTCAATAACCCAAACATCAAAGGAAGGTGTGGCTGCCAAGAAAGCTTAATATTTGACTCTTCAGAACTATGCAGTCTGTGGGCCCCAGGAGAACTGCAGAAGCTCCAAGGTTTATTGAAGAAACCACATGACTGTCACATGCTCAAGGTCTGCAGTATCTGGCCACCCTACAAAGAGAACAAAGCGATGCATTTAAAAATAATAATAATAAGCAAATGGATCTCCTGCCTCCAGTTTGGCCACCCTTTTATCTCTCCTACACACGGCAGTCAGGTCACTCATGCTACACCACAGCTCCTTTAAAACCCTCAGTGTTGGATTTCCTTGGTGGTCCAATGGTTGGGAATCTGCCTGCCAAGGCAGGGGACATGGGTTCAATCCCTGATCCAGGAAGATTCTGCATGTCAAAGATTCCACAACTAAGTGAGCCTGCAGAGAGCCCGAGAGCTGCAACAAAGACCAGCGCAGCCAGTAAATAAATAAATGAAGCCCACAGTGTCTCCTGGATCAAATCCCGGACCTCCTTGCCTGGCTGTCACAGTGTGACCTGTCTTCCTTTGCTAACTCATCTCCCAGCACTCCTACTGGGATCCCTTCTCTGCAGCCAGAATTCCCCACCATTGCACTCTTCCTAGTGCTTCTCACCCACTGGAAGCCTTTCTCCTTCACAGACATCTCTGCACATCAGGAGAAAGTCACCTGCCACAACAATAGTCATTTGTGTTCTTCACAAAATATTTCTAGGTCTCTGCCTTCTAGGCACAGGCAAGGATTTGCAGTTAGATGTGGCCATATGGCTAGCTGTGGGCAGGGAAATGACAAATGGCAGATGATAAACATCTCTTCCAGGTAGGAGCATGAGGAGGCAATGCACAACCCCAGCGTCGTCTAGCAAGACCCCCATCACCCCCCAGCCCGGCTGCAGTGAGCAGAGATAAATTGTGGTATTAATCACCTTTTCTTTGCATTTCTGTCAATATCTTATGCACCTTTGAGTCCTCAGGGCCTAGCACACTGATTGGCGCTAGTAAATCATGTCCACTGAATAAGTAGCAAAAAAAAAAAAAATCTGCCACCTTCTGCCGTATGAAGCACTCTAAAGCTAAATAGAAGATGTCAGAATGTACTTTTCTGCATAACGGGACAAAATCACCTAGGGAATTTGTAGGTGTACAAAGTAGGTGCTCTGCAGTCACCAGTGATGCAGTATTCTTCAGATAGGGTAGATGATTGAAAGTAACCCATCCCAAGTAATGACAAGGAGAGACACTCATGGCACTGAAAATGCTACTCCACCCCCGCCCCACACACAAAAGAAGCATCTCATATTGTCTCCCAGGTTCCTTCAGCACCCCCTCTTACCTCATGGAGCTGTGAATGCCTTGCACATAGAAGGCACCCAGTGCTGTCATCTGAATGCAATGTACATGTATGCGTTTACTGCCATCCCAGATCAAAAGAAGGTGAGGCAGGCCAAGATCCTTCCCGTGACACTGTGTCCTGTCAGCTTCCTGAGTGCACACCATGCGTGTGACAGAGGAAGAAGTGTAACCACATATCCTGACACTAAACTCATGACATGTGAGGTCAGTGCTTCTGTTCCTAAATGGTACGTGAAAAAAGCCAAGAGCAGAAGCCTGATCTTCGTAATACACTCACATGCTCATCAGTTTCATGGCCTCGTGCTTCCCTGCAGCCACATTTAGAGAGCTCTTTCGTGGACCAGGAAAATCAAAACGCCCTGGTGTGCAAGCTCTAGTTGAGAAGAGTTCCAGATTCTGGGGGAACTGAGGGGGACAGATGAACTCTGCCTGTGACACCTTCATAGGAGTGACATTTGGGCTGAATTTGGATTTCACCGGGCCAAGGAGAGAAGGCAGGGTGGGGTGATATGGGGAAGACGCCAGGAGGATGCAGTGTTGCTGTCAAGGCCCGGGGTGTGGGTGGGCGTCCTGCAGGGAGAAGGCTGTGCCCACCAGACAATGGGTATTTAGAATCTAGTTCATGTTTACCCTACACAGGGAAGTAGGTGTCAAATACAGTCCTTGTTCTAGAAGGTTAAGATACATTCATGGACGAGGGCTCCCTAACAGGTTGACTCTGCTCTCCCCTGCTCTTTCCAGACCTCCCGCACACCAGACTCGAGTGCAAACTGGTCCTCGCAGGAGTGGCCACTGCAGGCCGGCCTGGCATGATCTGCATCACCTGGGTCTGCGCCCAATCTCATCACCTTGAGCAGCAGAGCTCGATGATTTTAAACTTGAGCTGGAGCTGCCTGACATGACCCCTACTCACTTCCATGTCATCACCCATTGAAGCCAGTGTCTTTCAGCCTGCAGCCAGGTCCACCCGTGGACACCCTGTAAGTAGCTCTGGCCCCAGGGACGTTTGGGTGGTTGGAGCAGCCTTCTGAGGCGGCCCCCATGGACAGAGTCCTAGGGTCAGGAAGAGCAGGACTTACGGGGAGGGGATGGCAGCTTCGGACACGGAGTGTTTGTCGGGGAAGAGAAAGGTGATGGTGGAGGCTGCGTGACACGGGCTGAGGCCGACACGGGTTAGAGTCTGGACACACCCCTTAGGAGCGTGAGAACCTGGCTATATCCGACAGGCTGTCTGCTCTCAAGTTTCCTCAGTTACCATTTAGGAACGGAAGCACTAACCCATGTGCATAATTTACGAGGATTAAAGCGAGTGGGTTTAACGTCAGGACATGTGCTTGCACTTCTTCATCTGTCACACGCATGGTGCGCACCCAGCTGTGCGCCACAGTGTGGGGGAAGGGTCTTGGCCTGCACCGCCCTCTCCCAGCCTGGAATCGCACTAAATGCATGGCATGCACGCTGCATTCAAATGACAGCACTGGCTGCCTTCTACACGCAAGGCAGTCACAGCTCCGTGAGGTAGGAGGGGAGCCTGAAGGAGCCTGGGAGGAGGTATGCGACTCCTTTTGTGGGTGGAGTGGGGAGGGCAGCTTTCAGTGTCGTGAGCGTCTCTCTTTTATGTTACTTCAGGTCTGCCCACCTTGGTAATATTGGCTTCATCCACTTAATGAAAAAATTGTAAAGACATCTCTGGGGACTTCCCTGGGGATCCAGTGGTTAAGATTCTGAAGGCACAGGTTTGATCTCTGACTGGGAAATGAAGACCCCGGCATGCTGTGGGGGTCTTCAAAATAAAATAAAAATTGATGCAAAAAAAAAAAATCCATGATGTTGGCACATACACACACACAAGACATCACTGATTTCTTTTTCTTTGTCCCACTCAGCCCCAAGAAACAAATCTGTCAGTTTTACCCCAAAAAATATTTGGAATCTGTCTACTCCTCGACCTTTCTACTATGTCTCTCTATTCCAAGCCACCATATTCTCCTTCCTGGATGACACATGACCTCCTGAAGCACTGCCTTCTTCCACTTGGTTCCACTCCAGCCCGTTGTGATGACAGATACATGGCGCTCCATCAGCCACCTCTCGAAACACAAAGCACCTGACTTCCCTGGTGGTGAAGTAGTAAAGAATCCATCTGCCAATGCAGGGGACACAGGTTTGACCCCTGGTCCGGGAATATCCCACATGCCACAGGGCAACTAATCCCACGCACCCCCACTACTGAAGCCCGTGTGCCCTAGAGACTGTGTTCCGCAACAAGAGAAGCCACCGCAATGAGAAGTCCACTCACCACAACTAGAGAGCAGCCCCTGCTCCACAACTAGAGGAAAGCCGGAGCAGCAACAAAGACCCAGCACTGCCAAAAATAAATAAATAAAAAGTTAAAAAAAAATAATAAATTTTTAAAAAACCCCACAAAGCTCCTGAGGGCCAGAATTGCTATCTGCTTGTTCCCCAGCTCATACTCAATAAATGTTTGTTAGATTATTGATTTACTTACTTTTATTCAGCATTCATTCAACACGTTTATTGTATATTTACAGCATGTTAGGTACTGCTCTAACATGGAGGATACAAGGCCCTATAGGATAGAAAATGTTCCTTTTCAGAAACTGTTCCTACTGTCATGGGACATTGTAGTTGTGGGGGTCAGGGGGAGTAAACACTTAAAGAACAAGATAATTTGATAGAGATACATACTATGAAGTGTTAAATTATTTTAAAACTAAACGAATAAGTGAAAACGTTTTCTGGTTTTCTGTTATCACTTAAAACTTTTTATTGTTAAATGCAACACAAATATAAAAAAAACAGCATAAAATAAATATACAGTGTTCTGGATTACTCTCAGGCAACAGCATCTTGTCAACACAGCCAACCCTGAGCCCTCCATGTGCTGGTCCCCAAACAACCCCACTTCCCCCCTGACTAGCTGTGTACCCACCTCTCTGGGGATTACTTGCATGTTTTTTTGGAATGGTTTTTATCATGCAGGCCTAATCTCTGCACATCAGGGTTTAGCTTCAACCCACTTTTGGTTTGTCTGTTCTGTTTTAAATATGTTTTTTAGGTCTCTTTTAATCTAGAGATTCCCTTTTTCCTTCCTTTACAACTTATTTACTGAAGAAATCAAACCATTTGTCCTGAAGACTTTCCACAGGATTTTTGTGGATTCTCTTCTCCAACTGTTGTCTCTTTAGTGAATTTCCTCTCCATTTGTATTTTCTACAAATTGTAGTATCTAAAGGCCTGGGCTTCCCAGGTGGCTCAGTGGTAAAGAATCCTGCCAATGCTGGAGATGCAAGAGACATGGGTTCAGTTCCTGGGTCTGGAAAATCCCCTGGCGGAGGAAATGTCTACCCACTCCAGTATTCTTGCCTGGAGAATCCCATGGACAGAGGAGCCTGGCAGGCTACAGTCCATGGGGTCATACAGAATCGGACACTACCGAAGTGACTGCTGCTGCTAAGCTGCTTCAGTCGTGTCCGACTCTGTGCGACCCCATAGACAGCAGTCCACCAGGCTCCCCTGTCCCTAGGATTCTCCAGGCAAGAACACTGGAGTGGGTTGCCATTTCCTCCTCCAATGCATGAAAGTGAAAAGTGAAAGTGAAGTCGCTCAGTCATGTCTGACTCTAAGCGACCCCATGGACTGCAGCCCACCAGGCTCCTCCATCCATGGGATTTTCCAGGCAAGAGTACTGGAGTAGGGTGCCATTGCCTTTTCTGACTGAAGTGACTGAGCAGAGGCTTAATCAGATAAAGGTTTGATTGTTTTTTGTTTTTAATTAATTTTCTGGCTGCACTGCATGGCATGTGGGATCTTAGTTCCCCAACCAGGGATGGAACCTGCACCCTCTGCAGTGGAATTGCAGAGTCTCAACCACTGGACCTCCAGGGAAGTCCCAGTTTGATTGTTTTTTGGAGGGAAGATGCTTAATAGGTGGTGATGTGTCTTTCAAGTGAGGTCCCTGTCTGATTATCTCATTCTGTTTTGTTAGTCCCATGCTTAGACTCTAAATTCAGGAGGTATAACCAGTAGTGTTTTAACTTATCACCCCTTGTTTATTTACATGCTGGAATACTTCTAAATAGAGAAGTTTATCATCTATGTGGTTACCTGGTGGTAATGTTTCTACAGGAAGGGGAGAGTAAAGGCCTGTTGTTGTTGTTGGTCGGTCACTAAGTCACGTTCAACTCTTTGTGACCCCATGGACTGCACGCCAGTCTTCCCTTATGCTTCACTATCTCCCAGAGTTTGCTCAGACTCACGTCCATTGAGTGGGTGATGCCATCCAATCATCCCATCCTCTGTCACCCTCTTCTCCTCCTGTCCTAAAGGCCTGACTCTCCCTCTATAAGCAGTTTTCAGAATAGCTCCCTAGCATCTTCCAAAGGAACCAATTGGTGTTCGCTTTGTTTGTGTATTATTCTGGCTTCTTGCATTTAAATGTATTTGATATGTTTTTGGTTTGTTGCCATTTTTATGCTATCGATGTTCAAACTCTCCCCTCTGTGACCAGCAGGAATGTCTTTAAGTGAGTTCTGAGTCATGTTTGATCTATTCCTCCTCATCTTTGATCATTCTTTGCTTTCTGGCCAGATGTTGCAGGGGCACCTTGTACATTCTCTGCCTACACTTGCAATCAGACATTTTTCCAAGACATCCTGTTGTCTTTCCATTGAGTTAGACAAGGCTGTGGTCCATGTGATCAGTTTAATTAGTTTTCTGTGGTTGTGGTTTTCATTCTCTCCACCCTCTGAGGAATAAGGATAAGAAGCTTATGGAAGCTTCCTGATAACAGTCTTGTTCTGATGGGCGGGGCCATGCTCAGTAAATCTTTAATCCAGTTTTCTGTTGATGGGCAGGGCTGCGTTCCCTCCCTGTTGTTTGACCTGAGCCCAATTATGGTGGAGGTGATGAAGATAATGGCAACCTCCTTCAAAAGGTCCCCTGCACGAACTGCCACACTCAGTGCCCCCAGCCCTGCAGCAGGCCACCACCAACCCACGCCTCTGCTGGAGACTCCTGGACACACACAGGCAAGTCTGGGTCAGTCTCTTGTGGGATCACTGCTCTTTTCTCCTTTCTCACTATGACCAAAGCTAATGAAGGTGATGGAATTCCAGTTGAGCTATTTCAAATCCTATAAGATGATGCTGTTAGAGTGCCACACTCAATATGCCAGCAAATTTGGAAAACTAAGCAGTGGCCACAGGACCAGAAAAGGTCAGTTTTCATTCTAATCCCAAAGAAAGGCAATGCCAAAGAACGTTCAAACTACCACATAACTGAATTCATCTCATACTCTAGCAAAGAAAGAAAGTGAAGTCGACTCTTTGCGACCCCATAGACTGTAGCCTACCAGGCTCCTCCGTCCATGGGATTTTCCAGGCAAGAGTAATTCTCCAAGCCAGGCTTCAACAGTACCTGAACCATGAACTTCTAGATGTTCAAGCTGGATTTAGAAAAACCAGAGGAACCAGAGATCAAATTGCCAACATCCGCTGGATCATCAAAAAAGCAAGAGAGTTCCAGAAAAACATCTACTTCTGCTTTATTGACTATGCCAAAGCTTTTGACTGTGTGGATCACAATAAACTGTGGAAAATTGTTCAAGAGATGGGAATACCAGACCACCTTACCTGCCTCCTGAGAAACCTGTATGCAGGTCAAGAAGCAACAGTTAGAACCAGACATGGAACAACATACTTGTTCCAGATCAGGAAAGGAGTACGTCAAGGCTATATATGGTCACCCTGCTGCTTATGTAACTTATATGCAGAGTACATCATGCAAAATGCCAGGCTGGAAGAAGCACAAGCTGGAATCAAGATTGCCAGGAGAAATATCAATAACCTCAGAAGTGCAGATGACACCACCCTTATGGCAGAAAGAAAAGAAGAGCTAAAGAGCCTCTTGATGAAAGTGAAACAGGAGAGTGAAAAAGTTGGCTTAAAACTCAATATTCAGAAAACTAAGATCATGGAATCTGGTCCCATCACTTCATGGCAAATAGATGGAGAAACAATGAAAACAGTGAGAGACTATTTTTTGGGCTCCATAATCACTGAAGATGATGACTGCAGCCATGAAATTAAAAGACACTTGCTCCTTGGAAGAAAAGTTATTATCTACCTAGACAGCATATTAAAAGGCAGAGATATTACTTTGCTGACAAAGGTCCATCTAGTCAAAGCTCTGGTTTTTCCAGTAGTCATGTATGGATGTGAGAGTTGGACTATAAAGAAAGCTGAGCACCAAAGAATTGATGCTTTTGAACTATGGTGTTGGAGAAGACTCTTGAGAGTCCCTTGGACTGCAAGGAGATCCAACCAGTCAATCCTAAAGCAAATCAGTCCTGAATATTCATTGGAAGGACTGATGCTGAAGCTGAAACTCCAATACTTTGGTCACCTGATGCGAAGAATTAACTTATTGGAAAAGACAGTGATGCTGGGCAAGATTGAAGGCAGGAGGAGAAGGGGACGACAGAGGATAAGATGGTTGGATGGCATCACCGACTCGATGGACATGAGTTTGAGTAAGCTCCGGGAGTTGGCGATGGACAGGAAAGCCTGGTGTGCTACAGTTCATGGGGTCGCAGAGTCGGACACGACTGAGCGACTCAACTGAACTGTTATCTTTTAGGGAAAAACAGCATTTCAAGACAATCGTCGGGCCACCAGCAATGTTTATCACTACTGAGGTAGTAACTGTTTCTGGGGCTTTTGGAGGACAAAGCTAGGAAATTTTTAAAAGAGATAAAACACCCAACAAATTCACATTGATATTTCTGATTCAAATTTAGGACCAGTGTAGTATTGACTATAGCATCTTATGTCTGTATTTTCCTTTTTCCTACACTCAGAGTCCTTCTCATGTTACTTTTTGCTTTTGTTTTTTGTGATACCTCCTTTATTTTCTTTTTGAAAAAGATTTATTTGTTTATCGATGGCTGTACTGGGTCTTCACTGCTGTGGGCAGGCTTTCTCTAGTTGCAGAGAGCGGGGGCTACTCTCTCATTGTGGTCCAGGGGCTTCTCATTGCAGTGGCTTCTCTTGCCGCAGAGCATGGGCTCTCGATGCTCGGGCTTTGGTAGTCGTGGAGCACAGGCTTAGTCGCTCTGTGGCATGTGGGATTTTCCCAGACCAGGAATCGAACCCCTGTCCCTGCATTAGCAGGCAGATTCTTTACTGCTGGGCCACCAGGGAAGTCCTGCACTATCTGCTTTGTTTAGGGAAGGCAACAAGGTACCATTTTCTCACTAGAGTTCAGTGAGTTTGCCCTTAATGCAGTTTTTGTCAACTTGCCAGCTCACGAACAGAATGCTCTAGCTAATTTGAGCAAAAAAGAAGAGAGAGAGTTATCTGAAAGATTCTTAGGAGGCTCATAGAATCTCTGGGCAGGTAAGAGAGGCAAGAAGGGAGGAGACACAGCCAGAAACGTGGCCGGACACACCACAGGGGAGCCTGGGGAGCCCCACTGCCCCTGACATCGGGAGACGGCTTGCCCCACTAACCATGGAGGCCCATCATGCCGCCCTGCTGCCCGGAAGCTGCGTGTTCTGTGGTCAGTGTAACCAGAGAGTGGTCTCCGGGCTCTCCTTGTTCCCTCTTGAGTAAGCCTCCTGTAAGTGCCTCTCTGGTAAGTGACACCTGTGCCCTCCCCAAGCTAGCTGATAAGTCGAGTTCTGTTCCTGCTTTGGGTAGACAGGATGTGTAATACAGAAATTCTGCCAACATAGAAGAGCTGCTCCAAAAACACCCTGTGGTGTCCCTGGATGGGGCGGATGCAGGCACTCTGAGCTGGCAGTCTCGGAGCCTCCCTAGACGCGTGTTTAATTACCTGCTACTCTGGTGAGCACCACTGTGAATTTCTGCCTTGTCCACATGGTCAACATGTCAAGGTTCATCCTTTACTTCACCTGATATTTGTGGCTGCCCCCTGACCCGTGGTGCTGCATGGGGCCTACATTGGTTTGGTTGTTTTTTTCCTAATCAAAGTACCCAATGCATTTGCTTGCATTCTGAGTCCAGGGCTCATTCACTAGGTTAAAGGAACTCTATGTTTTAAGCAAATAATGTAAATAAATATAAATAAATGTGCACGTGGCTTTACAAGATTCTTGCAGCATATTATCTTCACTGCAAAGAACAAAAAAATGATACGATTGATGTTTCTACTCCTAGTATAAACCCTTCACTGGCCACACTATCAGGTTACAAATATTATCATCTGATAAGAAGTTGGTAAAAATTTTTTTTTTGGTCAGGTGGCATTCAGAATCCTTGTTCCCCGACCAGGGATTGAACCCAGGCCATCAGCAGTGAAAGCGAGGAGTCCTAACCACTGGGAAGTGCCAAAACGTTCTAAATTATCAAGACTGTGGATTTATTTGCACATTAATAATGTCCACTTACAACATACATTTAACAATGACGTTCCTCATTCTAAGTGTATGTTGAGTCAGGTGGCACTGACGAATATTTCAAGACCTGCATGATTAATGTCATTTAAAAATTTAATATCCAGAACATGAAGACAAGCCACTACAATTTTTTCAATGCTTAAAGTCATGCAATATTCAATTACGTAATTTACAAAATTTCATTAAGGAATGATAAATACACACCTTGAGTTCTTAATTAAATGGCAAAGACAGGAAGCCATAAACCAGTATAGAATCATTTTGTCCTGCTGCAGTAATAAAAAGGCTGAAATAAAACACGGAAGTGACATGGTGGCAGTATAATCCACGGTCCTGTCAGCAAGTGCTGTTGGAGGAAGGTGGATTTGAAGAAACAAGCAGAAAGCCATGTTAGACTATGTTTGGAAGAAGTACAACCCAATTTATGGTATGTTGTTGTTTAGGCACTTAAGTCGTGTCCAACTCTTGTGTGACCCCATGGACTATAGGTCACCAGGCTCCTCTGTCCATGGGATTTCTCAGTCCAGAATACTGGAGTTGGTTGTCATTTCCTTCTCCAGGGGCTCTTCCTGACCCAGGGATTGAACCTGTGACTCCTGTATTGCTCAGACGGCAGGAGACCTGGGTTTGATCCCTGGGTTGGGAAGGTTTCCTGGAGGAAGGCACAGCAACCCACTCGAGTGTTCTTGTCTGGAGAATCTCATGGACAAAGGAGGCTGCAGGGCTATAGTCCATGGGGTTGCAAAGAGTCGGACACGGCTGAACGACTAACACTCCTAAGTTGCAGGCAGATTCTTTACCACTAAGCCATATTCAGTTCAGTTCAGTCGCTCAGTCGTGTCTGACTCTTTGAGACCTGAGCCATATAGTATTTGCCAATTGTTTTAATCAGGAAGTACACAACTCCTTTTTTTTTTTCCAATCAATCCCTGTGTTCTGGGAAAAGATGTTTTCAACAAATAACACTAACTCACATTCACTGAGCTCATCTGTACTGGGCATTGGTGTAGCTTTAGCATCTTTCCCTGTGGTCACTCACTCCTAACCCAACAGGCTAGTGCTGCCTCCACCCCATTTCTTCAGATGGAGAAACTAAGACACAGAGCAGTTATGCAGCATCCTGAAGGTCACCAGTCAGTAGGTGGCCAAATTAGAAAAAGCATCAGGAGGTTTGGCTTCAAAATTCCCACTTGTAACATGATAGCTACCTCTTCAATTTTATTTGTATTTTATGGGAAAGAATGTAGTATGCAAAATCTGGGAAATGTAATGCTTTGACTGGGGAAATGAAGTCAGTCCGTTCAGTCGCTCAGTTGTGTCCGACTCCTTGCGACCCCATGGACTGCAGCACGCCAGGCTTCCCTGTCCGTCACCAACTCCCAGAGCTTACTCAAACTCATGTCCATCGAGTCCGTGATGCCATCCAACCCTCTCATCCTCTGTGGTCCCCTTCTCCTCCTGTCTTCAATCTTTCCCATTTATCAGGGTCTTTCTCAGTGAGTCAGTTCCTCGCATCACGTGGCCAAAGTATTGGAATTTCAGCTTCAGTATCAGTCCTTCCAATGAATATTCAGGACTGATTTCCTTTAGGACTGATTTCCTTTAGGGAAATGAAGTATCCCCAGATAAAGTTTGGTGCTAGAAATCATTAAGTGCAATGCTACCAAATGTCTCCAACCAACAGAGTTATTCTGGTTAGAATCAAGAACATTTAAATATAAATCTTCACCATATTTTTTAATAAGGCAGGAAGTACCCAAGAAAACATTCTGTACCTCAGAGATTCATCCTGTGACAAAGTATTTAGAGTTGTATTTAATGATGCTAAACTGTTTTCTGGTTTTCATTTTATTTAATTGATCTGTTTTTGGCTGTGTTGGGTGCTCCTGGCTATGCTGGCTTTCCTCTGGTTGCGGTTAGCGGAGGCTGCTCTCTAGTTGAGGTGTGTGGGCTGCTCACTGCAGCGGCCTCTCTGCACGCATGGGCTTCAGTGGGTGTTGGCTCCCGGGCTCTAGAGCGCAGGCTCGTTGGTTGCGGTGTGTGGGCTCTGCTGCTCGCTGCATGTGAGATCTTCCCAGACCACAGATCAAACTGGCGTCTCCCGCACTGGAAAGCAGATTCTTTACCACTGAGCCACCAGCGAAGCCTTTTTGTTTGCTTTTTAAGCTAAAAAAACGCCTGTTCCAATTTGCTTTCTCTAAAGAGAACTATGCTGTGGAGAAATTTGAAAACCAGCATCTGGAAAGTTTTCCCCTAGTATATAATTCTGCTATCAAAAGTGGTGTCTCACCTGAAAGACCCATTTGTATACTTAAACTCGGGAGTGGAATCAGTAGATAGGATTGGAAATTAAGTATTGTGCTGTTAACAGGCACGGCCAAAGATAATTTCTCCCATCCCAGCCTGTTTCGGCAAGGTCTCTCTTTCAGCTTAAAAAAACCAACAAAACAAAACACTTTATTGAGGTATAATTGACATAATAAACTGAACATATTAGAAATGTACACTCTGATAAGTCTGATACATGTCAGGCTTACACAACCCTGAAACCATCACCACACTCAAGAACTCTTTCAGCTTTGATAGCCATGAGATACAATAATGAAACAAGCAGACTTTAGAACTAGACTTTCTAATTGCTCTGTTGCAAAGTGTTAGGACATGACTTGAAAATAAGAAGGTGTGGCCCAGCATAACGCCCTACTTCTTAAGCACATAACTATGTCCTTGCAGGGAGGGGAGAGGAGAGCGACTCCACGGGACAAACCAACAAATGTACCTACAGGCGAGTTATTAAGGCCAAGACAGACAGTGGCGATCATGGGGATAGCTCATACCCTTGACAAGCATGGCATTTGGCTGTGGTCTTCCTCCCCAGTAACACGCAACCCTAGGGTCTTATCATGATAAAAAAAGGTGTAACCAATCCTGGTAGAAGAGCATCGACAGTATGCTGACCTGTACTCCTCAAAGCCATCCAAAAAGAGGAAAGTGTGAGAAAATTTCTAGAGTCAAGAGGAGCTTAAATAGACATATTTTCCTGAAGGTTTTACTTTTGTTTTAGGTTCGAAGGATTCATTAACAAATCAAACCACTTGTGGCACATATAAACAATTTTTTATGGAAGATTATTGGACCTAATTTCAATATAGTCATTAAAAGAAAAGAAACAATAGAGAAAAGTAACAGCATACACATCACCAAATTGGGCTGACCAAAATCCAGAATTAAGCAGCAATGGGAAGTACCTTGTTAACAGTAATCTGGAGTCCCATTTGGGAAAGCCCCCTGGGCAGTGCATTCACCCTTCGGTGAGACTTCAAATTGCAGTTTGGGGGGCCCCTGTTTATAATCCCAGGCTGAAAACTGATATCAGCATCAGATGGTGTACAAAAAAATGCAGCTTTACAAAGCTGTTTCACAATTTTTGTGAGTCACAAGAATTCTTAGACCTTGGGGGATTGGTGAGAACTCCAGGGGCTCAAGAATCCCAAGACCCACCCCCTTTCTTATCTAAAGGGCTGCCTGATTGCTGCGCTTGCAAGTGAGCAGGTAGGTACAGAATCTGAGCAGAGTCGGAAGCAAAGTTGGAGGCCTGCTCTCCTGCCTCTGAAGCCTGAACAAGACTTCCTCCATTTTGATTTCCCTAACAAGACACATCTAAAAATGTGATATCTTGGGACAGAGAAAGGACATTGGGTAAAAACTAAAGAAATGTGAATCATCTATGGACGTTAGGTGGAAAAAGAATGAAAACAATCACTTTGCTTCCACTGAAACTAGTAACATTTCACTAGACCTGAAAGGCTTTATTCCTTTAGTAAATAAAATTTTGTGGGGAAATTTCATCTTTTTTATGCTTTCCAAATTTCCATTTATAAGTGCATATATATACTTTTTAAATGACTATCTAAGACACAAATTTTAAAGGTTTTGGAGTGCTGGTAAGGAACAAGGAAGCTTTGTGCACTGTTGGTGGGAATGTAAATAGTGGTGGTGCAACTGCTATGGAATACTGTATGGACATTCCTCAAAATAGTAAAAATAGAAATACCATTACAAAAAGGTTTTATTGATGGAGATTGCTGCTGTAAAGAAAGAGCCACTGCCTTCAGTTCAGTCAGACCTGGGTTAAGTCGGCCGAGAACTTCTGGAGATTGATCAAGAAGCCAAGCTTCATCCATTTCAAGGATGCTAGAAAAATGCTTTCTGTTTGGTCAAGTTCTGTCCCCTCCTCCGGATACCTGGACCACGCCCCTCAGGAAGGCACAGCTGTGCTCTTTGTAAAGGTCTGCTGGACCCAGTGCCCAGAGGTCAGGAGAGACACCATTTCCCCTTGTTCACTGCAGCTAAGAGGGCATGGCGCCAGCGGGCCCTGTTTTACAAGGACCACTTCACCCTTTGTCCCAGAAAATTACTGCATACCCCACAGACTTTGGCTCTGTGCAGGAGCGTGTGAGCTGGTGGCCATGTGTTAGCTGTGAAACGAGGGTGGGACGGGGAAGCCACGGGGCCTTCTGGTTCCTTCTCTCAAGTGTCCACTTCTAACAGTCATGTAAGGCCGTATGTTCCTTTGGAGGGTACCCCGGGGCCTCCCCAAATTTGAGCAACTCATCTCGTCCCAACCTCTCTCATGTCAGAGAAATCAGTGTCGCGGCAACTGATACCAGAGTTACTAGGACACCTGGGCTGGCTCAGACCTGACTGCCAGGTTCCGATTGTCACTGAGAGCAGACACAGGAGGTAGGAGGGCCTTGCGCCAAAGCCCGCAGCAGCTTCGGGCACCGGAGGCCACCAGGAGGAGGTGGGGCCCCATTCCCCGGAGGCCAGGCTGAGTCACCTGCAGAAGCCGGGAGGGGAGCGAGTTTCTCCTAGGACAGCGTCGGGGAAGGTGCCGCCAGGGAGCGGAGTGGAGCTGGCTTAGATATGGCTGCCTTACATATGCTTCCTTTTTTTTTTTTTTTAAATTTACTTACTTATTCCACCGTACCAGGTCTTAGTCACACCAGGTGGGATCTGGTTTCCTGACCAGGGATTGAACCCAGGCCCAGCATTGGGAGCACTGGACCACCAGGGACGTCCACATTTCCTTTCAAAATTAAAAAACTTAAATCTCCACAGAGCTTCTACACATCTAGAGTTCTCCATCATTCCAGGGTGAGGGGGACACGGGAGCCTCGTTGCCAGAACATTCAGATCCACCCTCGGCTCCCTCTGCACCGACGCCCTCGGGGGTTCGGAACCCACTGCTGTTTCACCAGCACCCCCCGCCGCGTGTCTCTGGAGTCGCACTGTCAACAGGGGCGTGGGTGATGGACCCTGGGGCTAAGAGCTGGTGAGCTGGACGAGCCCTGGCTGACAAGCGCTGCGTGTGGGATGACTCCGGCCCCTGTTTCCCAGGACCGACATCCCCTGGGCAGGGGGTGTCATTCCTCACCTCTCTGTGTAAGACAATAGCCCCCTGTGAAGTCCAGACAATAAAATGAAGCAACGCATTCAAAGCAGCTGGCAGATGGCAGGCGCTGACCCAAGCAAAGCTGGTCTGTTAGATTTGGGAGGGAATCCTAATGAATGCAGACCCACACATCCCCACTGGTATTGCAGAGGGCCAACTGAAGACACCCTTCAGAACTCGGAGACACTGGCTTCAAAGAAATGAAGTTTCTATTTTCCCAACTTCCTGGCAGCGAGTTGTGAGGTCAGTGCAGGAGGGAGGGGCAGATGGGGAGCTGCTGATGGCAACAAAGAACCAGCCGGTTCAACTGGTTTGCCCCAAGGCATTTCCTGGCCCAAGGCTCATAAAACGCACGCCCCCAATTCCAGTATCTAAAGAACATGCATACACCATGTCTGTGCACACATGGACACGCAGTGGGATCGCGACAGCACCATATATGTAAGCTGCATCACACTCCACTAGGGTGAGGACTGCTGAGATCAGCCCCTTAAGTTACTCACAAGTAGAAAGACTTTCATCACAGTGAAAATCACCCCGGGGCACAACGCACTGAAAGCAGGTGTTGAGTAAACAAATCTCCTTCAATGAGAAAACAGTGCCAGCTAGTGGCAGGTTATTTAAGAAACTCAGAAATGAAGGCTGCAAACCTTTCTTAAAAATTCAGCCCCAAGCTCTACTTACTGTCACCAGGATCGAGAAAAGTCTCATGTTAATGAACAATTGTATTTTGTTGCACCAAACCCTTCACTTTCTTATTTATTTCTTTTAGCTAATCATGTAGTTCTCATGTTTGATCAAATGAATGATCACTACACATTTATGGGAATTCAGATGGTAAAGAATCTACCTGCAATACGGGAGACCTGGGTTCCATGCCAGGATTAGGGAAGATCCCCTGAAGAAAGGAACGGCAACCCACCCCAGTATTCTTGCCTGGAGAATTCCATGGACAGAGAAGTCTGGTGGGCTACAGTCCATGGGGCCACAAAGAGTTGGACATGACTGAGCGACTAACACTTTCACTTTCAAAGGCAGTCAAGAGGAAATAGGCATATGCAGGACAGTATGAGATCCCTTAGAACACTGGGAATAAATCTACCATATGACCCAGAAACCCCACTACTGGGTACATACCCTGAGAACACCACAATTTTAAAAGACACATATCCCCACACTCATTGCAGCACCATTTACAATAGCCAGAGGGAAGCAAGCTAGATGTTCACTGATGAATTGATAAAGAAATTGGGGTACATATATACAACGGAGTATTACTCTGACATAAAAAACAGAATGAATTTGAGTCTTGGTTCTAGTGAGGCGGATGAACCTCGAGCCTGTTACAGAGCGAAGTAAGTCAGATAAATACGGTATATTAACGCATATGTATGGAATCTAGATAAGTGGTACTGATGAACCTTTTGCAGGCAAGGAATGGAGGCACAGATGCAGAGGATGGACTTGCGGACGCAGTGCGGGAGTGAATGAAGAAAGTACCATCAACATACACTATCATGTGTCAGACAGACAGCTGGGGGGAAGTTGCTATGTAACACTGGAGCCCGGCCTGCCGCTCTGTGATGATCTAGAGGGGTGGGATTGGGGGGAAGGCAGGAAGCCTCAAGAGGGAGGGAGTACGTGTGTAATTAACGGCTGATTCGCATCGTAATATGGCCGAAACCAAAACAACATTGTAAAAATTAAAAAACAAACAAAAAATAATAATAAAAAAGGAAACAGGCAAGTTAGAGAAGGAAGAATACTTTAAAAATCCTACTGCACAAACTCAGATGGATTTGTCCTCATAAAAAGAAGATATGTTATAAGAACTATTAAGATAAAGCCAGCAGGGAATTCGCAGGCTGTCTGGTGGTTGAGACACTGCAAGGGGCACAGGTTCTGACCCCTGACAGGGAGACTAAGATCCCACATGCCACCAGGGATCAAACATCCCTCATGTAGCGCAGCAAGGAAGAAAGGGAGACAGAGCAATGACACAAGTTCTTACGAATTTAAAAACATAATTACAAAACTCACTAGAAAGGTGAAGATACGCAAAGGAATCACCCAGATTACAGACTGTAAAGAAAAAGGAGCAATTAGAGGTTTAACCAGTTAACAGTTTTAGAAAACATAAAATACAGTGGAGGAAATCATTACAGAAATGAAAGACTATTTCTCTGAGATCAAAAATGTCGTAAGCTTTGAGGTTGAAGGAACTTTTCCTCTTTTTAAAATGAAAAATGCAATTCAAGCGCAGGAGTCCAGCCTGCTGGACCAATTCCTGCCTCTGCCGAGTGGTCAGTGACCCTCCAGAAAAGGAAGCCACCCACTCTCCGGGATGGAGGGTTGAAGCCGTCACCACGAGTAACGCCAGGCCAATGACACACGGAGTCCTGGTGGAAGTTAAAGTATTTATTGATGTGTTTAAACTCTGTACATTCTCCACAGATCAGATTAAGGAGTTTTTAGGTGAAGCTTATCTGTGCATAGTGGGAGGAGACATGGATGGGTAAAGGGGAGGAAGAAGAAAAAAAACATCACAGGGAAATAGAAAAAAAGATACACCACAGGTTACCAGAACCTTCTGAATTTAAAAAAAAAAAGGAAAAGAATCAGCTGTGAGCAGCAACATCAACTACACAAGCATCACAGAGACTCATGTGAACGAAACAAAACTTTCGGAGCTTCCATGGGGTCTACAGGTCATTTCGTGTACAGCTTGAAACATCCACCTTCCACAGAAAAGCACACCTCCCTGGTTCTCCCCGGGCTGCTGGCTGTCTCCTCCTGCCGTCTTCTCCCAGTGGATGGTGCGGACCAGTGCCTTGGCCAGGGAGGAGGGCCAGGAATTACCCAAAGAGGAAAACTGCACATCTAGACATCACTTGGGAAGGACGTGCGTGGTCAGAAGCTACGGTGAGTCAACAGGAGACAGAGGAAGGTCGCCAGGTACCAACGACAGGCTAATTTCTGTGGAAGAACTGGATTGAGAAGGAGCGCAGCAGTGGGCCTGCTCTGCACACATAGGCTCACTGAGAGATGCTGAAGCGCAAATGCTTGCTCTGAGCACCTCTCTGGTGACAGGACTTGTGTGAAGACACCCTGGTACCCAGCGGTGGGAGCACCAGATCTCCGAGAAAGGGTCCTTCAAAGGCATTTTCAGAGGGGATGGTGATGTACTTTAAGGACCAATAATTACAGCTCCTGATTCGGCTTTCTCAGCAACTTTCTGAAAGCCCATTTAAAGGTAATACTGCCTCCTCTTCTTCCTTTTTTTTTTTTTTTTTTTAAATAAAAACCAGGACAGTGAGCCTTAAAGAGTTGGTTTACACAGTGCAGCTGGAACAAACAGCCCGCATGTAGCATGTTCAGTCTATCGTTGACAATCAACATTTTCCATTTCAATAGAGAACATGTGTGAGACAATACAATAGAAGTGAGATTCCTGATTAATTTAAAAAAGAAAACTACATCCGTCAAATATCTGCAATAGATCATTTGTTCATTTAAGGTTTATATATCATATATTGTTATATTAACATTTTTTTGCCCATTTAAAAGAATGGAAATTGCGACTCTACAGTAGTACTTTATAGTCTTAATGCTCCAGGAGATCTGAGTGTCGAGGAACTCCTCTGGAAGTCACTGTCGGTCCATCGCCCATCCAGACCTCTGGACGTCTGCTGCCCGCCCAACCTCCCTCCACTGGCGCTGCGCTTCCCCCGCTTAAATCTGCATCTGCTCCAGGTATTTGTAGGTTGGGTTTTCGTAGCCATGGTTCTGCATCTTGCTCAGGTGACGCTCTTCTGGGGTGAGCATCGGGTCAACCTGGAGGAACAAAGACAGCGATCACTGTGTGAACGTAGGAGAATATGCCAGAAGACATGAACTGTGCGATCCCCAGGGACCACGGGGGCGGACCAGCCAAGAGCAGGCGGTGAGGACCCAGGAGGAGAAGAAAGAAGAGAAGAGGGTCAGGGGGCCTCCCTGGTGGTCCAGCGGTTAAGAATCCGCCTTGCAACACGGGGATACAGGTTTGATCCCTGGTTGGGGAATTAAGATCCCACATGCCGTGGAGCAATGACGCCCACGGGATGCAACTACTGAGCCCTCGCGCCCCAGTGAGAGCCCTTATGTTGCAACGACAGATCCCGCACGCCCCAGTGAAGACCCCAGGTTTTGCAATTAAGATCTGACGAAGCTAAAGAAATAAAAAAAGAAAACCAGGGGAGGTATCGACGCAGGAGCTGGGACAGAGAATTCCGTTTCCAGTGGTAGGGTCTGGGGAAGGGGCGGCAGGCGCCACATCGGGCTGCAAAGGTGGCAAGAAGCCCCTGAAGCCGCCCACGAAGCAAGCCAAGGAGATGGACGAGAAGGGTAAGGCATTCAAGCATAAACAGAAGGAGGAGCAGAAGACATTCGAAGGGCTAAAAGGGAAGGGCATGGGGAAAGGACCCCTGACCACAGGTGGAATTAAGGAATCTGGCAAACAGTAAGCTGTTCCTTGTGTCCAAGGTGGTGATGACCTTTAGTTCCATTCCTGTGCAGACATCCATGTTCCCTACCGTAGCAGCTGCTACACCTCTAGGTAGGATGAAGTACTGTCCTGGAACTTTTTGTACATTTAAAAGTTTTTTTTTCTATTTATTTATTTATTTGTTTTTTTATATTTTCCTTTACAATACTGTATTGGTTTTGCCAGACATCAGCATGAATCCACCACGGGTGTACGTGAGTTCCCAATCCTGAAACCCCCTTCCACCTCCCTCCCCCAAAACTTTTTATAAAAAATAATAATAATAAAAGAAAAGAGGGTCAGAGAGGCCAGCCTCCTGAAACCTAGAGTCCATGTTGGAGGGAACGGTGAGCTGAATCTATAGCAAGTCTCTGCTCTGTCGTGTCTACGAGGGGCGGCCTGGGCCAGGGTGAGCCAGGGCGAGCCAGGCCAGCAGCAAGACCGGATGGCCTCAGGTCTCCTCCAGCTCCGGAATCCTACCACCTGATCAGTGTCCAAGAGGAGGTGAAACCAGATAACTAAGTGCATTTGGACGAATTTTCCCAAGCACATTCTATTCCTTACCATATTCATTTTCTGGAATCAAGACACCGTGGGCATTCCCACCGCCCACTAAAAACTAGTGCTAAGTAAACATTTCTGAATACAAATGAGCAAAAGATGGGTCAGAAAACAATCTGGTCTGGCTCTTTCTGAATTTTCTGCTACTTCTTTTCCCCTATTGAAAAATAAGAGTGCTATTCCTCTTTCATATTTTTAAGACTCAGTTCACTCACATAGCCATTGTTACCTGATTTGTTGTATACCTACCTGGTTTGCTCCTTAGAAAGCAAGTCAAAAGAACCCAACTACTAATAGATATTAAAAAGTTAAAAAAAACCAAACAGTATTAGCAGTCCTTCATTCTCAAACATCTAACACACCTGAAAAAAAAAAGGGAAACACTAAGGAAACAATTTGAGAAAACCATTTTCTCAGCATAAAATGCTCTTACGACTTCCTCACATTCACAGTCAAAGCCCAAATTAATGTTAAA
The DNA here is from genome assembly GCF_032405125.1 of Capricornis sumatraensis. NCBI lineage: Eukaryota > Metazoa > Chordata > Mammalia > Artiodactyla > Bovidae > Capricornis > Capricornis sumatraensis. The sequence goes on from NC_091076.1 coordinate 14,566,835, forward strand.
TGTTGGTGGCAGCCCTTGTGACTGGATCAGCTTAATTCAGCGGGGGCTGACTTCCAAGACGGGAGCCAATAACACAGCGATTAAGCTGATGCTCGGGTCCTGTCCAGCTCGTGGACGGCTCACCTCCACGATGCCATGGCTGATGCTGCCGTACTGCCGCCTCCTCAGCATCACTAGGCTGATGACGATGATGGTGGCGATGGCCACCGCGACGACCAGCAGGCCGATGAGGGCACTGCTGCTCAGGCTGAAGTCTTCCCGCAGTGGCCCTACAGACTCCTGAAGCAACAGAACAGACAGGCCACAGGGTGTGAGAGACGACAGGCCCGTGGGGGCGCCAGGACCCTGCTGCCCAAGTGGTTATCCAGGTGGGGAGGGCCCCCATCCTTTCCCTCCAGGGACAAACGCAGGTCTCCCGCTTTGCAGGCTGATTCTTTACCAGCTGAGCAACAAGAGCAGCTCAAGAATATTGGAGTGGGTAGCCTATCCCTTCTCCAGCAGATCTCCCTGACCCAGGAACTGAACCGGGGTCTCCTGCATTGCAGGTGGATTCTTTACCAACTGAGCTATCAGGGAAACCCTTCCTTTCCCTTCATGGGGATGCTAATCTTTCTTATCTGAAAGTACAGGAAAATAGGGGACGAGGGACCTTGCTAACTAGATAGCAGGTGCTGCTCCATCTTCCCCCTGAACTGAGAGGGCGGGAGAGAAAACAGCCAAGGCTGACCTGAGACCTGCCATCAGGCTTTGGAGCAAAACACATACCGGTTCTTCCTCGAGGCCTCCAACTCTCTCAGAGTTGAAAATCATTTCCTTCACGTCCAGGGTCTCATCAATGACCTGGAACAGTGGGAAAATGTCACTAAATGAGTCGGAGGCAAAGTTTAGCACATAGATAACTACTTTGCTGCTCCACATACCATTTGGTGGAGGGAAACAGACACTGGATGGACACCCAGTAACCCATCAGTTCTGCCACGTTCGCCTAGGTCCACTCACCAAACCCCTTAACAAAGGGGCAGGTGTGCGTGCAAAATTCCTGTACAGCCGTTGGCCTTTTAAGGGCTGTCACCTGCCTTCTCCTTTAAGTGACCATCGTGGAGATATTTCAGGACAGATTATCCAGTAGCCATGTTTAAATACCAAACTCAGTTAAGGATAATCTAGAAACATTAAGTGATAAACATGCTAGAAAAATAATTAGCAGGAGGTATAAACCTCAGGCAGCTTAAGAACCAAATGTGACTCTATTCCACTTCAAGTTATTATATCTACGCATTAGAAACAGCCTCTCACATTTGTTCATACCCTTAGTTGCATCCCTGGTGGCTCAGAGGTTAAAGCGTCTGCCTGCAATGCAGGAGACCTGGGTTCGATTCCTGGGTCGGGAAGATCCCCTGGAGAAGGAAATGGCAACCCACTCCAGTATCCTTGCCTGGAGAATCCCATGGACAGAAGAGCCTGGTGGGCTACAGTCCACGGGATCGCAAAGAGTCGGACACGACTGAGTGACTTCACTCACTCACTTAGTTGCAAATATTATTTTCCACTGTATAGCAAGAGATGAGCTACTGCTGAAAGAATTGCTCCGTCTCATACTCAGATGCCGAAGAACAGAGCCCGACTGCGGGGGCAGTGGGAGCCCACCCTGTGCTCCCCTGTGGGCACAGACATGTCGGGGTCCAGTGAGGGAGCGTCCGATCGTTCTCAAAGTTAACTCGGAGACGGAGGAGGGAGAAGCGGCTCACCATGTTTTCATCCACTTTCTTCTTGCTGTTGATCACTTTCTCCTCGGCCCCGATCAGTCCTCCGTCCTGCTCTCCCAATGCAGATCCTGCGTGCAGAGAGCGCAGCTGTCTCCCAAGGTGGGCTGAGCGCATGCCCGCCTCACAGAAGTGGCAGACTCCCTCCTGAGGGTCAGGAGCCCCCAGGGCATGCCCCCACCCCCGGCTCTCGATGTGCTACTTCCTCCCATCCTGGAGGATGCGCCATACTCCACAGGGATGAGGGACACAGGACCGATGGGTGTCATGGGACAGGAAGAGGATGCGGTGCTCACTGTGTAAGCCTTCGGGAGAGAACGCGGCTTGAACTACCAATACAAACTGGGTCTAAAGGCCTTCCAGCACCGAAAAACCGTCGACCCCTCTGTGATATCACCAAGCACCTACTACCCCCACTTGCTCCTTTGTCATCGGGGCTCCGAATGGAAGAACTGTCACCCCTGCACGCCTACCTCGAGCACCATCTTTCTGCTGAAATGCCCTCCCTTCCCTTGTACCTGCCCATCTGTCCTTCAAGCTGCAGATCTTTTGGGGAGACATTCCCAGGTCATGGTACTTAAAAGTCACTGTGTGTGATGACTGGCCTTGTTCTGTCTCTCACTACGCTGTAACCCTCCCAGGCCTGGATCAGACCATCACACCCTGAACAGGAAGGAGGCATTCCCTACACAGGGATAATTCTAACACCAGGCTGGACAGCACCTCTCCAGAAACAGAGCAAGAATGTCAACTGTCCTCTTGTTAAGGTCACGCATCGCCTGAGCCAGCGTCGCCTGTGCGTGGCACTCCGAACGACAGCGAGAGGAAGAGTGAGATGCAATCTTCTAGTTTTCGCTCCGAAGCATGTGACTTCCAGCATTGAGGGTCTTGTTAACAATAACAAACACAGTGCTGTATAGATGCCTGTGACCTGAACCTTTTACAAATAGGTCAACCTGGCAACACACTTGGCATTCTAAGGCCACCATGGCAGGTGAGTCAGATGCCAATATGGGTATCCACAAAGCTCTGCTGTCCATGGGCTGCTAGAGGCCCGGCCGTGGCAAAGCTCTCCAGCTCACAGCCAGACTTGGGCTGGACTCAGAGCCTCCAGTCACTACACTGCAGCTTTTGAACCCCCGGCCAGCTGACACTTCACTCATTCGAGTGCAGCCAGAAACCAGGCAGCTTTCCCCCCAAAGCTTTCATTTTAAAAGAGCCTCACAACATGATTCGAGGGCAAGTTAAAGCAGGGCTGGCTTCTGTAGCCTCAGAACGTCAATGGAATAGTAAGGCTGTATTTCAGCGTACAGATGCTCATGACCAAGCCCAATCAATTCAAACTGCTCCTCCCATCCCTCTCTCTCTCGTCAGAATTTCAAAGGTCCTAAGGGCAGGATCCTATTTGAAAAGCATGGCACTGAACCAATGGACTCAAAGCCCTACTGCCAGTGTGCAGACCGTCCTAACACTTTTTTTGGTGGTACAAGCCATGTGTTTCTTAAATGCCGACCAAAACCACTTTGGTTAGATAGAATGAATAATCAGGAGACGTTAAGAGACCAAAAGTTAACGTTTAAACTATTCCAATGAATAACAGCTGAAGCATAAAGGTGAAAGCCAGTTAGACTTTTAGAAAATTCATCATCTAAACATGCGCTGCTCAGAAGAATGTCCTCCAGTGATGGAGAAGAATATCCAAGGGAATCAAACCAAGCTCACACACCCTTGTATTCTGAAAAACAACACATACACCACACCTCCAATCCTTCAGCCAGGGCACAGCATATAGCAGTCAGTTTGTGTGTCCTTGTTCACAGAGACTCTGGAGGCTGGGCCACCCACCCACCCAGAAATGCCACAGCCACACTGCATTCTAGGAAATAGAAGCACCATGGGCTTGGAAGACTGAGGAAGCCAGGTTCAAATTCTGGCGGCTCTACTTCTTAAGCTCACGACTTAACTCATGGAAGTTGAGGCTTCTTCAACTGCCTTATCTAGAAAAGAAAGTTAAGACCGCTGCCTCCAGGGTGTGCAGTGGGTTACACAGGGTCAAGGTTGCAAGCACGCAACGGGTCAACTTTGAAAACTGGACACTTATTACATCAGGAGTTCACTTGTCTCCACCTGTTCCATCCATCAGCTTCTACTATGTCCTAAGGGACGCTACATCTCAGGGGACATGAGACAGCTGCAAACAGACACACCTGGGCATGGACAAAAAGCAAGGGACAGTTAAGAAGAAAGGGAACAGATGGAAGCGGGAGCGGCAGAGAAAGAGAGGGAAAATAAAATGACTCTCCACCTGGCCACAAGTGTGTTTTTACTTATGCCAGCAACTGGCAACCAACCCGTTTAAACTGGATATACTTTCAAAGTCCACCCAGATTAAGAGGGTTCATGAAGAATCTGCTTTGGTTGCTCAGTACTCAGGTGCCGGAGGTCTGGCGGCACCGGCTCCCCTCACAGCCGCATCTGAAGGGACGAGGTGGGAGAAGCTAATGATGGGATGAAGCAGAGCATGAAACTTCCGGGCAAATGAAGGGAATGCTCCTTCGAGGGAACATCTATGGCAAACCAACCTTTCTTCATTGGGTGGTACAACTCCGGCTGAGAGTCTAGCAGAAAGGAAAGCAACAAAAACAAAACAGCACAAGAGGAGATTAAGGAAAAAAAAATGCCTTCTTTCAAAATTCCTACCTTAGACCTGCTCTGTAACACAAACGAAAATCATGCTTCCTTACAAAAAGGGCCTGCACCTCCCCATAAGCAAGCAGCATCCTGAGAGCTACAGCAGGACTGGAGGGGAGGGGAAAAAGGCAGGCGGTCTTGGGTCTCTCGGGAGGGCTTCTGTGAGATTCCTAAATCATTTAGCTTAGCCCCAAGTTATCTTCCCGAGAAAGTAACAGAAACACAAGTTGTTCCTCGTCATGGTTTTCCAAGGAGACAAGGTCCTAGTTCACAAACATCTAAGATGCCCCCGCCAGTAACAAGCTATGAAGCAGGGACCCTCACAGTCCTGCAAGGGTGCAAGGGTGGGGGTCTGCGAGGGAACGGCTGGGGAGGGCGGTGGCACCTCTTTGTCCAGCTCCTTCCTTGGATTCTCTTGTACTATCAGAGGCTGAGCGGTTCTGAGTCGGCACCTCTGAGACAGTTGGTTTAGAAGGAAGACACCTGTGTTGGGGTCTGGAGGTCGAGCTGGATGCCCTCTTTCTTGGGCCTCTGTGGCGGCATCACGGGATCTGGGCCAAGGACTCAAGGCTGCCTCAACTCAGGCTCCAGTCCTTCCTTCCCACCTATAAGCTATGTGACCCCAGGCAGACACTGACCCTCTTTAAACCCTGGATACCCAGACAGGAACACTCCCAGTCCCTTCCTGAGAGCGTTATGTTGGGGAAGACAAAATATAGGAAAGCATCCACATTCAGAGGCTGGAGTGTGTGGAGGCCTGGACAGCGGTGGCCACTGTTTCTATCATCACCGCCATCAGCCGCGACAGCAGCAGACAAATAAATGGAAGCTGACTGCACACCCTGGCCTCGGGGCCTGGGACCAGCAGCCTGTTTATTTCTGGTACAGACTCATGGCTCTGAGAGCACAGTACAGACCCAGGAAACAGCAGGGAGCCTCCCATCGCCTACTTCCCAAGACCGTGAGGAAAAGGCAAGGACAGCCTAGGACACCAGAGCGCTATTTAAGCTGCAAAGGGGCCTCCACATCTAGGCCTCACACGCTGGACGCAGCTGGTAGCCAAGGATAAACAGAGGGCTTTAGGCTTTGGTCTATACAAGGGAGAAACACCCCAAACTTCCGAGGTTCTGAAGGCGCCCCACTTGGAAGGTGCCTGGCGGACCCCATCCCCTGGCCTGCCCGAGCCGCACAGGGAACACAGCCCCCCGACACCCCCACCCCTCCCTTCATCTAACTTCCATTTGCTAACCGTGTCCCTCCCTGCCCTTGGTCCCGCTGCCGGGCTGGCCTGTTGCGCATACGCACCTTCGTTCTCAGGCACGGATGGGAAGGGATGGAGAGAGTGGAACGGCGGGATCTCGTCGCTCTCTTCCGAGCTCACCCGCACGTCCACGGGGGTTTCTGAGAAGGAGGAGCTGAACTGGTCCATGTCGGCTCGCTGTTCTTGAAGCAGTTCATCTGACAAAGACAGACGCCCAGGAGCCATGTTTTCAGAAGGATACTGTTTCCTGGCACAGGACAGCCCGAAAGGGACTAATCTGGTTGGATAGGAGCTCTGCTTAATGGAGTCTCAGCAGTTCACAATTCAGGCCTCTCACCTGAGGGTACACCTCTGTAGACTGCAGAACCCCAACACGGGGGACCCCAGGGCTCGTTCCTAAGCACCCCTCTCTCCTCTAGCAATTCACTCTGGTTTCCTCCAATAACACAACGTAAATACCATCCATGGATCATGACCCCCGTATCTGTGTCTTGCACCTATAGCCCGGAGACCTGGCTCATCTACCTGATAGCCGACCACTTCCTGTCCAAGGGCAGTTTCCATTCGAACAAGTGAAGACTACGCTGTACCTCGGCACTATTTGGCCCCACCACCCACTTAGCTGCTCACAATGAGAACCAGGGCATATCCAGTGCTTTTCTTCCCCTCACCCCCTGCCCCACCCACCCCATCAGCACATCCTGTTCACCCTTCCTCTGAAAGGCACCCTCCAAGTCCACCCACCCCTCCAGCTCCTCCCATTCCTATCTCAGGGCACTCAGCCAGCCCCTCTCCTTTGGATTTTTACAACTACTTTCTGGTGACTTCCAATTTTCATCAATCCTCGACACAGCAACCTGTAATTTTTTAAAAATTCACATTGTTTTAAAAAAGCATAATCCAGATACAGTCACTCGCTTGTTTAAAACCCTTGAGTGACTTTCTGTTATCCCAGAATAAAATCCAAACTCCTTGATTTTGCTAAAATCTCTCAACTTCAGGCTCTGCGGTCGTCACTTCCTGTGCTTGGTGTGTTCCTGCTGGGGGTCTCTGCAGGGAGGGCTCCTCCTCATCACTTGACCACCCCCTCCTCACTCCACCCACCCCTGCCCCAAGGCAGCCTGACCACCAGGCACCTCCCCAGCCCACTCTTCCACCTCCAGCACAGGACACACCCCCCACGGACACTCATCTTCCCGTCCTCTCCTCCTACAATGTGAGCTCCCGGAGGTCTGTCTCTGTGACACACAGGAGACACGACAAACGTTTGTTGAATAAATGGAGGAAAAGACCCGAGGAGGGAGAGGAAGTGAGAATGGTATGAACAGGTGCCTTGAAATACACCAGCAATTACAGAGGGGAGGGTTAAGAGGGTGCATGTCCAGTCCCTTGCAATTTCACACCCTAGATTTCTCTTCCGGTAACAAGAGTCAAGGTCAGTGAAACTCAAGGCTCTGTGGCTGCCAGCCCAGGACTTGACCATGGGAGCCTGTGCGCACCAACGCCCAGCCTCCTTTCTCTAATCCGGCACGGTCTGACCTTGACGCCCACAGCTGGCACCCACCGATTTCCTCTTGGATCTCCTGGGCCACATACGGGACCTTGTAGAGCAGGGAGAGGCTCTGGTTCCGCCGTTCTTCAATCACGTGGAGATGCGTCATCACCTGGGAGAAAGCACGAGGTTGGGGAGAGGCTTTGTCACCAGAACAGCCGGGCCTGTCGGACACCCACACGCTCTACAAAGGCCTGTGTTCTCCAGCAAAGCAGCTGGTCAGAGGGGCAGTAGGACTTGCTCCCCCCATATTCATTGACCACTGTGGTGCAAGAACGTGTGGTATTGACCCTCAGTGACTTAAGGATTCACCCACACAGAGTGCTCCAAGTTAAGGGAAACTTTTAAAAATGTCATTACCCAACAGTATTGTTTAAAAAAAAAAAGAACCCTAATTTGCACAATATCAGACACTCAGGAAGGTTTTTCTGAGTGAAAGAGGAAACCAGTTGGTCAGTTTTTACCACTGGCCAGACTAAATGAAGTAATGAAAGAATGAAATCACTGCTTAAAAAGTAGATTTGCAGGGTGGGACCATTCATGGATTGTGCTTAGTGAAGCAGCTGCTTGAAATGATTCTCACTGTAAGCAAGAGAACAGGTGATTCCTGTTTAACTAAACAGGGCTTCCCTGGTGGCTCAGATGGTAAAGAATCCGCCTACCATGCAGGAGACAGGCTCGATCCCTGGGTCAGGAAAATCCCCCTGGAGGAGGAAACAGCAACCCACTCCAATATTCTTGCCTGGGAAATCCCATGGATAGAGGAGCCTGGTAGGCTAGAGTCCATGGGGTCACAAAGAGTCAGACATGACTGAGTGACTAAAACTTCACTTTAACTAAACAAGCTATGCCTCCAAACCTTCACACTGAGGTATAAACAAACCTGATTTAATGGGTGATAAGAAAGACATATCTACCATGTCTTCCATGCTCATTTCTTTTCTGAATGCAAAAGTTCCAAAGTAGTTCATCCAAAAAAAAGAGGGGAAAAAGGTCATTAAAGTGGTCCCTGAATTTCAGAGCTTTTTATGGTGGAATTGGAGAAGGAAATGGCAGCCCACTCCAGTACTCTTGCCTGGAAAATCTCATGGACAGAGGAGCCTAGTAGGCTACAGTTCATGGGGTCATGAAGAGTCGGACATGACTGAGCTACTTTACTGTGGTGGAAAAAAGATTTGGGCTACCTCCGCCCCTATGACACAGTGAGTGTGAGGCAGGTGGCCACAGACCACACAAGGTCCTCAAGAAGGCTAATCCCACCAGTTACACCTGCAGCCACCAAGCTGCTCCTCAAGAGGGCGCTCTGGGCCAATGGATTAATTATGTGGGCTTGAAGCCATTAACATGAAGGGTCAAAATGCAAACTGAAGTTAAATGGAAAGAGGCTTTTATTGTAGATTGATGTCTCTCTGACCTTTAAAAGCAAGGATGAAAGCAATTTAATTTTACACTTGCCATTCTTTCAATCAAGTAAATTGATGGGAAAGCACCAGAGTTGAATTGAGTGCCTTAGAGAAAAAAATGCAAACGGAAGGGGAACCGTCAGCTGCCTGGTCTGGTCTCAGCAGTGGTGACACTGTCACAGTCAGAGGATGGTTTCCACGAGGACAAGACCAACCGCAGGCCGGGACACTGGGCGTCAGGGTTTTTGGAGGACCCCCTGGAGCTGCAGAGTGAGGGGGCGGCAGCCCATCAGCTATGCCTCAAACCAACGTGCACATGATCTAAGAGGCTCAGTGTGTTCAGGGTTTTCTAGAGTTTACATAATATGACAGGAACAGGCAAAGGCTGGTGTAATCTGGGGGCTGAGCTGCCCTAGAATTAAGGGCTTTGAGCAGACAGTAAACAGCACGCAGCAGAGATGCTCTAAGAAGATGCTCCGCCTCCCGGGGCCCTCACTCGTGTGGCACCTGCCTCCTGGCTCGAAGGTTTACTGACCACACTGAGCGAGGTCTCATCTGTCCTGCTACTCTAACCACACGAAACAGGCTGTTTCTCTGTAAAATATTTCACAATAGTCTAGTTTTCTTAAAAAAAAAAAAAAGAGAAAAAATGTGATTACACTTAAAAAAAAAACAAAAAAAAAAACGAGTAGACCTGAAAAATTCTAACCTCTTGTCAGGATGCAAGTTCCCCCGCCTGAGCTTTCTGGAAGCCGCCCAAGGTCTGCTGGCCTTCCCTCCTCCCCTTCTACCCCGTCCAGCTTCAAACGCAGCCTCAGCTCCAGGCCCAGCAGAGGCCCCAGGTCCACCAGTCCCTCCCACTCTTTAGGAGCCCCATTTCTTTCACTGGCTGAACACTCAGCTGCCAGGGTGGGCTCGTATGTTAAAGGACAATTCTTCTCCATCTTTACAGCTCACATAACTAACACCACACAACTGTGAGCTGCTCAAGGGCACACAAAGATTCAACTGTGCAGTCAGACACGGGAGCAGAACCAGGCAGCAAATGGGGCTGGGGGGAACCACCCAGGGCCTCTGGGAAGTTCCCCCACAGTTACACCACACAAGCAACAGGAGGCGGGAGGGGACAGGTCCCCAGCCTGTGTACGCCATGTCCCCACAGCCTGCAGAGCACTGGATTTAGAATACGGAAAGTAATAGAGGAAGACCACTTATATCATTTCAAGGCCCTCTAGGAAAACTAACAGGCTAACTGTTTTAAAGGAAGCTAGTGGTCTTGTAGGCAACTTCATTTCTATGAACACAAGAGAGTAAAACTCAAGTTCATATACAGACAAACCCAGAACGAGAAAGCAGGTCCAGAAACAACCTGCTTTCAACCTACAGACAAGTGCACAGACTGGCGGGACACAGCAGGGGACAAGACAAGGGACCTAACGGCATCCAAACAACAGCGAAACTGTACAAGACAGTGTCGTTTTTAAGACGTGCTTGGTATATAAAGTCGGCCAAAATATTCGTTCAGGTTTTTGTACCATCTTATGGAAAAACCCAAATGAACTTTCTGGACAACTCAATATTTGCCTAGAAAGAGATTTTAAATGTTAATTCTGGTGGTACCCTTAACCAGTAATAAACTGAAAGAAATTGACTTATCTTGTCAATAAAATATCCATTTCTAAACTTCCAGAAACAATTTAAATAGAACATACTTAATATTAAAAAGTATGGGATACATATGTTTAAATTTGTACCTTTGCAAAACCCAGCTTTTGTACCTACTGTCTCTGGAAATAAAAGGTCACTCTCCGAGGACTAATTACAACCAGCACTGGCCAGAGCAGTCTCCCCACTGTCTGCTGTACCTGGGACCTCATCTGGGCCGCCTTCTCGGGGTCGACAGCCAGCACGTGCTGGTAGTGACGGAGGGTGTGGAGGCGGTCTTTGTTCTCAGCGCGGACATAGCGCCGCAAGGCCTGCAGGATGCGATGGGGCTGCAAGACAGAACGGGAGTTTTCACATCCAGAGACTATAGAACTAAAAACAGGCAGGAAAATGAAGCTTTAAGAACTCACTGAGAATGTCAACCTCAGCAAGGCACAGGAATGAAACCTGTACTTTTAAAAGCTTTCAGTTACCAAGTAGTAAGAAGCTACCTTTCTAAGTAAGGTACCAAAAGCTAAGTTGCACAGTTACAGAGGCTCCTCTACAGACAGTATTTCCCAGAACCTCTAGCCCACTTCCTCTTCTAGCCCAATCTATGCTGTTTCCTGAGCTCAGCATCTGATGCTGTAAATACTCAGGACAGACCTCACTTGCTTAAGGAGGATACAGACAAACACCCTGTCCTCCCAGAGCAAGGCAAGTCAGAGCTGAGGGATCAAGTCTAACAGCACTGGCAGAGAAGAGCTGTGATATAAACTTGATCATTGTCTGATTTAAAATAGAATTGGTTCAAAAGTCTTCATCCATGGGAGGCATGTTTTTATTCTTTGGAAGTAAGGCTACTATAAAAATGCAAAAGTTGGGGAACTGCTGACTAGCACCCCGAGGTTCTGCTTTGCCAGGGGAAGCTGTATCGGCACCGCCAGCGGCCCCGAGCCCGAAGTGGTCCCACACAGGCCACCCTGGGCTCCAGGGCTGGGCGCACTCACCCGCGGAGGGTCGGACTGCAGGGCTGCCAGGTAGTTCTCCAGCGCCACCCGGCGGCGGTCGTTGAGCATGGCCTCCACACGCGCCAGGTGCGTCTCCACTAGCTGCTGCTTCTCGCTGGCTGCCTCCTTCTCCAGCGCCTTCACCATGGCCTGGAAGTGCTGAAAGAAAGAAGGAACCACATGGGATCCATGCCCCTGCGGGCGTGCATGCACACAGGGGCGGACCCCATTCTGCCTCTCTGTGCCCAGTGCCCCTGCAAGAGGCACAGACTCAGCGGGGAGCAGGGGTCGGGTCTGAGGGTTCTTAAGAGGTGACCTTGAACATCACAGGGGTTGAGGGCACCAATCCTCCTTGGTCAAAGATCCCATGTAACTAACTTACAGTCGGCCCTCCCTATGTGCAGTCCCGCATCCACAGATCAGCCAGTCATGGATGGAGCATTACTGTGATGTCTACCACTGAAAACATCCACGTGTGGGGGGGATCCTCTGTTCAAGGGCTGACTGTACTTCTCCATCTAACCAGAGCACATAAATCTGGGTGTCATGCAGGCTCCTCGGAACCTCTAGGGATGGAAATCCCAGCACGCAGAGCCCAGGCCTGGCCTCTCCATGTGTGCTGTGAGAAACGGAAGGCTGTCTTTCCCACACCATAACAAGGTGCCCCAAACCACAGACCAATGGGGAACAGGCTGCGACACACAGTCCAGCCCCAGGGCAGGCGATGCTGACCATTCATACCATGTGGTGAAGGGCAAGCTCCCTGCAGGTGCCAGGCCTGGTCTGCAGACAGAATTTAAGGCTGGGGAGCTGAGACCCACCCCGCCCCCCCCCCCCCAAGAGTACATTAGCTATGCATAAAGGCATACTCGTGGGTTTTCTAGGTTACTGGTGAAAAAGCAAAGGTGATTCAACATCACGAGCAGAGAGATTTTGGCAAAACATAAACATAAGCTGACTTAAACAGCAACCAGTGTCATGAGTCCCAAATCGGTCCTGTCAATTCCTGTCGACGCCCTCCTCTAGTCAAGGGGAAGGCAGCTGCTGAGGTTCTAAGATTACATTCTTACATCCAAAGTTAGAGATGAACTGGTATCAGAGAGCTCTATTTTCTGCCTTGGACTTTAATTAAGTCTGCCAAAGGAAAAAAAAAAAAAAGCATTCACTACTGCAGAAAATAAGGCGCAGCCTAAGGACGATGCCAGAGGACTTGCCAGGAGAGGAGAGTAAACACAGCTGAGCAGAGGTTACATCTGCGCGTGAAAGGTGTGTGTGCTCTGCCCTGGGTTTGGGTTTCCCTCCACGGCAGGTGAGCAACTCCAGAGAACACCACTGGGAGGGAAAACGAAGCGGCGAAGACCTCCTTGTGACATGAGCTCTCAACGAAGAGGGGGTGTCGACGTCTGCCTTGTGGGGAGTCTGGCTCTGACCGTATCCTGAAGGGTCTGCCTGGGGCCCCTCCCTGGAGGACACATCTCACCTGAATGAGAGTCTGCCTCTCTGCTTTGGGGAGGTTCTTCGCTTGAAGTTCAGCCTCTTCCCATTCCTTCTTCACCTGGAACAAAGGTCAAAGCCACTATGACCAGATAATCTCTGGAACAATGGTCCCATTTTCTAAAAATACTGTGGGGCCCTGAACATGATGTGGGAACGCACACAAGGAGCGCACGGCCCACGTGCCCACGAGCTCAAGGTCTGTCCCAGGGCGGCTGCTTCAGGCTGGCGCCAGTGCCCCCCCACCAGGGGAGCCCCATCTCACAGCTGCCTCGTCCATAACCTCGGGTGCGTTATTTGCCGGACTCTGTGCCTCAGTCTCCTGACAAGAAAGGGGAGGAGGGCTAACGCCTGCTTCTCAGAACAGTCACAGGTTTCTCCCAGCACACAAGCCGGCACAGGAGACGTGAGGCTGCTGCCCAGATCTGGCAAAGAGTCCCTTTTCAGTTTTCTTTCAACCCTTCTGAGTAAGTCTAGGAGAAAGCGGCACTCGCGTGGTGCTCCTGGCGCTCTGACCCTTCCAACGCCTTTAAGGAAAAGAAAGCCAGAGACTCAGACCTTCAGCAGGCAACAGTATCTAGCCGGAATGTTCTAACACTGCTTTCATTCAATGTATGTTAGTATCGTTACCCTCTTCTAATGGTAAAGGATACTAGCTTTCTACTTACAATATTGATATAGAGTTCCCTTCTTCAAAAATAAAAAACTTTAAAAGACAAGCAGAACGTAATGGTGACAGGAAGTGCCCCCTGGCAGAGTGGAACAGTGAAGCCCTGGGAGGGGGGACTCCACCATCATGGGGCTGGGGGAGGGGCGGGCACCGGTCCCATCCAGGGGACAGTCTCACTCACACACGCCTCACCTGAGGAGGTGGTGTCCCTTTGCTTCAACTACGAAGCCCTGATACCAACAAAGATAAGGGGCCGAGGTTTACCCTGTCCATCCGGTTGCGGTGGCGGATTTCCAGCTGCTCCTTGGCCTTCTGGAAGCGCGCGTGCTCATTGTCGTCTGCGGACGTCTCAAAATACACGTCGACGTCATTGGTTGGCAGAGGAGTTGGGGGAACTGAAACAGAAGGACTGGACAGTTCTCTCCGGGGCCCAGCCCAATGATGAAACTGCACGGTGCTTGGGGACGAAGCCCAGCTGGGCCTCCTGGAGGGACCAGTGTGAACGGCACCACCTCGGCAGGGGGTGCGCCCATCTGGCGGGACTCCGCCCTGTCTTCCTTACCCAAAATCCAGCCGCCAGGCCCATCTGCACCCCCTGTACCTTCAGAACCAGCGAGGTACCTACTTGGGACTTCAGGGGCAGAGAAGGGAACACTTCTTACCCTCCCTCAGTTCTTGAAACACTAAAACCTAAAACTAACTACCCAACCGACCCTTCTGGTCCCTGAGTGCATCCAACCAGAGACAGGGCTGACGGCAGGCGCGCAAAGGCACTGCAGGGCTCAGGTGCCTTTTCTCCAGGTATTTTCAGGTCACAACTCACGCTGGGCCACTGATTCGACTGTGTATTCTCTGCACACAGACTAGGCAGAGAAAGTCCAAACGCCCCAGCTGCCTCTGCTTAGGTTTCAGTCCCACTGGAGGACCCTCAGCCCAGGCCCCCAGCAGGGACAACACGTCTCACAAGGACTCGCCGTGGAAGTGAAGCCACTCAGGGCTTTTCCATCCATGATGCTCGAGGGCCTCACCCGGCCACCACCCAGAGAACAGCCCATTAGAACAAACACTCTGCACACCTAATCCAAGTTCCTGGTGGCCCCGGGCAAGCGAGTGTCTGCACGAAGGAGCTTATCTGCATCCAGGAGGTGGAGGCGACAGGTTTACTTAGCCTCTTAAGGAATACCTGTGGAGACCCTGAACACCCCAGTCACTGGGGATTTCCCAGGGCAGGGAGGAATGTCAGGCAGCCTGCTCACACAACTTGTTCTGTCGGTCACACTCGAGAGCCAGGTGGACAGCAAAAGCCAAATTCAATGAATTCTGATTCGGAGACAAACTCACCCGATTTCCAGAACCACGTAACTTTAACACAATGTGAGAGCAACTGGCAAACTGACGAGCGTGAGCACAAGCCAGCCTGCCACTCCACGTCCTTCTGTCTGGGCGTCTCCCATTCACCCTCTTACTGAGTTTTAAACCGAAAAGCTATGGCTCAAAGTCTTGTCAAGAATACCTGGTTCCTACATTAAGTTTAAATAAGGTCTCAACAGCCAATTTGCAGACTGTCACTGAGTCAGAATCTATATAGATTGCTTCAGAAACCACGTTCCCCACGACACTCAGGAGAGTTTCAAAGCGCTGAAGTCCATCTGTGCCAACAAGCATGTCGCTCAGTGATGTAGGCCCGCAGCTTAAAGGCTTACGTGTTGGAGACAGCCTTTGGTTCATATCATTGGGCCGGATAAAGATAATATAAGCACAAGCTGTGTCCGCCCCGGAATGAAAGGGCACAGGAGCAGCACACCTGGAGGTCTGCTTCTGAAGACAATGGACTCGGACCCAGAACCAGATGCCCTCTGCACGCAAGCGAACGGCCCAGGAAGCTGGCACACTCACAGGCGCGGGTCCCTTTCAAGTGACAATGACGCTACCAGGTTCCAAAGCGCTCAAGTCAGGGGCCCTGCAAGTGCACGGACACACTGCTTCTCCTTCCACAGTAACAGGAGACGCCGGTTCTGCAGACTTCAAAACCGTTCGTGCTCTGCCCACCTGCCGTCGCCTGGTGTCTCTTACTGCCCGTCAACACTTGACCCTTTGGGTAAAGACTGCGCCTCACGTTCAACATGATCTTCAATGACCCCGATTCCTCAGGCTTCTGCCACAAACAACGCTTTCTTGCCCCTTAGTTTAAGGAGTTTAACAAAGCAGGAAGAATCACTGTAATTTCTAGCTCTGTCTTTCCACTGATGTTCCCTAAGGGCTCCTTTTTTTTTTTTCATCTTTTCAATGATTTCAAATAAAAACTCCACAGAGCAGCAGCTGCAGTGGACGCACTAACAGTATACCGTATCATATTACGAGGGAACAAAAGGGTCTGAAGGAAACCTTTGAATGAAAAGTCATCAGACGCTAGAGCCAAAAATCTTTAGAGCAAATGACCAGGACCGGCAATGAGTGTCAGAATCAGAAGGCAGAAGGGTCTGTCCAGCCAAAGGGTTTTCCTACACACGGGTCAGAACTGCTCCAGATGAGAATCTTCAACAGGAAAAGGGCTAACTATGAAGAAAAGCAACCTATTGACGTCTGAGTGAACCAGACTCCACTGAACGTGGAATTTCCTTTGTGACCAAAGAAAATAAACCAAAACTTCCTTGCTTCCTAAAGCTCTGTGTGACCCAGGGCCCCCCAGAATACTGGGGAAACAGTCACCACCGCCTGTCTGCAGAGCAGGCTCCCTGGAGTGCATAAGGATGTTCCAGTGCTCTCAGCGTCCCAAAGCGTTCTTACTGTCACCTCCTTGGAGAGCAGACATTGTGGGGGGTGGCGACAGGGCTGCTCAAGACCAGAATGAGGGACAAAGCCTGGACACAAGCATGTGCAGAACTCATGGCCTATCCAAGTGCCCTGAATGCCTTTCAGCGTCTGACAGCAGAGGGCAGGGCCTCCTTCCCAACCAACGCAGGCGCTCCCGATGAGAAAGGGCAGGCCCCAGGCTCTCCCCTCGGGCAGGGAGGGAGCACCACCCCTCCGCCATCACCATCACCTCCTCCTTCACCACCACCACCACCACCTCCACCACCAGGCCCACAGCGAGCACAGGACACAGAAAACTGAGCTGACAACTGCCGACAGGGAAGCACAGCTAGATCTAGAAAGCACAGAGAGGAGGGCAGACGGCCGACAGTGACACCGAGTGGGCGGGGAGCACCACGCAGACGCGGCCACGAGGACGCACGCCGGACGGGACTTACTCATCGCTTTACACACAGCCATACAGTAATCCTCAGACTCAAAATTGTTCCTGTTACCGCCGCAGCCGCCATATATAAAGCGCACGCACTTCCCCTTGGAGAGGTCGAAGTACCAGCGGGGCACCACGGCCCGGCACGGCCCCGTCAGCGCCTCCTGGGAGCAGACAGCTGTGTGGAAACGGTCAGAAGGTCAGCGGGGCAGGGCAGCGGCTTCGGGGGCTCACAAAGCTACAGACCAGCAAGGGAAAAGGGCCGAGTGACACTGGACCTCAGCGAAGGCGAGGATAGGGTGGGACCCGGGGGTCCCGGCCAGCTGTCACCGAGCATGCAGTCCTCTTCCTTCCCGAGGCAAGGGAGAGCTCTGGGGCTGGAACACTGAGTGGTGCTGTCTGCACTGTCTGGAGCTTAGAGTGGGAAGGGGCTGATGTGGAGGAACTCCACA